>NW_011889096.1:749198-749689 GCF_000151845.1 Pteropus vampyrus | reverse complement strand
CAGGAGGGGAACAGTGGGATTCTTACGAGGTCCCGGGCAGCTTGGGACGACGGAGTAGCCATTTCACGGTGAGGAAATCAGGATTCAGGTTACAAATCGCCGCTCCGTCTGTGAATGCTGGGCACGCTCGTGTGGACTGTGAGTTTTCGGGATTTTGTTTGTTCGCTGCCCCTACACCCGGAAGATGCAAAGTGATCAATCAGTACACTTATGATTCCATGGGGAAGGGCAGGTGTCGTAATGCAGCCTTTTGATGTGCGGATGTCACCTCAGCCCGGGTTGGTTTTTAATTGAAGAGAACTGCGTTTAATTTGTAGCTGTGTATGTGCCTGTCTGAGGGTGTGTGTGTGCGTATGAGAGAGAGAGACAGAGACAGAGACAGAGAGAGAGAGACAGAGAGAGAGAGAGAGAGAGAGAGAGACAGAGAGAGACAGAGAGAGACAGAGAGAGACAGAGAGAGTATAGTAAGTCCTCACTTAACGTCATCCACA
>NW_011889096.1:747193-749148 GCF_000151845.1 Pteropus vampyrus | reverse complement strand
AGAGAGAGACAGAGAGAGACAGAGAGAGTATAGTAAGTCCTCACTTAACGTCATCCACAGGTTCTGCGATTTTAAGAAAACAAACGTACGAGGAAAGCAAACTTGCCGTAGGCTAATCGCTGTAAGCGAGAGTTAAGTGCCTGTGGCATCTCTTCAACATTATAAGAAAACAATGCTGGACGAAACAACATCGCTTGAGGACTCAACGTTACAGCTGTGCTCAAGTTCAACTTAGTGGGAAAAATAGACGTTAAGGCTCCCAAAAAAAAAAAACCAACAAAATAAAACCCTATGTCACGTGGCTGGGAGGAGGGCAGGGGTGTGTGTCCGAATTTTGACTCTGTCCTGTCATAATCCCATGATGACTGATGGCTCCCTCAAATTCGAGAAGGCTCAGGCTCTGCACGGGAAGTCTGCCTGTTTCTGGGATCCATCGTGACATTCGAGGGAGAAAATGCACACGAAACGTCACGTGCATCGGAACCTCTGCGGTGCCACCCCTGTGCACGGACAGGACGTGCTCCTTCCCGCCAAGTGGAAACCGTTCAGTTCTTTCTGTCCTGCACTTTGAACGAGTCTTCACAGCCGGCAGTGGGACGATGCTAGCGTAAGTTTTATATATAGAGAGAGATCTATATATCAGAATATATAGAGATCTATCTTATATATAATGTTTACGGACCGATCAGCGTTATAAACCCACAGACAACTAGTAGTGATCATTGCCGACGATGCTGCTTTTCCAATCTCAGGAAACACACAGGTTGTCGATGTGTAAATCCCATATCCAGTTATGCTTCACCTCCGTGTGTCGGGTTTCGAGAATCATCTGGCATGCCCGCAGATGCGCTACCGCCTGGATCCCGTCTGTAAACCCCATGCGATGAAGCCGCTTAGGTGACTGGAACTCAGCGCGGGCCGTAGCCGTTGGCGTTCGCACGCCCGCCACAGCCCGGCGCCTCGGCGGCCAACTGCATCCGGCGCATCACGCGTCCTGCGCTTGATAAACGCTCTGATCGCTTTCGCCCTTCGTGAGATCCACGCCTCTCTCGCGAACGGACGCATCCTGTATTACGTTTTTCCTTTTATCCATTTGCTTCAAAAGAGTGAGACTTCCCAGGACGGGAACGACACAGTATGACCGTGTAAATTAGCCACCTTCGATGCCAGCGGCGAGGTCCCCGTTTTGAGCCAGTCACACTCCCATTTGCATGTTACGAGCGTTCCCACGGACGTTACGTACTTCTGCGGATTCGAGCAGAGACGTGTCCTTCTCACTGCATCTGTTCCTGCTTATCCTTGATCTTCTCTGTGGGGTTGAGCCTCACGGAAGTTATTATTTTTCGCTGTGCAATCGATACGTATCTTGTGGGAGACACTTCGAGACTCTGCAAGGATTCTTTTGTCTCTAGACCTCTGCCCGATAACCTTGCCATCTGTTGGCGGATGTCAACTACAGAAATGGCTTCGGTGGCGTTTGGCTAATGAGGATTTTACATTCCCCTCATGCCGGCCTCAGGACTAATTAAAATTCCTCTCGCCCATTTATTCATGAAATGAGTCACGTACGTCTGTATCGACTCAACTGACTTTTATATTCTTCTGTGGGTTATAATTCAGTATTCTTATTTTGTCACCAAAATTTTTCCGCTTTTCAGTGTTGGGAGCTCCCTGAGTTTGATTTTATCAGACAGCCCCGGGCTGAGAGGCATTCTACGAAACAAGTCACTGTCATTCCTCGTACGTGCACAGGTCATGAGACCAGGGGACACATGGCACCGGCCCCAGCAGGGGGACACCCAGGACACAGACAACTGTGTGACGTGGGATCCTGGACCGAACTCAGAACAGAAAAAAAGATGCTGGTTTAAAATAATGGCGGGAACTGAATTATGTCATTACCTTAGTTACCAGCGTGGTACCCAAGTTAATCTCTGATGCTCGATGAACGGACC
>NW_011889096.1:742866-746601 GCF_000151845.1 Pteropus vampyrus | reverse complement strand
CCTTCGATGCCAGCGGCGAGGTCCCCGTTTTGAGCCAGTCACACTCCCATTTGCATGTTACGAGCGTTCCCACGGACGTTACGCACTTCTGCGGATTCGAGCAGAGACGTGTCCCTCTCACTGCATCTGTTCCTGCTTATCTTTGATCTTCTCTGTGGGGTTGAGCCTCACGGAAGTTATTATTTTTCGCTGTGCAATCGATACGTATCTTGTGGGAGACATTTCGAGACTCTGCAAGGATTCTTTTGTCTCTAGACCTCTGCCCAGTAACCTTGCCATCTGTTGGCGGATGTCAACTACAGAAATGGCTTCTGTGGCGTTTGGCTAATGAGGATTTTACATTCCCCTCATGCCGGCCTCAGGGCTAATTAAAATTCCTCTCGCCCATTTATTCATGAAATGAGTCACGTACATCTGTATCGACTCGACTGACTTTTATATTCTTCTGTGGGTTATAATTCAGTATTCTTATTGTGTCACCAAAATTTTTCCGCTTTTCAGTGTTGGGAGCTCCCTGAGTTTGATTTTATCAGACAGCCCCGGGCTGAGAGGCATTCTACGAAACAAGTGACTGTCATTCCTCGTACGTGCACAGGTCATGAGACCAGGGGAGACATGGCACCGGCCCCAGCAGGGGAGGACACCCAGGACACAGACGACTGTGTGACGTGGGATCCTGGACCGAATTCAGAACAGAAAAAAAGATGCTGGTTTAAAATAATGGTGGGATCTGAATTATGTCATTACCTTAGTTACCAGCGTGGTACCCAAGTTAATCTCTGATGCTCGATGAACGGACCACGGTCACATGGATGGTACCATCCCAGGGAGTCGGGTGCAGGCAAGTCCCCAGGTGCCCTTATACCAAAATCCTCATGGCAAGACTCAGTGTTTGGCCAACGTGCCAGGTGCTGCTTCTGAGACTTGTCTGTCTTTCTGGTGATGCATGTTTTCTAACTTTGCCCCATTAGTGGGCTGATATTTTAAATTAAATCGTATGGATCTTAAATCTACAGAAATGATTTCTCTCTGCTTCACTCAAAGATTCTGACACTGAGTGGCTAAGTAGGTTTCCCCCCGGCTTAAACAACTAACAGAATGACTTCCACAAACAAAAAAAAAAATTAGAAAAAAATTTAAAAACTTTAAGCTCTCAATCAATCAATGAAACCATAATTATTTCACTGTGCAAACTATACCTAATTAGGCAAAGTGAATGCTTTGTTTTTCAACAAGTATAATGAAGCTCTTTAAATTCAGATTTATGAGATCACGTGGCAAACGGGTCCTTGCCCGCATTTCATTCTGTCGCAATCAGCATTCTTCACGGTCAAAATTGTTGAGATTTGTCTCAATTCCTGCAGAGATGACAGGAATTTATTCAGTCTCTGGCTGTTTGACAGAGAGGAATGGCCAGTTCCTGCCCCTGAGATTTTCAGAGTTGGGGAGAGTAGCTCCGAGATAAGAAAAGGAAAGAAATATATGAATTGCACGGAACGCCCGGTTGACCTTGGGAAGCCCAGGACCCCCTCCTTCCACGCTGTGAGCCACGGTTGCAAACACCTAGATTTGCCACGTCCGCGCTCCAGCACAGTTCGAAAAGGAGAGAAAATGTAAGAATCGCCCCTTCATTTCGACTCATTATGACGTGTCTTCTTCTTGTCTGCTGTGCCTTTCGGATATGGATGCTTTGCGTTATTATTATTATTTTTTACTTCAATTAAATACTGGATTAGACACACAGGTAGTTGTTGTTTTTCTGCAAAGCACATTCAGTTAAGTACTGCCGTCTGAGCAGCTAATAATGTTTTGATCCATGTGGAAAAAAAAACAACACATGAATAGCTGTCTGCGACGATGTCAATTCTTGGCACGTGCTGTGGATGATGAGTCTGGAGGAACTTCATTGTCATCTGCATAAAGAGGACATCAGACGGTGGGAACACAAACAAGCTGCAGTCGGATGGGAGCTTATGAAAATATCAACCTGGATAAAACAGAACCTCATGGCCGGCTACGAAGTCTTGGAGTTTGCACACGTCTGATGTGGACGGACGTGTTCGCCGTAAGGGCTGCGTGATGACTCGGTGTGTTTAAGGCTCTGACACACGACAGGGCAGCGAAGGGAACGGAGCTCGGTGCCGCATACACACTGGAGGGCGTGGCCGTGGCCGTGACCGTGACGGCCGGGGCAGCAGAAAACTGTGGCAGGAAGCGGGGAGGTGGCAGGTCGAGAAGGTACAGGGGACAAACATTTGGTGACGGACGGAAATCTGACTCTGCGTGGTGGACACGGAAGGCAATATAGACACATGACATACCATTGAATTGTACCCTCGAAACGTACTTGATTTTATTAACCGGTGTCACCCCAGTAATTTTTAATAAAAAGTAAAAAAAAATTGTAAAGGAAAGATCTGTGACAGGCCCGGGGGCGGGGCACACGAAGGTCGATGAAGAAATGATAACAGGCTGTGAATTCAGCTTTTTTGTGCACGCCCAGCATCTGCCCTGGGGCACCCTGGAAAGCTCATCTATTTAAATTCCGACTTTCCAGTTTTCTACCCCTAGTTATTATCAGACACGGCCGTAAGTCTTCTAGAGTGTTCTGGGACAGCGGGATTGGCTTACATGGGTATCGGGGGGTCGTGTAACATTGAACCAATCACATCGCCTTGAGGCAGCGGTGCTGGGAGACTCGTGACTCACCCACGGGACACGGAGCCGCGTGTTTCCCTCACACTCAGCTGTGTGAGGATGAGGACGTAGAACCTGGACGGACCCGACACCCACCACCTCACAGATGATTCTCAAACGGTTCACAGGACGCGTCGACACCTTTTGGCTTCAGCATCTTCGCGGCCAGCAGGGATGCGCTGCCTGCTTTGGGGCCAAATGTCCATCTGCTACATGTCACACCGCTGGAGACGACGTGCCCCGAGTTGTCTTCCTGTCATGCTGAGCTCTTTCCTGCATACGGAGGATCAGCCACCCCCTGCCTTCTCTTTCCCGCGGGCCGTTTGCTCCGACTGCTGAAGCAGCGGCCTCCCGGTGATGCGGGTCCCAGCGTGGCGGCCGACGGCCAGGCGGGGACCACCACGCTCGCTTCATTCATCCCGAAAGCTCCGTGCGATTTGAGAAATCTTCCCCGTAAAGTGCCCGGCGTGCGCACGAGGGTCGCCACCCTGAATTACGATTGGCGCCGTGCGCTTGGTCCTTGTCGTACTTGCGAACCATGACAAGGGCCCGGCCTCTCACGAACCGAGAGCGGGGGACACTTTCTCGCACGGACCCCGCCGGACGCGTCCACTCTGTACCCTCGTCAGACAGACGTTTCTGTCTCGGCCCTGACTTTTCGTCCCATTGATACAGTGACGCCCACAGCGACGTTATTCATTGCTATTCCCGAGTCACGAAACTAACTCTGCAGTTAAAGACAATGCAACTTGCACGTGGGATGATATTTCCGTGTGTGATTTAGGCGGGGAAGCTGTGTGCTGCGTACAGGAAGGACATAGTGTCCCTAAACCGCTTCAAACAGATCGTCACTTTACTTTTAGCCAGATCTCATAAAATGCAGTCCCATATTTCATTGATATATTGACCTCCCATTGCGAGGCACCTCAACCTGTATGGGAACGAAATGTTTTAAGAGATACTTCTAAGATGCTTTACTTTGGGGACATATATCTAAGACGGAGCACATTAAGATTCCCCACTGAATGTCCCAAAAAG
>NW_011889096.1:720668-739141 GCF_000151845.1 Pteropus vampyrus | reverse complement strand
AAGCTGCAGTCGGATGGGAGCTTATGAAAATATCAACCTGGATAAAACAGAACCTCATGGCCGGCTACGAAGTCTTGGAGTTTGCACACGTCTGATGTGGACGGACGTGTTCGCCGTAAGGGCTGCGTGATGACTCGGTGTGTTTAAGGCTCTGACACACGACAGGGCAGCGAAGGGAACGGAGCTCGGTGCCGCATACACACTGGAGGGCGTGGCCGTGGCCGTGACCGTGACGGCCGGGGCAGCAGAAAACTGTGGCAGGAAGCGGGGAGGTGGCAGGTCGAGAAGGTGCAGGGGACAAACATTTGGTGACGGACGGAAATCTGACTCTGCGTAGTGGACACGGAAGGCAATGTAGACACATGACATACCATTGAATTGTACCCTCGAAACGTACGTGATTTTATTAACCGGTGTCACCCCAGTAATTTTTAATAAAAAGTAAAAAAAAATTGTAAAGGAAAGATCTGTGACAGGCCCGGGGGCGGGGCACACGAAGGTCGATGAAGAAATGATAAGAGGCTGTGAATTCAGCTTTTTTGTGCACACCCAGCATCTGGCCTGGGGCACCTTGGAAAACTCATCTATTTAAATTCCGACTTTCCAGTTTTCTACCCCTAGTTATTATCAGACACAGCCATGGGTCTTCTAGAGTCTTCCGGGACAGCGGAATTGGCTCACATGGGTATCGGGGGGTCGTGTAACATTGAACCAATCATATCGCCTTGAGACAGCGGTGCTGGGAGGCTCGTGACTCACCCGTGGCCACGGGACACGGAGCCACGTGTTCCCCTCACACTCAGCTGTGTGAGGATGAGGACGTAGAACCTGGACGGACCCGACACCCACAACCTCACAGATGATTCTCAAACGGTTCATCGGATGCGTCAACACCTTTTGGCTTCAGCATCTTCGCGGCCAGCGGGATGCGCTGCCTGCTTTGGGGCCAAATGTCCATCTGCTACATGTCACACCGCTGGAGACGTCGTGCCCCGAGTTGTCTTCCTGTCATGCTGAGCTCTTTCCTGCGTACGGAGGATCAGCCACCCCCTGCCTTCTCTTTCCCGCGGACCGTTTGCTCCGACTGCAGAAGCAGCGGCCTCCCGGTGATGCGGGTCCCAGCGTGGCGGCCGATGGCCAGGCGGGGACCACCACGCTCGCTTCATTCATCCCGAAAGCTCCGTGCGATTTGAGAAATCTTCCTCGTAAAGTGCCCGGCGTGCGCACGAGGGTCGCCACCCTGAATTACGATTGGCGCCGTGCGCTTGGTCCTTGTCGTACTCGCGAACCATGACAAGGGCCCGGCCACTCACGAACCGAGAGCGGGGGACACTTTCTCGCACGGACCCCGCCGGACGCATCCACTCTGTACCCTCGTCAGACAGACGCTTCCGTCTCAGCCCTGACTTTTCGTCCCGTTGATACAGTGACGCCCACAGCGATGTTATTCACTGCTATTCCCGAGTCACGAAACTAACTCTGCGGTTAAAGACAATGAAACTTGCATGTGGGATGATATTTCCGTGTGCGATTTAGGCGGGGAAGCTGTGTGCTGTGTACAGGAAGGACATAGTGTCTCTACACCGCTTATAACAGATTGTCACTTTACTTTTAGCCAGATCTCATAAAATGCAGTCCCATATTTCATTGATATATTGACCTCCCATTGCGAGGCACCTCAACCTGTATGGGAACGAAATGTTTTAAGAGATACTTCTAAAATGCTTTAGTTTGGGGACATATATCTAAGACGGAGCACATTAAGATTCCCCACTGAATGTCCCAAAAAGAAATTCTTACCTTCCTGTAAATTTGAACACTTTTTACTAGACTGAGATGCAGGAATTCCATGAAACTCCAGTGCAAAAAAAAAAAAAATGGTGATATTTAAAAGAGAGATGTGATCCATAACATGGCAGGGATCTCAACTGCAGATCCCCAAATCTGAACAATTGATCACGATCATACTTCATGTTCCTGGCGTAATTGATAAGTAGTTTACGTACAAATGAAAACAGGTTTCGACGGCGAGTTGGGATTCACTGCAGATTCAAAGGACTGACGGGAGGCCGGAGCCGCAGACGAGCAAATCACTTGCGGATGGCTCAGACTCCCCAGATTCTCAGTAAAATGCGTGTAAACGGAATGCGATTGCCTCGCATCCATAAGTGATGGGTTTCACGTTGTCGGGGGCGTGGCCCTTCCGTCTCTTCAGCCAGGGGCTTGAAGGATTCATTTCCCCATCGCTGCCTTCCTCAGAAGCCAGATTTCAGATGCAAACAAACCTCACGCTCGCTGAATTCAAAACGCCGCTATGAAAAGCATCTCTCAGACTTCAGTTTCGCGGGGAGCATGCAGGCGTCACCCAACCTGTCAGTCACCGGAGATGAGGGTGACATGCACTTGGCTGGGGCTGGGCGTAATTAACATGAATCGAAAGGCAAACCAGCCCGGCCGAAGAGAGAGATTAAAATCCACCCTCTCGTTTCAGAATCGATTTCCTCCGTGAATAGAAGACATTTATCCTCATCTCCCCAGGCTTCGTCGTGCTGTCTTCCTGTGTTTATGGTCTCCCAGATTCCAAAAGACCCTCCGCAGGATTTATGTCCAGATTCCGCCAACATCACGAAGCCGCCTGAAACTTTCTGTTCGGAGATGTTTCTGAGTGCCTTTTCTGGGGTTCGCTTTATCTGCAGCACCCCCCAAATCCAAGTCTCCCCTTCTTATTGATTCGCTCACTTTTAATTTCCTGCAGTGAGAACCAAGAGATTAATGGGTAAAAATTATTTTAAAAATGGAAGCAATGGTAAAGAGACGGCCATGGCTTGTGCGCTGTTAGGGTCAGGAGCGGTCTGAGCTGTCGTGACCAGGGCTTTGCCTGGCTGTCGTCTGGACCACGGACACAGGTGCACACATGTTAACGGCCCCTTGGTTTGTGGCCTAATTCACAGTTAACCTTCAAAACTGTCTCCCTGGGCTTGCGAAGAATTTTATTTGTGGTTTTATTCTTATTGATTAGATCTAGCTCATTAATCATGGTGTTTAATTTTGCCCCATTTTTCCAGCCGGGATGGTATAAATGACAGTCTGACTGTGATGACTGCTTGAAGCTTCTAAGTGGATGTTTTTTTTTTCTCTCCAAGTGTGTTGCTATGTTATTTGGTGCATGCGAATTTAGATTTCACATAAAACACCATTTTTTTATCACCACGCAAAAATACCCTATATCTTAAAGATATCTGTATGATATTAATATAGTTACACTAGTTTCGCTCTGTTTGATCATTGCCCCATTACCATTTTTATATAGAGCATTTGGGTCCACACATTTTAGATGAAATAGGGCATCTGCTTCTCTTTTCTCATTTTTATACCTATATTTTGAATGAATATGGAAAGATTTCTTCTAATCCTGATTGGAATTCTTCTTATCTTTTTGAATTAAAAAAGAAAAAGACCACCTTTACAATTTCACTATAGTCTAGTATAATTAAGATACTGCCTATAGTGCAATTTCTATCTGTATTCTTCTTAGAAATGTGTAAAATCATTTCTTAATCATTCATGTTTTCTGAACTTTAGCTCTCTATATGGAATTCTGCCCAACTTCTTCAAGTTTCCAGAATGCTCATATTTTTTTATAGCTGAGTCTATTCTGCATTTTAAGCCATCTTTTGAAGTTTAATTTTTAAATAGTTACAAGATAACTTAAACAGAAACAATAGCTATCTACTTATAGCTTAAGAAATCCCATTACAATAAATAGTCGTTAATCATTATCATCGAAACAAATAGCAAAATATCCATTAGTCAGTTTTTTACTTTGTGCATGTGTCTGTATTTGTTTATGTGGAAACGCTGCCCTATTTCATCCTCACTATTGCATCAAATAGGACGGAATGCATTGTTTAAAAAAACTAAATTTAATAATTAAATTGGAACATCAGTTGGGGAAGTCTGTTAATAAATGTGTTTCTTTTTACATAACAGCTATGACTCATGATAAAGTGCTTTTTCTTCTTTGGCTCCAAATTAGATTAATAAAATTGCTATTTCGTTTATACCCTAGAGCTTATCATATAAAGTGGAAATACATTTTGAAAACATGGAGGAAAAAAAGTTCTAACCAGTGTCTAGCACAGTGTTACAATGTGTTCATACACATCTGGTAAGTCGTTCCATTGCTAAAGCAAGGAAGAATACTACAACATGTGAAAATCCATAAAAATTATAGGCCGAGGGAGAACTAGAAAACTCCCAAAAAATTTTGGCTGGACTGCAAGTCCCTGTCTGCTTCTCCCAGTCATGAGTTGAATATTTTCCAATTAAGAATAGTTCTGTGTTACCTTTCACACTGAGATATAATATAATTAGAATTGGCTTTCGTGCATGCTGGGAGGTTAGAAGTCGATACTCTTTCATGTTTTTGTATCCAAAGTATCTCTTTCCCTCTCTCCCTGGTGCCATCTTTGTCGTGAATTGAGAGACAGTAGTCGTGTGCATTTTCTCCTCAAAGCTCCGTCATTTCCCATTAATCGTCATGTCTGTTTTTGTGTCTGTAACATACTGCTGAAGTATTGTTGTAATTACTAGTGGTGTAAGTTCTCAGTATATTCTTATTCATCAAGATCATCTCACCGGGTCTTAGTGCTTGTCGTTTCTATTGTAGTTTATCGCTGACGTTGATTTTCACAGAAACCCTGCGTTAGCTTTGATTCTGTTTTGTCGATTCCAGAGATAAATTTGAGACTTGACGCCTTTATATTCTAAGCATTTAAATAAAGATATTAGCGCGTAGGGTGAGCGATAGATCCTTGAGTCCACTAAAAATCATTCAATGTGTTAATGTTTAAAAAATAACTGAAAATTTAGATATATGCACTAACGAGCATAGTAAAAAAAAATCTATAAAAAGGTTCTTTATTCCGTAATCATAGTATAACATTTATGTTTTATTTACTTGATTTTAGTAAAATATTGATTTTGAGCTTGCAGTTTTCCAGCTTGCCTTGTTGCATTTTTTTCCCCACGAAACAGCGTTTCCTTAACTTTTGAAAGAAAAACAAACAAAAAAAATTGACGAAGGAGCAATTCGTCCACTTTTAGATCTGGATTTGAGCTTTATAATTTCCCTGTTGGGTAACTGATCCTTCAAAGTAAAATTACTGGCAAAAAAAAAAGCTATTCTTGGGAAAAATGAGATGGGTGGGATCTGCCGAAAAAACACGGCTCTCGACAGCCATCCACTGGGCTGCGAGCCTGTGACTTGGAGGAAACTGTTACTGTGTTTGCCACCCTGAGCACACGCACAGATGTCCAGCATGTCATGGACGTCGTAGGACTTGACGAGCGAAGTTGGATGCTGATGTCTTTGTGTGAGTTAGGGCGACATAGCGGCAGAGAATGATGGATTCTCCTGACCCAAAGCAGCTGGAACATCGTCATCTTGCTGGTGGCAAACGCCACGCTGACGTCGGACTTGGGTTTCGTGATGGGTCTCCGTGCAGGAAAACGGCTGCTTCGTAAAAGCTACCGTGTCCTGTGACCATTATCTTTGGACTTGCTACTGGACTCATCACCTCAAATTAATTCCTAATGACAGATACTAATCTTTACAAACTTGTGACCAGCAAGTGGCCGTCCCCTGAATTACTGAGCTATGCAGTTTTTCTTCAAATATTTGAAGGCATTAGAGTAAGAATTTCTGATAGGTTCCGAGAATTTTGGGGGGAAAAGAACCATCTTTTTGTTTTTGTTTATTTGTTTTTTAGTCAAGGCAACCCTTGGTTGACCTCGCAGATTGCAAGGACCTTGTCAGCTTACAATCCCTTATTTTTTTATTTTTTTACGGCTACAGCATCTGGTCTTCTTAGGTGGTCTCCCATTCAAGCACTAACCAGGCCCGACCCTGCTTAGCTTCCGAGATCAGACGGGATCGGGCTTGTTCGGGGTGGCACGGCCGTAGACCCGTCTTTTGTTTTAAAGGACGTTTGACATTACTTTCTTCTGCATGTTGATTTTAAAATCATATATTCCAAGTCATAACATAAATAATATGGAGAAAATATATGGACGGTGCAATTTTGTGGAACTTAAATATTCTACCACATGGGATACTGTGAGATTTAGTATGTAAACAAATGAAGGTCATTATTGTCCACATCGCTGTGTATACCACCTCCCTAGTTGATTTATTATCACTACAAATTATTTAGCTGATTTTTTTGGAATCCACATATATTCATATAAATGTGTGGTGTTTCTTAAATAAGCATTTTAAATTTTAAAGATGACATTACAAAACTTACTGACTTCATAAAAGTCGGTTTAATTGTTGACTGCCATTAAATTTTTATGGTTATTTTCCTGAAAATATAGTGTATGGCACTTTTTACCAGGTGGTAGAAAATGTTCTTCCTTTTTTTTAACATTTTTTTCTGTAACGTTTCTAATGAAATGTTATGTGCTCTGTGGTTTGATTTTTAACTCTCCAAACAGCTATACTATCATCCGTTTTTCTTTTCATTCTCTACATTTTCGTGGGCAAGGGAGGTTCGTCTTGGTTCAATCTGGCATTTAACCACGCCTCCTGTAAACTTTATTATCTCAGAGTGGAGCAGGTAAGTTCCTATAGCAAGTTTAGGGTGAGAAGTTGTAAATCTAGCATTCTTTAAGTGGGCGTGTTCTTTTCTAGTACCCATGGGAGATAGTCCGCCTTTCTATAATGTGTTTATTTTCCATAATTTGATCTTTATCACATATTGCATTACAGAAATGTTGCATGTTCACTGCAGAAAAATAATGTAATAAAAATAGATATTATTGATTTTCCTTACATCGCATCGTCGATGTGAATTATAATTACTATAACATGTAATAAACATGTAAATCTAACTATTATGCATTTTGTGTTCCCATGCAATATGTTTCGTCAGTAAGTATTTTTGTTATTTTTGATTAGGATGGTTTGGTATAATCATGACACAATGCATTAAATCAACACTCCATGTTTAGGGAGTTTGTGTCCAGCTGTGAGTGTTATAATTACATTGAAATAAAATGCCAGCTATCCAAGACAGTGGGGATTCTTTGTTCTTTCCTTGAAGGAATTTTTGAAAACTGCTTTGAGAAGTACTAATTATTAAAGGGAATCGCGGGCACATTTAATTTAAACCAAAGGTATCGTGAAGGACGGAGATCATAGGCAGAACCCAGGAGGGGACATTCGAAAACCGAGTTTTAAAATGATGCGACTTATCACACGTACAATATTTAAAAACTTAACATATGTAGAGAAGGCATAAAATTATTTATATAATTATTTCTGGGTTTTGTAATGTTGAACTTTATGACTTTCTGTCCTTAAAATCCTGATGGTCGATTGAAGTATTTTATGCCTCATCCATTTATTTATTCTTCAAAATGTAAAAAGGAAAGCTTAGAGAAGTTCAGGTTTTGTCAGCTCTGGCGGGAAGAAACGGGTCATTTTTACGTTTTCCGGAGTTCTACCATTTTCTTTGCCCTTGATAAACATGTGTAAATCTCGTTTACATTTCATATGTTAATTCTAACATGAATGCCAGGAATGCCGACACCGTGATCAGAAGCTGAAATTACAACCTCCCTGGGCAGGTCGTCGCCAGATGCCCTTGGACGAAAATGCCATCGCCACGAAGGGACCCGCTTGAGTCCAGTTTTTTTCATACACAGAAGTCGGCCGTAAACCTTCTGAGTCTCCGTGTCTTTGTTTTGACCTGCGTTCCCTGATTGCATAGACGACTCTAAGTTAAAAACTCGCTTTTCGAACTTGCGAAGGCATTGCGGGTCTGTCTTCTCGACGCCGCATTGGGTGGATATTTAGACGAGCCTCGGGTTTTCAAACCCTCAAAGTCATGAACACCGGACTGAGGCCTTCGCTTCCCTCCCCGCTCCCCACCTCCCTGCTCTGCCCACCTCCGAGATCTCTCCATCCTCTCTCTCCTTCGCCCTCTCTCTTCCTGTAAGATCCACTCTTAAAATTTCAATTTTTCTTCAGGACATAGAAATGATTTTTCCTCCTAATCTTTCAGTAATATTCTCTGCGTTTTTTTTTTTGTTTTTTTTTTGTGAAGACAGGTATTTGACTTCGTGGATGCGCCGTCTTTTCTCATTTTGTCCATTTTTCTCTTCAATCATTTTCTTCTTTTTGATCGACGTATTGACAAATGCACTGTCTTTTATAAAGAGGTCTGACTTACTCTGTTTTTCCAATTCCCTCTATATTTAAGAATAAAGAAAGTCTAACTGACTCTATTTTTTTAATTCCCTCTATATTTAAAAATAATCATCCATCATATTTCAAATTTCTACAACTATGTCCTGTTTTGATTCCTGGGATTTCATAGAAAACTGTTCTTGATTTAAGATGAAATAATGGCTTGGAATTTTCTAAGAACACAAAATAAACGCTAAATTTCTTGCTCGTGACTAGGTGTACTCACCGTCTTTTAAAACTTTTTTTTTTTTTTCCCTCATTTTAGTCTCCCTTGTCCTGGTCTTTCTGTGAAATGAGCGGCTACTTTTCCTTATGTGTTAAAGAGGAAATCGGTGTTCGTGACTCGCATGGAAAACGACGATGGGAAAACATGACGACAGTTCGTGATAAACATAAAAAATAAATGTAAGTGATACAGGACAAAACAGCGTCAGCAGCAGAGACACATTCGACAGGCGGTCAGCTGATGCGTGTCACCACACCTCCTGTCGGTCTCAGGAGGCCTGGTGAGCAGCGCGTCACGATCTGCAGAGGCAGTGAGGTCCGTATCTTCGCTGCCAACACAGTCACAAGGTGGTCTACGAGGCGAGCATGAAACTCGTGGTGGAGCCCAGAATGGGAGCGGAGGTTAAGGACGCACAGGGACAGCCTTCCAGGTCTGCGTTCCGGCCTGCGAACCTCTGAAGTCTGAGCCTTCCCCAGGGGCCACCGGGTCCCAGCCCGTATCGCCTACAGATGCCGCTTTGACGAGCGGCCACACTACCGAAAGCCGCAATCACACAGTGTTCGCCCCAGCCCGAGTCTCGAGGTCACCCGTGGAAGTGTCCTCCGCCTTCAGATGCGTGCGCATCACCTGTCGCGACACAGCCACGTCTTCGATGCCTCGGGGTCCGCGAGCCCTACGCCCTGGGGTCAGCGTCGCCTGCATTTTCTGCAGGCGGTCGCATCCACGGCACGTGTCCCGCGAGGCCACGCCACCGTGCGCGTGCCGTGGGAACAAAGCAAACACAGCCGTCCCCTCGAACCAGGTCTCGTTCCGCCGACTGTGCGATGAGGCGTGTTTGCAAGTCTGCAGGGAGAGCCGTTCCCGCCGGTCCCCGGACGCGGTGTTGGTGGCCGCTCCTCTGCGTAATCAGCACACTTGTTCGCTCCTTGTGTGGTCAACGAACGCTGAAGCCGGTCACACATTGGAAAAGACATGTTTTCATAAATTTTTGAGAACGAGAAATTCGATTGGAAAAACAGCTAAACTCATGAAGCTCCCAGGCTGCTCTCCTGCACAATCTCCAGTTTTCTGGAAGGTGTTAAATGAATCCCCAGCAGTCTAAAAGGTTCGCTACGCTCAAACTTGCCCATCATTACAGGTGCTTTCATGTGCGCTCGAATCATCAATAGCATCGATTCCCTGACACAAAGCGGATGGTTCCCGACGGCTGAGTTTCGTAAGGATCCTCTTTTATTCAGACGTCCCCAGGGCCCTGTTTCACTCACGACCTCCTCGAATGCTTCTGGGACTTTCTGCAATGTAACGTTCCAGCCGCACGGAGTAGAGACGGCGTTGTGACCTGCGGTCCTCAAAACACATCGACGCTGCTTCTCCGCCAATTGTGTCTTTCCGAGATGCTCTGAGCCTCGCTTAACGAATCCCCTGTATTCTTGCTCCAGTACCTTCTCTCTCCTTCGTCTGCTTGCCTTCTTTGCGCCCACAGGCTAAGTGTACTGCACGTGGCACCTGACACCAGCAGATCATGCTACTGTTCTCTCATATGTTAAGGACATTCTGGGGACAGGCACGTATCCTTCCCAGGGAGGTATCCACATGCAGAGGGCACTCGGTCTGACTCCTCAAAACAGAATTCAGGTAGCGACCCCCACCCCCCGCCACTCTGTTCTTCTGAGGGGTCTTGACAGGCGAAGACACTCGTGAGGTATTCTTCTCGGTAACTGCATTTCAGCATTTTTAATAATCGACCGCGTATTTGTGTGCATTCATTTCACTCTATACAATTTGTGAACAAATTTCACAGTAAGGGGTAAAACGGGAGTAGATTATCACAGCTGCCTGTGCCTTATGAAATTTTAAGGCAAATGTATCACAGCGACAGTCTGTTTAAAGCTCTTGAATTTTAGAGAACCCCTCCAAAATATAAATAATACATAATATATAAAACAGCTTAATTAATAATTACTTTATCTTTCACAAACTAGTTAGAATGCTGATTTTTTTTCCACGTGCTCTCTCGTCATATAAATGTGTCACATAGCTAACTGTCCCAAATACTCTTGTTAATAGAGAAACTGGAATCTGATTTCAACGGTCCGTGGACAGATTTCTTTATTCTACTTAGAGTTTTCAATTTAAAAAAATGTACGTATCCGAGTCTTGACCCCAACTCAGCTGCACAAAATAAGTAGATTTTAATAAATGAAAAATATTTTTCACTTTATTTGAATTCACCTTTATTTTTATCTATCTATTTTTTCCACAGAAATATTATTTTAAACTATATTGTTAAAATCCTTGCTCGCTTTTCCGTATGAGGTCATGCTAACATACGACGAACATTCCGCGGAGAAGCAGCCGGAGCAAACGGAGGGACGAAGTTATTGAGATTCCAAAGGGGACTCCCCCAAAGATGAGTGGCCGGTGAAGTCACTGGTTAGTTCCGTTTAAGTGGCGTGTCAGTTCTCAGTCATTCGTTAGTCAAATCCAGCTTTATCTGGTGAAATAAACGGCCTGAGCAGGGTTATTTACTGACTATACATATAAAAGACAACAAGTAAATGACATAGAGAATGATCATTACGAACCCTTTATCAAGCTCTTTAGCTCCTAACTGAAGGTAGGTTATGTGATATTTATCTTTCTATAAAATATATTGGCCTTTGAGATCACAAGTTTAACAACGGTACCCACTAAATTGTCATTAGTTTAAGCTCAGTTCTCAGCCATTCGTTAGTCAAATCCAGCTTTATCTGGTGAAATAAACGGCCTGAGCAGGGTTATTTACTGACTATACATATAAAAGACAACAAGTAAATGACATAGAGAATGATCATTACGAACCCTTTATCAAGCTCTTTAGCTCCTAACTGAAGGTAGGTTATGTGATATTTATCTTTCTATAAAATATATTCGCCTTTGAGATCACAAGTTTAACAACGGTACCCACTAAATTGTCATTAGTTTAAGCTCACTTGGAATTACTAACATATGCTAATATATTAGTATATCATTATCACATGTAATATACTTTAATATTTAACACCGTCTAATCGCATTTTAATTACATTTCAACTTTAAAAGTGGTGAAGGAGTCGCACGCCCGTGAGTTGTAATTTTACTCGTGCACATGAAGCTGGAGAATGCACCGTTTCTGACATTTCTGGGTTAAGGATGTAAGAAGGGGAGAAAGGCCATCGCAGTAGATACGTGTGAGGAGGAATGTGATCCTTGCACGTGGTTCGTGCACTCCGGGGACAGAAAGCTGGACCAGGTCTCTGGTCCTCGTGACGGCGAAGGCACTGTGAAATGTCACGTCAATGAAACTGGTCTCACAGCCGTGCTCAGGGCTCCACGTGAAACAGGATCGGACAATCTCTCTGGTTTGGGGCACGCCACCGTGGCCGAAAGCCCCGGTTTGTGTCCGAGCGTTCACAGAAGCCAGGGTGACACGGGAAGGGTACCCAGTGTGACGTCGGGGCCTTGCGGAGGCGGCACAGCTTGAGTATGTCCACGGTCTGTGTCAGAGTCCATCTTCTTCCAACTCTTGTTGATTATTATTATTATTATTATTTGCATTATAAAAATGAGCCTTGCTCAGGCTTATTTGCAACTTCTCCCGTATTGATTTAGCCACCACCTTGTAGCAGGATGAGGCTCCGCATCCAGCTCGCCTGGGGCTGGACACGGTTCTCTGCAGCACGCTAGGAGGAGGAGCTGGGTGTCGCCCGACCCCAGGCCCAGCGCCTCGCGGGAACTGGGAACCCGCGCGGGGAGCGCTCGCCTGTCCCGGGACTTTTCCCCACGTGGTTGGGGGGCTCCTGCTGGGCTGGAGGGACCCTCTGGGAGGGCAGAGGGAGAGCACGCGGGGTGCTGGACAGCGGCCCCGACTGTGCACGCGGGACACACCGCGTGCTCGGGGTGCTGATGTGCACGCGGCCGCAGGCGGAGCGCCCCGACCCCGGGACCGCGCGCCCCGACACCGAGACCCAGACGCACAGGCTGCCAGGACGGGGCCCCGGCCCCCCCTCCACGGACCCCGACTTCCTTTCCATGTTGCCTCCCAGCCCAGGAGTCAAGACGTTCACTCAAAATTTAGAAACCCTGAGAAAGAAATCACTATGGCCTCTACTCAGAAACGTGCCAGGTGAAAAAGACAGTAAAATAAATAAGGGGCGGGGGGCGGTGGGAATGAAGAAACACTATATGAGAAAATGAGAAACAATCCACAGGAAATGCAGTCGGGGCACGATGTAAGATAATATAGTTTGGGATGACAGAAAGGCATCGACGCTGGACTCTGAAACCATCTGATAGATTCCGTGCACGGCCACTCGGAAGGCCCGGAAATACCACAGAGACTGGAGAAGGGCCTGCCACACACACACACACACATGCACACATGCACACACGCGCACACGCACACACAAACACACACGTGCACATGCACACACGCACACACACGCACACGCACGCACAAACACACACGTGCACATGCACACACGCACACACGCACGCGCATACGCACGTGCGCACACGCTCACACACACACAAACATACACACACGCACACAGACGCACACGCAGACACGCGCACGCACACACATGCACACGCACGCACACACGCACATGCTCAAGCACAAACACACACGCATGCACACGTACAGGCATGCGCACACACATGCACACACACAAACATGTACACGTATGCACACACATGCACACACATGAACACACATACACGCGCACACACGCACACACACTCATGCACACACACTCACACGCACACACAAACACATGCACGCACAAGCATGTGCGCATGCATGCACGCACACGCACACACGCAAACATGCACACATGCACACACACAAACACACATGCACATGCACGCAGACGCACACGCACACACGCACACGCACACACACACATTTCACAGAAGACTAACACTCTCATGAAAATGAAAGGGATGTTGGCTCCGACAGACAACACGGCAGAACCACTTAACACAGAGTCAGACCTGAAAGTCAGACTCGTTCTTCCCCAGCTACCTGAAATGAACAATGAACATTCACGTCTCAGATGTAAAATGCCCACTGCGTCCCGCCCGAGAACGTGCTGAACACGTGCATAAGCCGTGATCTTTTCATAAAGAGCTGGTGACGCACACGTTTTTATTAGCTGTACACTGACCTCGAAGATACTGTGTCCAACACCCTGTGGCGAGTAATACAGATTGAACTGTTTCTTACCCCAAACGTCATCATGTGGCTGACACTGTAACAGAAACATACCTTCGAACATAGGACGTTGGGAAACACACAGGAGCCTCAGAAAAAAACAATAGGAATAAGTTATCAGAAAACCAGCCAGTCAGAGGCACGGACACTAATCCATACTCAGCACATCGACGAGCTCATGGACGCTGATGCACATTCGGCATATCACGGTGAAAACGTACTAAGGCCACTGGTCGCAGGCATAATTTATTTTTAAACAAATGCAAAATAGGGCCATCATCACACTAATAGAACGCAGAAGTGCTGGGCACAGACTTCAGGGAGAAGCTGCATGGCGGCTCCTTCCCCGTTTTCATAGAGAAAGTGAGTGGATATGTTAAGGATGACATATTATGGGAGATTTATCAACGTGGGAGCATTTTTAGGAATCCCTAGAAAAACTAGAAACAATAAAATAATGAAAATGAGGGAGACGTGACCACACGGAGATTGGATGCTGATTATTCTCCCATATCCAAGTCTTTGTGAGTACGAATCGGTGCAGGTTTATGTCGCTAGATCGAGACGTCATTTCGAATATATTAATATCCACTTTCAAGTATAGCCACAGATTACGTAAAGCTTCTGCATTTTCGAAGGGAGATACACCACACAAAGACACACACATACACACACACACTCATACACGGATATGAAACGGAGGGCCCTTGCTCTAACGGTCCACTAGAAAAATGAAATACTAAAGACAAAAAGGAATTTTCTTTGGGCGGACGGGCCATTTTGCAGAGACACATATCTGTTCTTCGCCCTGTACACCGACCCCGAAATTCAGTAGAGTTCTGAACGCGGAATCTCACGATACACAAGACGAGAAAGGGTGCTTGTCGGTGGATGGAGGATTTCACCGGTCTCCAGAAGGAAATCGTGCTGACAGGTGAAGGACGGGGGGAAATGACAAAGCCAAGGGCCCGTCCTGTCTGTTATGGACCGAAGGTCTGCACGCCCACGATTCCCATGCGGAAACCTCCACCCTCGGATGATCTCAATACAAACCCCCGAAAAGAAAATGACTCTTTAGGAAACGCCTCAGCTATATTTGAAGTGTCATCAAATGCAAGGGACACACCTCGACCCGCTGGTGCTGCTGCCCATCGGGACATGCTGGTGACTTTCGAGGAGAAAATGAGGGGGTGGCAGCACAGTCGCATCTGCCGTTTAAAACAACGGCGATGATACGGGTGTGTAGATATTCTCCCTGATTTTACTTCTGAAGTCAGAGAAATCACCAGAACATGGGAATGGATGCAGCTCTGACAAGAAGGGCAGCGGCTTGAGAACGTAAAGGTGTGCCTGTCGGGAGCACCCACGAAAATGCAGAAACGGGATTAAAAAAGCAGGCGTTTGAAAAGGGTTTGCAGACGAAAAGCAGAAAGGAATGAAGCCTGTTCCTACTTGTGAAAAAAGGTGCAGCTCGCTGCCAGCGTTCAAGGAACGTCACGCGTCGAACGTCGCGTTTCTAGGATTTGACATTTCCGGCGCTCACACTGCTCAGAACAGAACACGACAAGTAGAACGATGTCCTTCGTCCCCGAAGACTATGGTGACACGAGCCTGCCGCGAAAATAATAACCAACGTGAGATGTGTCGTGGCAAACTCTGGGGAGAAGGTTGGTATTAGAATCCGCCGGTTATGTTCAGGCAAAGGGCTGAACGTCATAGCATCTACGGTCGCTCGCTTATGATAGCTCCGTCCAAACGTAAAACCTGGATGACATGATATTGAGCAGAAGCAAAAAATCACTCCCATACCGACAGGAAGGTATGTGAACTGTCAGCGTAAACCCTGAAGGTGACGTCCGCGAGTCTGAAAAAGCCTCGCGTGTTCGCCTGTTGTCCGATAACTTTGAGATCACGTAAGATATTTTCGACGGCACGGGGCCTTCTTCAGAATGCGTGTTGAAAAGGAAAACTTTCAAAACATTATTTTATGGATTGGGCGCAAATCGAATGCAAACACCTATGGACTGAAATTATCCATGATCAGCCCTGTAACATTTCTACCGTAGCGAACAGGTCCCAGCAGAGATGCAATAATAGTTCTCCATGACATAATGGGGCTAATTTCAGTAAGGCCAGGTGTTTTCACATTACAAATCCGTGTGTGTGTGTGTGTGTGTGTGTGTGTGTGTGTGTGTGTGTGTGTGTCAGAGGCCAGTGGCTTTGGGTACATGAGAGCCAAGTTCGACAGTGCTTCACAGTAAGGACTGCAGGTTCTGGGGGAGCAGCAGGGTCCCTAACATGGACACAGCCCACGGGGTTCGTGACCCTCATGGCCCTGTCACAGGCACCCTGTAGTGACGACAGGTGAAAGTCTACGAGATGTGTGAGCTCACGGGACCTTCTCATTTTCGCTGCTCAGCGTCACTCCGGGATGGCCAGACACTCAGAGGGTCAGGCGCGGAGATTTAACCGGACCTAGGTGACCCCACAGGCCCTGAACCCCAAATCCGCGGGACCCGGCTGGCCGCGACTGCCCATTCTCTCCGCGTGCCCGGCCCCCATGGCCGTGTCCACACCAGACGTGGCTTTTCGCAAGGTCAAGCGGGTGGCCGCTTGTCCCCCGATGACACCTGCAGAGGCCCTTCCAGGAAGAAAGAACAGGTGGACAAGGGACCAGTGTGGGTTCCCAAGTCCGTAAGACAGACAGGCCAGTGCCGGTGTCCAGTTCCGGATAAACTCCCTGACCGTCTACACTCTCTGATTGTGAATCGCACGAGAGACGCTGTAGAAACCGGATCGCTCTCCCTGAGGCTTCCGGGGGGCGGGGGGCGTGTGAGTTTTTCTTTTTTGTTAAACTGTGAGTATTTTAAAGACAGAATCGGAAAGGCGCGCACGCTGACGCTCACATGCGCACCTGCGCTGACCCGCACCTGCCCCGTCTTCCCGAGTGACCTCAGAATCATGACTCCAAGGTGTCCAGTGACCGCCGCGTCCTTCCTGCGTCTAATTCCAGACCTGGCGGACCGCCTTTCCGGGAAAAGCCACCTCTGCTGCTGGCCATGCCCACTGCCTGGAACCGAACTAGGCGGACGCTAAAAAGGGTCGTACGATACGTGAAGCCTGAGAGTTTTCGGCATGGCACATTTCCCCCGATAATATAGTAGTCGTTTCCGCCCTCTTTTTAAAAATATATGTATACTTGAGTACTCGTGGCAGCTAGGATAATAAAACGTCAGAGCTAATAAGTGCTGGACAGAAACGCACCTGCATCTGTCTGTTTTTTTAAAAAATAATTTACTTGTTTAAATTAGTTTCAAGTATACAGGACATGGGTTAGACATCTACATAGATCATCACACGATCCCCACAATCGCTCCCTGCCCCCCCGGCCCTCCACCCGGCCAATGTATTAGTGCTGACTGTGTTCCCTCTGCCGTGCTCCCCAGCCCCGAGACCATCCATCGGCTACTGATCTGTACTGCTTTAACCCGTCACCCCATTCTCCCAGCCCCCCAAACCCCCTCCCCTCTGTCCCCCACCAGATTGTCCACTCTATTTGTGAGTCTGGTTTTGATCGGTTTGTTCTTTTTGTTCCTTAGATTCCGCATATAAGTAAAATCGTATGGTATTTATCTTTCTCTAACTTATTTCACTCAGCATGATAACCTCGAGGTCCATCCATGTCATTGCAAATGGTAGGATTTCCTTTTTTTTTTGTAATGGGTGAGTGATATTCCATTGTATATGGAGAACTCTAAAGATTCCACACACACAAAAAAGGTGTTAGAACTGCTCAGTGAATTCAGTAAAGTAGCAGGTTACAAAATAAACATTCAGAAGTCAGTGGCATCTTCATGCATCTGATTGTTCCTGTGGTCGTTGGCTGTAGAGCTGGTTTCTGGAATGTATTCACCGTGCGGACAGAAAGTGTAGGTTTTCATCATCATCTACTCCGTCCCCCGTCCCCGGCCCCCAGAGACCATTCTCTCTGCTTCTGTGAGCCTGAGGATTTTAGTCTCCACATATTTGTGTTTCTGTCCAGCTTATGTCACTTACAATAGAGTCTTTCACGTCCACGCGTGTTGCTGGAAACCGCAGCGTTCCCCGTGAGGCTGAAGGCACGTCCCGTGGCCGCCGGGAGCTGCGTGTCCTGCAGCCGCCCGGCCATCCTGGCCCTGCGGGCTGTCCCCATGCCTGGCGGCAGCGAGCACGGTGCCGCACTTGTCTCTTCGAGGTGACGATTCTGCTCCCTTGGGATCCCACGCTAATGCTGCTCCCGGGTTCTCGAGGACCCTCCGAGCTGCTTTCCACGGTGGCTGCAGCGCGTGACGCCCCCCGTGGCTGTGCACGCGTGTCCTCACCGACCCGCGTCCTCACCGACCCGCGTCCTCACCGACCCGCGTCCTCAGTCCCGCAGCGGCCGCTTCGGCAGGTGCGAGCTGGGACCTCACGTACTTTGGATGTGCACTCTCCCGGTGACAAGGGACGCTGCCTTTCCGTGTTGCCGCTGGCATCTCTACGTCTTCACTGGAGAAATGACTCTTTGGGTCCTCTGCCTACTTTTAAATTGGATTTTTTTTTTCTTGCTACAGACTTCTATGACCTCCTGAAGTCTTTTCAGATGTTAACCCTTCATCAGATGCACGATTGGCAAACATTTCCCCGCATTCCACAGGCTGCCCTGGCATTTTGTGGACGGTTTCCTTCCTGGGCAGAAGCTTTCGAGTTCCACGTCGTCCCATGGGCTTATTCCTGCTGCT
>NW_011889096.1:705058-719205 GCF_000151845.1 Pteropus vampyrus | reverse complement strand
CACTCTTTTCCAGAAATGGGAGATTCTCGTCTGAAGTCCTGAACCTCTAGCCTATACTGCATAATATGTTATATACATGTGTGTATACTGTATATGTAAGCATATGTACTAGAAAATATATGAACGTAGATTAATATGGATATGTTTATTATAGATAACGACATAGAATAAACATACATATGTAACATTACCTATAATAAACATGTATGTCTGTCATGTTATATATAAACATATACATATGGAATGTTATCTATAATAAACATATATTAATCTATGTTTCCATTTGTACATGGATTCACAGGCATATATAATTGTATGCATAAAATATATGTAAACAAAATAACACTTGTGGGTATGTGAGTGTGCATTTCTGTGTATATATGTGTGTGATAAGCATGAACATATTTGTCAAGAAATAGAACCTGGGCAGTGACAACAGAGACACCCTTTTAGACAGCACTGGGGATAAGTAATAATTATTCATCCTTGAAAAAGTGACTTAACAGATCCCTGACTTAGGCCGTGCTCATGAATTCACCTGAGTGTGGCTAATCATTCCATTTCTTCGCTCTGACTCTGACAGCCTCAGGTAAAGCGTTTCCCCACCTGGGGAACGCAGATGTGAGGGAATTTAGGTTAATGCAGCAACGCCGGGGGCAGTTTCGAAATCCATGTGCGATTCAAGGTAAGCTGCACCACTCTGCACGCATTCTGACCTAATAAATCAGCAGGGACAGGTGTGACGTGGACGGGTGGGGAAGGGGACCGCCGGACGGGGGAGGGGGTGCCCGGGTGCCACACTCTACGCGCCCTCTGCCCCCCTGCAGGCTCGGCAGCTCCAGGCACAGCCGCACACCTGTGGCATCTCACCTGTCCTTCTGTCCACGTCCCCGGGGCGTGTCCAGCAAAATCATTTCTCTCCATGTGTGTATTTCTAATGCGTGAAATTCTGCCACGATGACAGGAGGTCAACAGACACTTTCTTAAAAAGCCAACGCGAAACTAAAATGCATTTCTCGTGCTGGTCTGAGTCAAGGTTTCCAGCTCTCATTCATTCGGCTGGATAGTTCCACCACGGCACGGCTTCACTTATACTCTGAAAGTCCCACAGGTCAGACGGTGTCTGCCTGAATCCGTGGCCCGTAAATCCACGATTCCAGGCGTTTATCATAAGCGGTCTCAGCCAGACAGGCAAACCCCACACACTGGACAGATGAGAAACGCTGCGCTAGCTAAGGCCGTCTAGGATGCTCGCAAGAAACAAACGGATCACAGCGTCGCTGGCAACTTTGTTACTCACTGTCTTGAAACATTTATTGCCACGTTGATTCATCACGACTGGGTCTTTAAAGTAGAACTTTATTCGAAAGATATTTTCTGAAATGTAACCGAAAAAGTATAATCCACAAAAGGAGAAACACGGTGATGAAAATAGGGTTGAGTGAGCCACAGATTGTTAATTCCAAAACACGTATCTGATACAGGACTTACATCCCGAATGCATACGGAGCCTCCAAACTCGATAACATGCAACCACCAGCCAATAAATAATACAGAGATGAAAGATTTCAGCATACCCGTCGCCAAGGAAGATACATGTGTGGCAACTAAGTACATAAAATGATGTTCAAAACTACTAGCGATTAAAGAATGCGAAATAAAATCAGGTGATGCTTCAAAAGAGTAATAACAAAAACACTTAAAAGCGTAGTGATGTTTCGAACGTATTGTACAGGACTTACAGTTTCAACGAGAGAATCTATTCGTTTATATTCATAACTGAATAACTTAGACATAAATGTCATTCATTTCCAAGATTTTTTGTATTCGCTTATGCAAGTCAATGTCAATGATGTGACAACACCTTAGAAAATGTGATAAAGAAAATAAAAGTTTGCACTGGCCGCAAATTCGAGTATCTTTTCGTGATTACTGCATAAAATACAGCAATGGAATATAATATGATTTGGGTTCTATTACAGGCACTCCGTTTTCTTGGTTAAAAATTTTACAAAAATAATTCAATCCCTCATCATTTCTCTTCCATGTGGGAAACTCACGGCTATGGAACTTATTTTTTTTTTTTAATCTCACTCGTCACATAATTTTGAGTTGTATCAACATCTTTTGCTTTATCTCTGCTTACGAATGAGGGGTGAGTGCAATGTTCGGGGGCTACCAAATCTGTCTTTTCCAAGGGCCAGTTCACGAGTTTGGGGAATATTATTAGAAAATGTCTTTAAAAATAGGAAAGGAGACCCTGCTGTGTTTAAAGATTTGCTGCGTTCTCTCCCCAAAATCACACTGCACAAGCCTTATGTACGCTAGACGACATTTCATCTTTTCATTCTGTCGGGCTCTCAAAACTGTAAATATCTCCATTAGAGCATTATCTACTTTTACGTAAGGAAACACCTGTTCCTCTTGGTTAGCAGACATGAATTAGGGAGTGGCGACAAAACTAGATTTTGCATTTTTTTTGGGTTGACCTCTCAGAATCTGTTTGCATCTGGGTATTTTTTAACACGCCGACGGCGAGCTATACGCGCAGACGCATGAGCACCATGTGTTCACCTTCAGACGACACCGGGCTTCTGTCCTTGTGTGATGACTTGTCCTTCACGGATGATTTCGTGCCTGGCTCTGACGGGTCGCCCGGTGTGCAAAGCAGTGGTATTTCTAGTCTCTCTGTGTTTACACGCTCCAGGTGCAACCTTGGCACGCACACCCTGCTCTGTAATGTTGGTCTATGCCATCAGGGTAAGTGGAATTATCGAAACGGGGTGTACAGTTTTAAGATCGGTGATTCATCACGCCAAAGTTTTTTTTTAGCGATCATCGAAGGAAAGATATTGCCAACGTCTTGCCTGCACGTGCTGTTCGGCTGCCTTTTAACCATTCCGTGTTGTCCTTAAAAAAGAAACAGTTTTAGCATAAAAAACATGTGTCTCATTACTTAAGGAGGGCTTCTTACTACCCGGGAGGAAAAAACACCCCTTTTTATCTATTTATTTTTGCCCCTGCAGAGAGATGCTCTGAGCGGTTCACTGGGGATGTTTTATATTTTTATTTTAATCAAACCTTTTCTGGTGATCATCCCGTGCGCTACATTGAGAACATGAGCCGTCTACTGCTGAGTCAGACGCATGTGGCATCCTAAACGTGTGTCGTGTGTCTTGTTTGCCCTGAGGATTTCTTCTGCCCTCGTGTGTGTCCTGTGACAGCCCCGTTCCATCTCCTGGGTCAGCCCCAACCTGCACAGCCTCCCCCAGCATCCATCGATCCAGAGTTGATCGTAACCGCTAGAGAGGAAGGGCTCATGTTCCTCTATGCGCGCATACGTTTACACACGTGTGTACATCACGCGCCCTGCACACGCTCCCAGTTTCCAGGGAGAAAGCCGATTGCTATGTTTAAAATGGGAATGTTGTTCCTGAAGTAACAGATATGTATATATAAGACGTACACGTGTATATACATGTGTGCATATTTATATGTAATATGTACCAATTTATATAAGTATATCCACATACACATACGCATATCATGTTCACGTGTATATAGTTACACATACACGTATGTATATATGTACACACATGCAGTGGGGCTTGGGGCTTCAACATATGAATTTTGAGGGAACATGAATTAGTCCGGAAGAGAGAGGAACCGCTGCCTGCAGATATTGAGATTTTTTTCAGCGAATCCCTCTGCAAAGCTACCGTTCTGCGGGTCGGCGGATCATTTTCCCGCTCACAGCCCACGCGTTCCTGAGCTACGGTGGGATATCCGATGCCGTTTTTCTCACAGATTTGGACGCTTTCGACCGTCCGAAGATGTAAAGTCACTGCTCACCGAGCTGTGACGAGCGTTTTTCTCATCTAGACCTCGCCGAGCCACGAGACGAGATGGGGTCGTCCCCTCCGACCCTTACAGCCACCTTCCCCATCCGCCCATGGCCGCTGGCCTTGCCTTGAGCACCCGGCACCTCTGGAGCCTGGCGCTTGGCACCGAGTTGTCACAGGGCTGGCTCACCCGGGCTCCTCGCCCAGCTCAGGTGCTGGGACTTCGGCCATCGTCCAGTGTCCTTAGCACTGTCCTTCCCTCTCAGCCATGGTTTCAGTTCCCCGCCATCAATCGTGGTCCAAAAATACCGAATGGAAGATTCCGGAAATAAAGCATGCGTGAGTTTTAAATTTCCAGGCTGTGCCGAGAACGTGATGAAATCTCAGGCCGTCCCCTCTGTCCCTCCCAGGACGTGAACCGCCCCTTTGCCCAGCATGTCACTCCCGCCCGTGGGCCACTGAGTAGCCGTCTGTGTCACCAGGGTGATTGAGAGAGAGAGAGAGAGAGAACACAGTCATGTGGCTGTACCACAGCCCACTGCTAACATCCCTCGATGGTATTAGTCACTGTTAATCCCTCACTGAGCCTCATTGATACGTGTGTCACAGGTGTGTACCCATAGGAACACACGGCGTGTACAGGGTTTGGTGCTGTCCACAGTTTCGGGGGGCTTCGGCACGGGGTGGGGGGACGGCTGCATGAGCAGCTGGCCAGCGTGTGGGTCTTCGTAGAGCTGCTTCAAAGCTCACTCCTCCGTGCATGCATGATCGCACGCGTATATGTTGTTCTCGCCGTCAGGTAATTAAACACATATTTTCAGCTTTATCCCATTTAAATAGAAGGTTTCCAGGCGTCTATAAAAATAAGCTTTCCGTGTAAAGGGAAGCTTTTGCTTTCAAATTGCATTCATCTGCGTCATACTTTTCCAGTTATAAGTTATATATGATATTTATATAGAAATGTGTATGAATTTTATACATTTATATGTGTGTGTATTATACTCTGACAGGTATAATATAATGTCTATATCATGCATAATTTTACATATATTTACACATGTGAATCTGTAATTATATGTAAATTTGATATATAATGCTAACAAAATTTAAATCTATTATAAAAATTAATATAAATAATATATATTATGTAATATATAAGGTAATTTTTATATAATTGCATGCATGTATGTATAATTACATGCAATATACAATTTTAATGTAAAATTTATAGATAGAAATATACATTAATTTGACATTTACACATCATGTGTGTAGGAAAGAATTAAATGGTGAAGACTTATGGTCTTATAGACCAATCGCCCAGCCTTAAAAATTTCCAACTCATGCCTAAACTGAATTCACGATTATCCCCCGCCTTCTACTTATCCCTTGCAGGTCATATCATCTTAATGCTGGGACCAGACGCGATAAACAGCGTTCGTGACTGATACGCAAA
Source organism: Pteropus vampyrus (assembly GCF_000151845.1). NCBI lineage: Eukaryota > Metazoa > Chordata > Mammalia > Chiroptera > Pteropodidae > Pteropus > Pteropus vampyrus. The sequence continues at coordinate 713,907 of NW_011889096.1, read as the reverse complement.
CGTTCTAGAATTCTCTCCGATCTACGGGAGGCATTTAAAAAGGAATGTAGAATTCCTTTAGCACGCGTGAAATATTACACCTCATTTAAGATCACACGCATGGAGTCCCTCCTTAATTTCCCAGATGATCCCACTCATTATTAGTATTGGAATCGTCACCGCTTTCCCGTCGGGAGTGGGACCGCATGGCATTTGGTGCGCGAGCCTTTGCCTGGCATCGATCTTTCCTGTCCGTCATAATTACCATCTCGTGCTCCGTCTGCTTCTCCCCCGTTTCAATGAATTTGAGAAAGACACGATGGTTTCTTGCAGCCGGAGGCAACATTCATGACGCACTCATAACATCCTTCGCTCTTCCGTTTTCTAGGGAGTGAGTGGCTGATGCAGAGGCTTGGTCAGACGAGAGCTTGATGGTGTCAGCGAGCATATGACCATGGGTGGGGGCACGGATTACATGATGTCCTTTCTTTTCTGATGTTAAGAGTCATCGGCGGCCATTCATCCACGGTGAGTTTCAAAACAGTGAGTTTCTGTTTGCCTCATTTTCTTGCGTGCATTTGCCAGACTGTTTTTGTAAAGAGACCGTTGTTTGCACGAACTGTCTGCTTCGACTGGGGTCGATCTTCGTTACGAAAGTCGGGGAAAAGAGGTGATGATTTCACGGGGTTCACTAGCTCACCTGTGAGTATGTCGCACGTTCTTACACGTGACACACATCTGGGAATGTCTATCGCCCCGGACTGGACAGGAAACGTGCCCCATGTCTCAAAGGGTCCCGTGACAGTGGCGTGTAATTAACTGGAACATGACGTGTGACGGCGCCGTGTCAGGCGCTGCCGAGGGACGCGGACAGGCTCCGTGCCTTGCTTTTCGGCTGTGCGTCTTTCTGGCATTGGGCACCCGCCTCGTGACGGACACCGCCGCGGAGGTTCGGCCCGCATTTGTCCCACCCACACAGTTCGCGTCTGGAGAAGGTGTCAGAAAGTCCCGCCATGCCCACGTTGCGGGAGCGTCCGGCACACGCTCCGCCGTGCGCTGAATGGCCACCATCTGTCCAGATGGCACCATCACGTCGCAAGCAGAAGGGCCACCCTTCCAGAGCAAGAGGGGAAAGTGTGGACCGCTGCCATTGCCAGCTTCTGCGTTTTTATTACGCTCCCCAGTCCTGTCGCCAGCCTTCCTGCGTCCGCGTCTTCGTCCGCTTCGGGCAGGTACGGACCGTCCCTACCGTCCTCCCCGGCCACCCCCGGCCACCCCCGGCCACGTGCACTTTCCGTGATCACCCGATCCGCACGTGCCGCTGGAGCGGGAGGATCCGCTATCCGGTCCCCGCGTCTTGGAATCTCAGCAAAGAGTTTGGCCTTCGTCCCGGGGCTCGTGGATGCCACTGACGAGTTTTCGCCCGGAAATGACCCAAAGGGGCTTTGCTGATAGGAATTCATTCTGGTCGCATGATGGAGAAAAAGCGAGGATGAGCAGAGAGGGACGGACATCGGTCAGGAGCGATGACGGAAAAACACGGACAGACCGCAAAGGGCGACGGAGGCACCAGCGACGCGCCCGGGAAGACACGAGGGCAGAAGCGAAGACCAATCGTCTGCTCGCGGCCGACTGCGGGCTGGCGGGCTGGCTGCTGAGCTCGCTGTGCAACGAGACTGGGGGCCGCGCCGTGAGGACCGTGGCCGCGGAGACGGTGACTGAGCCTCACGCGAAGCAGTTGCCCGGGCTCCTGCGGTGACCACGTGCTGCTCTGCACTGCCTGTGCGGTTCACAGCCGCGGCATAGCAGGCGGCCTGTCACGCATCGCTCGAGAAGCACGACCAGCACAGGGACGGCACAGGACACCGCGGCCGTGCGTGAAGGTCTCCGGGGAGAGGACAGTGGGGAGAGGACAGTGGGAAGGCGGGACCCGCTCCCAACCTCCAGGCTGAAACAGAGGCATGAATTCACCCGTGGCGGCACACGGCTCCGGGTCATGTCAGCACTGCGGTCGGCACTCCGTGTGTCTGTGTATGCGCACGCGTGTGTGTGCACACTGTCCTGTGTGTGTGTATGCACGTGTGTGCATGCCATCCTGTGTGTGTATGAATGTATGTGTGCACGTTGTGCTATGTGTGTATGCATGTGTGTGCACACCATCCTGTGTGTGTATGCATGTGTGTGCATGCCGTCCTGTGTGTATGCATGTGTGTGTGCACGGCGTCCTGTGTGTGTATGCATGTGTGTGTGCACGCTGTGCTATATGTGTGTATGCATGTGTGTGCACACTGTCCTGTGTGTGTGTATGCACGTGTGTGCACGCTGTCCTGTGTGGTTGGGGCTGCGGACCATTCACTGAAGATCCCAAGCCACCTCTTCCGCACCCCAAAGCCGTCTGTGTGGGTGCCACACAGGGTTGTCTGCGACATAAGCCACACGCGGCTCCAGTCACGTTTAGTGTGACCACAGCAGTGAGATCGGTAACAGGAACAGCCACGGCAACCGCTGACGTCACCACTGTGACACGTCCGTGGCGCGGACCCCTGCCCATTCCCATGTCACAGACGCCTTCTTCTCCTCCTGTCCCTGGCACATGCAATGAGGCCGAGGTCACAGAGCTCGGAGGTGACCGCTGCTCATCACAGGTGTGCATGGCCAGCTCCCGGCCAGCCCCACAGCCCGTCCTTCGTACTTCTCAGTGACAATGCAGGCAGGGACCACGCCACTGGAAGAATCCATTTCCCCTCACGTATAAATCAGGCACGATCACCCTTAAGTAGGAACGGTCGGACCGTGTGGGCGGTCGTCCCAACCGAGAGCTGAATAATGGCTCATGATTAGTGACCGGCCGGAGCAGATGTGGGGGTCATCGGAGCACTACTCTGTTCGTTTTTTGCCCAGAATACTTGAAATTTCGTTGAATGGCGCATTAGTTCAGGTGAGCCCAAGAAATACGCCGTTGCAGTCAGATTTCTTGTTAGCAAAATGCTGTCAAGCCGCTTCCATCAGCCCCAGAACACCAGCCGGCGTCTAGAGTGACGGGTTATGGGGTATTGAATTCTGAATTCATCAGACCGTTTCTGGGCATTTCCTGACGTGTTCTTGTCGAGCCATTTTCCAAGGCTTATTAAAATCTTACTGTACCTACTCGCCTTTAAAAATTTCATTGCCAGTGGAGTCATAGACTTACCGAAAAAACAGCAAATTTAGTGGTGGGGTGTTATTACTTTGTTTACTCATTTCGGAAGAACGAGAAATGTACACACTCCAATAAAATACTAATTCTGCAAATACCAACGGTACCTGCACATGTTTCCTTCATATAAATCTTAAATGTGTAGCAAGTTACCATCGTCAGCAAGTCCTTGGACGTGCGCATCGAAGCCAGTGGCCGACGGTGTCAACCAGCGTTTAATTCACAGGGCATCTAAGCAACATTAGGACATAATGGCCCTGGCATCAGGGAACCACAGCCGTCCAGGACCTGTGGTCTTGCGGTCATGTCTGTGGTTTTCAGGGACTTCCGAGTACGTTTATGTCGATGCTGAACGTTGGCTGGCAGTGTCACCCGTCAAGGGGGAGAATGTCTCCTCCCGTCTGTCCCCACGGCAGACACCACACCCTAGGACATGGTCGGAAAGGGTGTGAAGGTCCCCGCAGTGATGGCTCATAGAGAGGCCGGTTTCTCTGCACCCACGTGACGAGGATGCCAGGGAAGCTGTCAGACAGGCAAGGCCAGATGCGCGTGCGAGATGCTCGCAGAGCAAGGGTGTCGTGTGTGGGGTACAGGGGGAACAGAGACTCTGGCTGCAGCGGACAGGAAGATGCAACACTGTAGCCGGGGGCAAGCCGGGGAGCAGATCGCTGACCGAGGCCAGCGCAGGCCGGGCTCCTGCTCGTCCCACGGTGCGTCCGGTGAGCGTAGCCTGGAATCCATATTAGTGAATATATGAATTCGTTTATTGTGCCCCTACTGGCTGCCATCCAGAATGTCATTTCTAAGGGGAAAAAACAATAGTTCCAAGGATGGCCCCCGGCCCCTGGCTCCGAGGATGCCTCAGCACTCAGCCACCCGCTTTCCCTCAAGTTCCATGCGTAGAATCCTTAGAAAGAAAGGAAAACCGTCAATAAAAAGTCATGCCACTCCTGCGTTGCAGACAGTGCCTGCTGCGGATTCCGCGTTCCTGTGGGCTTCACCAAGCCGATGAGAATGTACGTGCGCTGTGCGTCTGTGTGTGAGTGTGCATTCGTGTGTGCACATGGGTCTGACCGGATTTTTAAAAAACGTGACGGTTCCTGTTAATTCCAGGTGCAACGCAGTCAAAGCAAGCGGCCTCTGATGAGCCTCCAAAATAAAATGATCAGTGGGAATCACTAGGAGCGAATTAAAACTGCACTAGAAAAAGACCATGGCATGTCCCACCACTGAGGGAGAGTTTTGATATTTGGGGGGTAAGGGGGGGAGGCAAAAAGTACTTTAAGTGAGCAGAGCGAGCCGGATCGCAGTTTAAGAGCCTAGAGAATGACGTGGCAACGATCGTTAACACACGTGTCTGAAGCCCCGCACGCCTCAGGCAGCGGGGCGCTGCGGTCACTGTGGCCCTATGTGTTGCTCCCTGCACCGGGGATGTGGGACAGGGCCCCTGGGGGAGACGGACGGCCGTCCACGTGCTGTGAGCAGGAACACAGAGGGTCCCCGCCACCCCTCCTTAAACGCGAATGCCACCCCCGCAGGCTCTGTACCCATCACAGCCTGCCCCCCGCCTCTTAGCCCCTTTTGATGGGTGATAACTCAACTAGCAAGGTGAAAGCCGACCACGACACGTGGTGTATGGAGCAGACGGGGCGACACACACAGCCCAACCCAGACTCTCAAGCATGTGCAGCGCCAGACGAGGAAAATGCGTGGCCGTCGACTCCGGCCCGAGCACGGCCACGCTTCCCTCCTCCGCTCACGCCCCCCGCTTGTCCTCGGGCCCTTGGAATGTTCGGTGACCCCATAGGCACTCCTGAGGGATCAGCACGCTGCTGCCTCTGCCTGTGTCAGGCTGTCTGCATCGTCCATCGGGCGTGGCGGCATGCGGAATCACTGCAGGACACGGCACGGTCCCACTCGTGTGCGGCCTCATTCCGCTGGGGTCATCAGGGTTCATCACCAGTCAGGGCTGTCCTGAGGGACAGAGCCACTGAGATCCATCGGTCTATCTATCTATCATCCATCTATCTATCTGCCTAGCTATCTATCATCTATCTATCCATCTACTATCTCTCTATCATCTATCATCTATCCATCTACTATCTCTCTATCATCTATCATCTATCTATCTATCTATCTATCTATCTGTCTATCTATCTATCTATCTATCTATCTATCCATCCATCCATCCATCTATCCATCTATCTATCTATCTATCTATCTATCCATCTATCATCTGTCTATCTATCTATCTATCTATCAATCATCTATCTATCATCTACTAACATCTATCTAGCCATCCGTCTGCACCCATGTGTTCATATATCCATCATCTATCATTTACCTATACTCATGTCTATATGTACATAGCTCTCTAGCCGGTTATCATCCACCCCTTCTACTCCGCACACATCTATCCATGGAGGCCGGCCACTCTCCCAACTGCAGGACGAGGCTGCAGGCGGGGCCCCTCGAGACGACAGTGGAGGCAGAATTTCTTCTTTCTCAGGAAAATCTCGGTTTTTGCTTTCAACCTTTCCACCTGATGTTATGAGGCTAATCACATTAGAATGATCGGTCTGACTTCAAGGCGACCTCACGTGCGAGATAACGTGGCAGAGACTCGCAGAGTGGCATTCACTTGGGTAGCTGAGGACGCCCGCCCCATGGCCACCACAGACTGACCTCCCAGCTTTCATGGCTTACAGAACACGAAAGATGATATTCTACAAATCTGTTACAGGTAAAGAAATTCCAGAACACATGAGATAAAACACGAGATCTCTCTCTGTCTCTCTCTCTCTCTCACACACACACACACACACTCACACACACACACACACACACAGAGCGTATTTTTTTATTTCTTCCACAAAATAGTCAGTAATTTCAGTAATTTTCAGGTTGATTCCTTGTGGAATACAAGCCATCATTCTTTTCAATCAAAAGAATTCATTTTTTTCATAAGACACAGCTTGCGAAATTGTCAGAAAAAGACCTGTCTTGCTGGGTTTGAAGGGTCGCTCCCTGGCACTAAAAAACTAATCTTTGCCGTGCTGACGGACAGCACGGGGACGAAAATGCCACCTGGTATGTTTTCTGTACGAGTCCAAGTCCGAGTAGATGGGAAAAAATAAGTGCTCCAGTTGAGTTTCATGAAATATGTGTAAATAGGTGTTTCTCAACCAGCATGCCTTCCGATATCGGACAGACGGAGTCAACACGTCGCCCACCAGAAAATGGCAAAGCTCAAACAAACCATGACAAAATGCACGAGGTATATAAAACCACAAAATAGATAATGATCAGTCGATGACCATTACCTCATAAACCGCCCGAATTTAAGCAGATATAGATCACATTATGACAATCCTTTCAACCTTGGTAAAAGAAACTTTTTAAAAACGGCTTTTGTTTAAGTGCCTAGTCATCTAAATATTATCGTTATCCAGATCATGTCAAAAAGCTCCGAGTTACTTATTGAACCATTAGATAAAACAATTATCCTGTCTTTTTCTTAGTGTCCCCAATAAAGACAGATCACGGCAACTTTCAAAATAGTTTGATGTGAAACTTTTTTTTTAACAAAAATGTAAACAAATGCTTGGTTCTGTAAAAAGTGATCGATTCACTGATTTCAGCCTATTTTCAGGAAGTAGTATATATTTTTATGAAATTGTTTTAATGTCACCTAGCTAACACCTTAGGACCAATTCCTATTATCTATAACTATTTTCCGACTCATCTGTTTAATTGACATTTTTCTCAGTTTCAGGTTAGCATGTTTCCCCGTTTGTTACAAATATACTATCCATGAAACAGAGACAAGATGGATATAAGGGCTCGAAAATGCGTCAGGCAGATAGAGGGAGGCAGATGCGTTCTGTCCACCTGGATGTCACTTGTCCCCAAGTCTAAAGTTTGTGTCATGGCACGCGGGTGACAGAGATAAAACAGCCGTCTGCACGCAGCAGGGCACCCCAAGAATTCCAGGGGGGATCTCCGGACGGCTGCTTGGAAGATGTACTTTTTCTGCTGACGAGACTGTGCCCCGAGCTCTGTCATGTGCTCGGCTATGACGAAGCGAAGCTACCAGCTGTTCGGGAAGTATCTCGGAGTGTAAGGCTGGGGCGCTCAGGGTGCGTTTTTAGTCCAGGACGTACGGGGTTACCATCTGCCAGCCGCACCCTGGGTGGCGATCTGTGATGGTCACGAAACGGACCATTAGAAAAATGGTTCAGTGTCACAAGGCTCGTCCAAATGACATGCTTGTCCGTGGGCATCTGCACCGCACTCCCGATTAGGAAGAACATGTGCACTAGACCAATGAGAGGGTTTTCCCGCCAACCCTGCATTCATTCAGCGGCCTAAGACAAGCGGCTCATGCGTTAACCCAGCTATGTTCACCCACACGAGAAATAGAGAGGAATCGGAGGAAGAAAAATGTTCTTAAAATGGACAAATATGATTTTCGTAGAGAAAATTCTTACAGTCAATGGAGATCACACGGTTCTGAAGCGAATTCACAGTTTTGAGAATTAAAACATTAACTGTCGAATGGTGAAGCCTCGTCGGAAAGTGACCGCTTTGCTAAGGCCAGTTACTGTATTTCTACAGCAAAGGCTGAGGTCATTGGAGCTTCTGGTGAAAACCACATAATAACGATGAGATTACCAAAGACGGTGATGTCCCACCATCGTGCCTTTGCAAAGAGATGAGCCCCAAAGCTTATAAGAAATGGATATGACGCAAAGGTTATTTGACGTGATGCCTCATGAATACATTCGTGTATATGTTCTATTTATTTGAATTATATTGTTCAGTCCGCCACCCGTAACTGCAGGGGACACGTGCCAAGACGCCAGTGGATGCCTGAAACCACGGATAGTAGGGAATCCTGCATGTGCTGCATTTTGTCCTATACATACGCACCTGCGATGAAGCTGAATTGATAAATCTGGCACAGTAGGAGCCTGACAATGACAAATCTTAATAAAGCAGAACAATTATAACAGACTGTAATAAAAGTTACATGAACGTGGCCCCTCTCTCTCTCTCTCTCTCTCTCTCTCTCTCTCCCTCTGATGCCGAGATGGCCTCTAAGCAATGACTGGTGGACGGCTGGTGACTGACATCGTGGAGTATAGCCACCCACGAGTGATGGAAGACACTGCGGGCACCTCGGGCCAGCGGGCCCAGCCCAGTGGTTTTCGGATGTTCTAATGGGCAATCAAAACATAATGTAAGTGCCTGATTAAACACAGATTCCTAAGAGCCACGAAGAGACCAGAAGCAGCAGCTTCCACAGTGACCTCCGGCTGTAACCCCATCAGCCGATTGACTGTCTCACATCCAGGCTCGAGAGTGGGTCGTCACAACATGTCCTTCCAGGTGCCACGCCCGCCCGTCACCCACTGTGACACCACCATGAGGAAGCCCTCCATCAGCCATGGAGAGAGGCCACACACCTATGAGCTTTCTGAGCACCGAACCCACAAAATCAACTCGGTGGGGTCCAGCTGGGACTAGGCTGCGGGCACCAGAAAGGCACACACGTTCAGTGGCATGTCTACGAAGCGAATTACGCTGCATTTACGAATGAACAAATCTGACACCCACAGCCATATTACCACTTTTAAAATATGTATAGACACTATGTTTCCTTAGTTTATAG
>NW_011889096.1:696412-704273 GCF_000151845.1 Pteropus vampyrus | reverse complement strand
GAAACAGAGACAAGATGGATATAAGGGCTCGAAAATGCGTCAGGCAGATAGAGGGAGGCAGATGCGTTCTGTCCACCTGGATGTCACTTGTCCCCAAGTCTAAAGTTTGTGTCATGGCACGCGGGTGACAGAGATAAAACAGCCGTCTGCACGCAGCAGGGCACCCCAAGAATTCCAGGGGGGATCTCCGGACGGCTGCTTGGAAGATGTACTTTTTCTGCTGACGAGACTGTGCCCCGAGCTCTGTCATGTGCTCGGCTATGACGAAGCGAAGCTACCAGCTGTTCGGGAAGTATCTCGGAGTGTAAGGCTGGGGCGCTCAGGGTGCGTTTTTAGTCCAGGACGTACGGGGTTACCATCTGCCAGCCGCACCCTGGGTGGCGATCTGTGATGGTCACGAAACGGACCATTAGAAAAATGGTTCAGTGTCACAAGGCTCGTCCAAATGACATGCTTGTCCGTGGGCATCTGCACCGCACTCCCGATTAGGAAGAACATGTGCACTAGACCAATGAGAGGGTTTTCCCGCCAACCCTGCATTCATTCAGCGGCCTAAGACAAGCGGCTCATGCGTTAACCCAGCTATGTTCACCCACACGAGAAATAGAGAGGAATCGGAGGAAGAAAAATGTTCTTAAAATGGACAAATATGATTTTCGTAGAGAAAATTCTTACAGTCAATGGAGATCACACGGTTCTGAAGCGAATTCACAGTTTTGAGAATTAAAACATTAACTGTCGAATGGTGAAGCCTCGTCGGAAAGTGACCGCTTTGCTAAGGCCAGTTACTGTATTTCTACAGCAAAGGCTGAGGTCATTGGAGCTTCTGGTGAAAACCACATAATAACGATGAGATTACCAAAGACGGTGATGTCCCACCATCGTGCCTTTGCAAAGAGATGAGCCCCAAAGCTTATAAGAAATGGATATGACGCAAAGGTTATTTGACGTGATGCCTCATGAATACATTCGTGTATATGTTCTATTTATTTGAATTATATTGTTCAGTCCGCCACCCGTAACTGCAGGGGACACGTGCCAAGACGCCAGTGGATGCCTGAAACCACGGATAGTAGGGAATCCTGCATGTGCTGCATTTTGTCCTATACATACGCACCTGCGATGAAGCTGAATTGATAAATCTGGCACAGTAGGAGCCTGACAATGACAAATCTTAATAAAGCAGAACAATTATAACAGACTGTAATAAAAGTTACATGAACGTGGCCCCTCTCTCTCTCTCTCTCTCTCTCTCTCTCTCTCCCTCTGATGCCGAGATGGCCTCTAAGCAATGACTGGTGGACGGCTGGTGACTGACATCGTGGAGTATAGCCACCCACGAGTGATGGAAGACACTGCGGGCACCTCGGGCCAGCGGGCCCAGCCCAGTGGTTTTCGGATGTTCTAATGGGCAATCAAAACATAATGTAAGTGCCTGATTAAACACAGATTCCTAAGAGCCACGAAGAGACCAGAAGCAGCAGCTTCCACAGTGACCTCCGGCTGTAACCCCATCAGCCGATTGACTGTCTCACATCCAGGCTCGAGGGTGGGTCGTCACAACATGTCCTTCCAGGTGCCACGCCCGCCCGTCACCCACTGTGACACCACCATGAGGAAGCCCTCCATCAGCCATGGAGAGAGGCCACACATCTATGAGCTTTCTAAGCACTGAACCCACAAAATCAACTCGGTGGGGTCCAGCTGGGACTAGGCTGCGGGCACCAGAAAGGCACACACGTTCAGTGGCGTGTCTACGAAGCGAATTACGCTGCATTTACGAATGAACAAATCTGACACCCACAGCCATATTACCACTTTTAAAATATGTATAGACACTATGTTTCCTTAGTTTATAGGCGGCCCCAAGTAGGTATGTTTGTGCCTCAAAACTACAGCTCAATTTGAATTAAAGATTTGTTTACAGGTAGACAAATGATGCCCGATAAATACCTATTATAATTATATGCTTATAATCATGTCATTATTACATGCACAACAAATAACATTGCCTATTGTATACCACTTATGTATGATAATTAAATTATTCTCTAAACAGAGTATCTGTGTTTGTTTTGTACAGATAATTGTTGAACATTGTTATGGAAAAGCCTTTCATGAAAATTTAAAAACCGACAGCCATAAAATATCAAAAAAATTGACTAAAACTGATTTCCAATAGTGTCCATAGCAAATGGTAAATAACCAAAGCAATCAATACTTTGGGATAGTTTGGGCAAATCACATCACAAAAGGTCCATTTCAAAATATGTAATTATGTCCTAAAAACGTGTGTGTACCTATAAGAACCCAGAAACAGGATATTGAACAGCGATCGCAGAAATCGACACGAAGTTCACAGAATGTGACATAGAAATCGGTCGTCATGCAGAAGACGCACAATCATTAACAGAAAGAGAAGTTATACATTCAAAGCACACTACGCTTTTCACGTTTGGGGTGTGCAGAAGTGTGGGTTCCTGGGTCGAGCTTCCAGCAGCAAAGTGGAACGTTTTACAGGTTTCAAGGTCAAGCACAGCGAGGTACAGCTGAGCTCCTGCACAGGCGACTCTGCAGACACTACAAAGACGTCTATGGTGACCCCAGGCACCCCCTGCCAGGACCTGGTGCCAGCCGCACGTCCGTGCTTCATAGAGAAATACGCACAGTGTCACTTGCTGCGTTTTGCTCCCGTGAATCGGCCCCCATCGGCAACAGGGAGATTTCCGTCACCCTAAAAAGACAGACAGTTAGGTGTCGCTCGGTGCAGCGTTATGAGAAGCTGGGCGTCCAGACGTAGTGCTAAGTAGAACAGTTGAACCGTGAAGAAGTAAGCAGGGGACAGGGTAGGACCGTGGGGTGGGACGTGAGGACTCGTGTTTATCGCTGTTCGCGTTGGCACAGAGGGGACTGAGGATTTCATGAGACTCTAACCCGAAGGTGCTGCCACGGGCCCGCTGCACACTGAGCCGCTGCCTTGTCAACCAAGAGTCCTCAGGCCATCATGCTGCAAGTGATGTGTTTTCACCCTTAATTTGCTTCCTTGTTTGTCACACAGGCCCCTTCAGTACGGAAACTGTCCCACCAGCGGCCGGCATAGGATGAAATGGCATTTGCACGCCGTCCTTCACGGCTGAGGTCCCGTGCTCGACCCTCAGGTGTGTGGCTACACCTGGCCATAAGCGAGGGCTCCCTCGATTCTGAATATGTCTTACCGAGTGTTTGCATAACGCGTGGACTTCGGCGTGGCTGAGTTTCGTGGGGTGGATCTTGACCCTCAACTTTCAGCAGTAAACACCAGAGAATTTTCTGGAGGGGAAAAAGTACTGCCTATAAAGACTCATTCCTCCTATAATTTTCCTTCATTCACGCTGTTAAAATGTGTACATAGCTGTACGCTTGGCACCCAGAAAGCAGGTAGTTAATACAAACTGGTTTGGCGTAGATAATTGATTCCCAAGATTATCCCTCCTCGGGACACACTTAAGTCCGTCCCAGAGAAGAATCGTGGCCAGCGAAGGACCGGAAAGAATTATTTAAACTCCGGGGTCTGTTTCCTGAGCGACGACATCGCTCTGACCGTGATCGGTCCAGCCGCGTTTGAAGTGGGAACGGGCGACCGGATGGCAGAGGCGGACGAGATGAACGTGTGCGTTTTGCTGACACTTCGCGAGCGCCGTAGCCACAGAAACGTGTGGCTGCGTGATCGCTACACCGCGTTCCCCACACTTTAAGCGGATGTGCTGTAAACACGTAATTCTACAGAATGGACCCGTCTAGGAAATAGAGCCTACGGCCAATGCGATTCTTTCCACTGCTTTATTTCGTTTTGTAGAAATCCTCCGAATTGCTCAATCGGCAGACTTGGCTAGGTCTCCGGGTTCCCTCGCGAGGTCCGACTCCATCTACAAACAGCCTTTCGGTCTTTTACGGGCATGCCCTGAAAGTGAGAAATATTGAATTGCACCCGAGATATTTACACGGCGTCACCGAAGAGGAGAAAATAACATGATTCTCGATGCAGAGGACGCTGCCTCTGTTAACAGAGTCATCTGAACCCATGTTTCTCCAGGAGAGAATCGCGATTCGGTATATTTAAAAAAACCCATCAAACAAAGAGATGTAATTCCACCAAGTTTGGGTTTTTAAAGAGTTAAAAAAAATGGCGGAAGAGGAAACCCTCGAAATCGGTGCGTGACAGACAGACTTTGTGAAGCCTCGTTGGCGATGCAGCGCGTCATGGATTCATCTCCTTTTTCAGCAGGTGGAAGTTTCTGGAAGGCATTCAGTGAGACTCGAGGGCACGCCCAGAGGCTCGATTCTACGCTGGGCATGTTTTTTCCCCAAATAACCTCGGTGCGTTTGTCGCCCCGAATGTGTGCGTTTTCACACAGTCACACGTGCCCGTCTGGTCTTCTGCAGAGGGAGCCGCGGTCCTCGGCCAAACGCGCCGTTCCCACGCGGTGGCACGCCACGGGGACCCCGCTCCACCATCGGGGTGTTGTCAGCGTGTGCTTTTCACAGCGAAGCCGGACACACGCCGGAAGTTAATGCCTGACTGTGTCCTGCGGACGTGGTCACACTGCTGTCTGGCATCGTGGTCTCCTTTCTTGTGCGACCCCACAGACCTCCGCCTTGCCCCGCCGCCCAAACCCACCGGGAGCTCTGGGTGTGTCCTGGGCGATGCAGTGCGGGCTCCAGTCACCTGGGTGGGGTTCTGGAAGGAAACCGGTGTCTCCAAACGGACGGAGTCAGGCCCCTCTGCGGCAGGAAGTGACATCACGGCCCAGTTACACGAAGCGGTCTTCGTGGAAGCAAAAGCTACGGTCCTGGTCTCAGGAGGACGAGGGGAAACGCAAGGTCCGAGGACAGAGTCCCCTGTCTGAACACTGCGTCCTCCTTCCCGCAGAGGGTACGAGAGAAAGAAGATGCGGTTTAAGTCATCAGCGCCGATCTTGGTCATTCTGCTAAATTTTGTTTCAAATCATTTTAATAAGTCACTCTCGTCATCGCCATTACTTGACTTTCCACTGTCATTCTGATGGTAGCCTTCTCATCCATATCTGTGTCAATAAACACACAGATATTGGTCCGCCAAGCGTATCGGGTCCCAGATGAGATTTCGTCGTCCCTCTGGGTCACCCCCATCCCAGCGGCCGTGTCACAGTGAAGGAATTGCAATTATTTTTGAAAGTATTAGAAGAACTAATTTTCTCTTCAAAAGTCTGATTATATTTTTTATCCAAAGCAGCATATTGGAGCCACTGCCATGTGGTTTACATTTTTCCTTGTTGGTGATTATGTAACTCAGTCCTCGTGACCTGGGAGGGTGGAACTGTCACCTGCTTCACGTTGACACGGACGTAGCTTCCAAGTCACGCACGGGTCTTCTCATGCTGTGCTTTGACTCTGCAGTACTCGCTGGGCCGTTAAAATGATTATATACATAATTTATTTCTGCTCGTTTGAAAGCAGAAGTCCTTACCCTGCACTTTAAAAATGCAAATCGTTTACAGATATGTGTAAGAAGAAGAATTAGTACTACGATCGAGGAGGTTGGCTAATTCCTCGGGAACTAACTCGCTGAAAACGTTCTTTCTGCTTCACGCTTCTTTCCCTTTCCGGAGAAAAATCGTATTGTCGACATCTGCGAGAGGTTTCAATTTCACCGCAAATGAGCCTTTTCCCGCAAACTCTCTGGGATTTATCTGCGATCGAATTCTGTTCTCATTCCCATTAGCGCAACTGCAAGTTCATTAAATAACCCTCTGCCAGTTCGCTATGTTACGGTCTCGTTACAGGCAAAAAAATGCTGCTTCTTCTCCTGTGTCTGCTAAGTCCCACCCTCAGGTGACGATGTTCGTTCAGGATGAAGGAGTGAATGAAAGAGCAAGATGACATCTCGATGTCGTGCAATGCCACCGCGAACGCCCGGGAAATTTACACCCTCGTGAAACGTAACGCAAGCAACCGTCAATTTCAAAATGATTTTTACTCCAGACGGTGCGTGGGATGGACACGTCGCTGCTCTGTCCGTGGGTCCCCGTGACGTCTCACGGAGCTATGACTTCGCACAAGGGTTGTTCGTAAGACGCAAGTGGAAAAGATTTCTGTTCTTTCCCAGCGCTGTTCTCTTACTGTTTGAGATTTTCTCTGCCTCCCGAAGGTGGTCTGTCCCAGATGATAAGATGCCCTGCACGTACTGAACCCCCAAGAATGATCTCATGTTAGGGAACGGATGTCTCGTGGAAGAGTCCATCGGGAAGTCAGTTTATCTTTATATGACGCGGTCATAAGATACGAGTCCTCAGCCCGTAGGACCTGGCATGTCCCCGGGTACCCCCATCCAGCCTCTAAGCCTCTATCAACCTTTAACTGTATTTCACCGTGGCGATCATTTTTTTTTCCCTTTGGGTTTATTTTAGCTCATTGGTTTACTCATGAGAATCCTCTCACTGGAAAAAATGATTTGGAGGAAAATGGTCTATCTCCGCTTTACACGGAGAACAGCATTGTCCCGTAAGCGGTCAAAATGTATTTAAATTCTGTTGAAATATTCATGACTGAACTCACTACTAAGTATCCGTGTGCACAGACCCCATTCATCCTTCCATCCCCCTATGCACACATTAGGAGGGCATTTGAGCAAAAGACTTACATACTATGAGAGGGTCACATAAGCTCATCTGAATTATGCATTGCTATCTCGGTACATAAAAGCAGTGAGCTCTCCGGCATGCCGGCGCCTGCAGGTGCTTCTCGGGCTGGTAGATGCTTCTGGGCGCACACGGCCGCCTTCCCCGTGTGTCCGTCCCTGTCTCCCTGTTTGGTGTTTCGTCCCCCCACATTCCTGCCAGCAGCAGTGACAGGGAGCCCTGCTGACCACCAACGAATGACGGAGTGTCAGCTCCGGCTCCGAGCCACATAGTTCTCTCAATCTCCTCCCTAGTGGTCCCCGAGATGTCGGGCATGGCCGCTTCACGGCTGCTGTTCTGTGACCCTATTTCCATCCGACCGAGCTCCACGAATGCTTAAGTTGTCCGCACACGCATGTCCGTGAGAACCCACCCACTTTTCAATGTGACGGGAGAGAAAGGCCGGGGAGCTCTACTCAGTCGCAGAGGTTGGAGCGATGTGGAAATCACACACTGAACATACCCACTAGCAGCGGCGCAAACTGGCTCTTCAGACGTGCCGTTCGCGTAACGTCCGAAACAAACGTGCTCATTCTCTGTCTTTTATTTTTCCAGTCCGAGTTTCAACGGTCCCACGTGGAAGAATTGCTTCATCTTGTCAACCCAAGTGTGCGTGCATGGGGACGCTTTCTTATGCACTTAGCTCTGCGTGATGTCCCAGGAAGCACAGGTACTTGAGGGAGGTACACACCTGCAGTCTCTTGAGAGTGAGGACAGAGGCGCCAGCGTCCAAACAATGACCGCCCGTTTCTGACAGGGACGACGGCTGGAGAAGCTGTTCTGCCGACAGTAAAGTGTGGCAGGTATGTCACTCGACGGTACGCCACTCCGGCGTAAGGATTATCCTGAGCTGGAGGCCACCGAGAAGATGCAGAAGGCTCCCTGCACGTCCCTGCCTAAAAGCGGGACAAGGATTTGCCAAACTGTCCCTTCCTCGTCTCTACCAGGAAGGACAATAGTTCATCTCTAGAGACAACTGTAGACCCTACGAGCCTGGACACAGCCCCAAAGGGGTCCACGCGACACATTTTACTAATTAGTCTTCATCCAGCTGTAGCTCACCTGCCTTGGCAGGCGAGAGGGTGTTCCTCTGTCCTGCCATCCTCTGAAGATGATGCAGAAGCTGGAACTCTAAGCCGCCTCTGTGAGTTACTCGTCTTTCTCTC
>NW_011889096.1:691162-694652 GCF_000151845.1 Pteropus vampyrus | reverse complement strand
AAATAAAATGAAAAATGTGAACGTTCTCCCGAGCCCCGCCTCTTATCACCTTCTAACTTTGATGAAATACGAAAGTTCTCACATTTTAGCCACGCGGTCGTCAGAATGCCCTTCGGAGCTTGTGAAACCACCGATCGCTGGGACCCATGGGTGGCCCATCCGTGAAGCACAGAGGTCTGCTGCCACGCACGTTCAGACGCACGGGTCACGGGGAAGCTTCGGTCCACCTCGTGGGAAACCGTCTTTAGAGCCCTGGGTGTCCTGAAAACGCTCCTGCGGTTGATTACAGCTCCTAGAATTTTACTTTCCTACCCCACCGAAAACACTGCAAAGTATCCGATTGCATTACCTATTCCTTCCTTCTTCAATAAAATATAAGAACTAATTAGATATATTATCATGGTTACAGAAACCCATAAAGCTATAATTTTACTGTTACGTGATGGATTTATGGCTGGCATACAGGGGAGCATACAAATCTCGCCCTCATTTGTCATGCTTTAGCCCAGGGTGTTTTAATAAACACTTGGGGTTCCAGAAATAATGGATCAGTCACCACGTTTGATATATTAAGAAAATAGGACGTAACTTTGGGTCGATGGCTTTGTTGGTTTACAAGGATCCAGCACCTTGGGGGAAAACCTTGGGGGATTAAGTATTTGCCGGGCGGATGACGTGTCTGTTCCCAGTGCCACCGCCCACACTAAGAAATTCTGTCCGGTACCTTCAGCACTAAGAACCCCAATTTTCTCATGCACCAAATGAGGCCACTGATGAGGGACATACGTGTGGTGGACTTAGCTCCATGCTTGTCACAAAGTGCTGAGCAAAAACCAGCCCTGGTGGGGGCTTCGGGAGCTGTCCACGTGCCCTTGACCATGGCAGTAGCTAGAAAGGCTGTGTGGGGAGCCTTTGACAATATCCGCCTTCAAAAACAATAAAAAAAAAAAATGAAAAAGCAGAAGAAATCGTACAGATACAAACTAAGAAAGATGCTAACATTTTAACTCCTTTCACGTTATTATTCGTAGTGTTAGTATCATCATGTAACTGTGACAAAATCCACCTCCAGAGTCACGGTGAAACCCTCTACATACTTGTTTCAGAGAATACGAGCTGAAAGAGTGAATTTATATTTCTTTAGAAACATGTTCTCTATTTCTTAGAATTTTAGCTGAAGGCAAGAACATCTGTGACTCGGAGTGAGTCGGTAAAGAGTATTAAAGAAAGCTTCGTGGAAGGGATTGATGGTGGTACATCGTGTCCACAGACGGAGCGATGGATAACTCACCCTTTGGTCGTTCTAATTATTCAAGTTCCCAGGAGACAAAACCCTCTCCCGATGGGCGACAGAATAATCTGAGCTGATTACCCTCTGCTTTACGGCAGCCAATTAAAGAAACCAATTACAGTTCCAAATTGTGTCCACATAGTTTGACCTAATTTGATCCCTGATGATCAGCTCCACAAACACACTCCATTTCCAGGACACATTAAAAATACACAGAGAAACATGAAATGCCCCCACCCCCACCCCAAGCTCTGTTTAACCAACAAACTGTCAAAAATCCCACAAAACCAGCCATATGTATCACTTAAAATTCTGCCGATGGCATACCAAACAAGGAATCAGACTGGAAACGCCGTGTCTAGTCTGCCCCCACCTGCATTTTTCACACGGACATGACTTTTTAAAAAAAATTACCAAAAATCTCCGGCGCGTGTCCAACAAAAGTAACGCCGTTACCTTGAGCAAACTGTGCTCTTGTGTTTTACGTACAGTGTCTCTGAGTGAGGAAAGCAAAGCTAGACTGTAAATATCAATGTCTGTGAGCGATATGCACGCTCCCTACTCACACGTGGACGGCAGATCCCCTGAGCGGCCAAGGCTGAAACGGATGTTCATTCAAAGGACGAAGCAGAGGAAGATGGCCACAGACACCGGTATTTTTTAAAATGGCCTTTGAGGGTCTAGCGAATACGGACAAGAACAAATCCGTGGTACGAACATGGAAACTGAAAGACGGTTCTCGAATTGTCCTAGCGATATGATCGTACACATAAAAAAGTAACTCCATGAAAAATGTAAAGAGTAGCGTTGATATTGGAATTTTAAAAAGTAGCTGGGTACAAATACATATCCTGAAAAATAGTATCTGCGTAGTCCTACGATTAAAGCGAAAATAGAAAAATAGTAGTGATTTATAACAAGAAAATAATACGGTTCGTTAAGAGTTATGAACAGTATGTTATCCTTGGAAAGGCTACAGAGAGAGGGCATGCTTCCTGCTGTGTCCCCGAAGGCTGTTTTGTTTGTTTGTTTGTTTGTTTGTTTGTTTCCCAGAATGATCGAGCTTCAGATTTCCAATGCAGCTGCTTTGTCTTCTTAAAAATCATGTGATCTCTTTGACTCACTTACATACTTATATGAGTTTTTCCCCTATTCATGAATTCTTTGGACACATTATAAATTTTATGTCCATAAACCTTTTGAGTTAGACTTCTGCACAGTCCACCGATAATTTTAAATACTTTTCCTGGAAATTCTTTTAGATCACTTACTTTTTCTCACCCATCGTATATGTCATATTTCTCTAAATATTTCCCTATACTGCTGAGAGAAAATGTATTAGCATGACATGTATGCCATTTTCACAGGACATACACATGGCTACAGTCCATAACTAATTATGTGTACTTAGGATTTTGCCGATCTCTGGAAAAGTAGGATTGTTAAGCGCCTTCGTATTTGCAAAAGTGACACATTACATAATAATTTACCCTCGGGTCAAAATAACTTATAAGAAAGAGCATGAAACACATTTTACACTGGAAGGAAACATTTTGAAAAACTGCTGATTTAAGTATATTTAGGGTAGCTTTCCAGTTTATACAGATGTTTTCAAAAAAATTTTTTTTTAAATGCTGTAAGCGACGAGAAACTACAGAGGGGCCGCCTGATCCCCCTCCTGCTGGTCACACTCCTGTGTCATGCTCTTGCCTTGACCGTGGCCCCGAACTCTGACTTCCTCTCAGCAAGACCATGTCTCTCGATGAGGTTAAGCTTTAGGGCAACTGTGATGGGCCGCGGCTTCTGTGATGATGAGTGCCTAGGCGACACTTGGTCCGGCCCTCGGACTCTCTGGAGAGCCGTCCTCTCCTTCGCAAAGGAGCAAGGACGCACGCCATGACAGGGGCTTCGGGCGTGCGAGTGGCCGCCAGGGCTGAGGACGGAGTCCCCAAGCACGGAGGGGCCGGGGCCCGCAGCCAGCGAGGAGCCGGGGCCTCCGCCGACGACCCCGGGGTGACAAATTCTGAGAACAACTCAGCGAACCGGCCCCGGCCGCCGCGGTCAGGCCTGCAGGTGACACGGCGGCCTGCTGCCACCCTGACTGTGCCGAACGCACGATGACCCTTGCGGGAGGGAAGACCCGTCCTTTGGTGCCCGGCGGGCGGGCGACGTCACGGTGACCCAGCTGCCTCGTGCTTT
>NW_011889096.1:688980-690797 GCF_000151845.1 Pteropus vampyrus | reverse complement strand
CAGTCCACCGATAATTTTAAATACTTTTCCTGGAAATTCTTTTAGATCACTTACTTTTTCTCACCCATCGTATATGTCATATTTCTCTAAATATTTCCCTATACTGCTGAGAGAAAATGTATTAGCATGACATGTATGCCATTTTCACAGGACATACACATGGCTACAGTCCATAACTAATTATGTGTACTTAGGATTTTGCCGATCTCTGGAAAAGTAGGATTGTTAAGCGCCTTCGTATTTGCAAAAGTGACACATTACATAATAATTTACCCTCGGGTCAAAATAACTTATAAGAAAGAGCATGAAACACATTTTACACTGGAAGGAAACATTTTGAAAAACTGCTGATTTAAGTATATTTAGGGTAGCTTTCCAGTTTATACAGATGTTTTCAAAAAAATTTTTTTTTAAATGCTGTAAGCGACGAGAAACTACAGAGGGGCCGCCTGATCCCCCTCCTGCTGGTCACACTCCTGTGTCATGCTCTTGCCTTGACCGTGGCCCCGAACTCTGACTTCCTCTCAGCAAGACCACGTCTCTCGATGAGGTTAAGCTTTAGGGCGACTGTGATGGGACGCGGCTTCTGTGATGATGAGTGCCTAGGCGACACCTGGTCCGGCCCTCGGACTCTCTAGAGAGCCGTCCTCTCCTTCGCAAAGGAGCAAGGACGCACGCCGTGACAGGGACTTCGGGCGTGCGAGTGGCCGCCAGGGCTGAGGACGGAATCCCCAAGCACGGAGGGGCCGGGGCCCGCAGCCAGCGAGGAGCCGGGGCCTCCGCCGACGACCCCGGGGTGACGAATTCCGAGAACACCTCAGCGAACCGGCCCCGGCCGCCGCGGTCAGGCCTGCAGGTGACACGGCGGCCTGCTGCCACCCTGACTGTGGCCTCGCAGACGGTGGGCTCTGCCGGCCTGGCCCCTGACCTGCAGGAGCCGTGTGCCGACAGACGGCTGTCACCTGGAGTTGCTGAACGCACGATGACCCTCGCGGGAGTGAAGACCCCTCCTTTGGTGCCCGGCGGGCGGGCAATGTCACGGTGACCCAGCTGCCTCGTGCTTTCAGAATTGAACTTCGTCACGTTATTTATTTATTTTTTACATTCCATTTTTAACTGGCTTCTCTGGTTTTTTTGGGGGGGGTGGAGGAGGGTTCATTACGTTAAAACATGTTTTGGAAGATGGTGTCGACAGTTATTTCAGAATAAAACGATGCATTTACTTCTTGGCGACAGCACACTATTGGAATTGCTAATTTTTTTTTTCCTGCAGGGACCTGCCATTTCCAACTATTGAATCTTCAGTTTCAACTTTTCTGCAGGTATAATTGTACCTTAAGTTTTCATCATAAATTTTATCACAGCTTGTCAATTTCTGCAAAAAAAATGCTGACTATTTTCTTTGGGAAAGTACTGAATTTGGTTGAAGCACAGCTGTCATTTTAGAGGACCGAGTTTCCTTATTGACATATATTGTCCTCAGAGATCTTGTACACCGTGGGGATTATCATTTTAGAAAATATTTCCGACGTTAAATGTGCAGAAAATAAGGACTGGCCGATCGCATGCCCCTAACCCCGATTCTCCAAATGACGCCGAAAAGCCCTCCACTCTTTGTCCCCCGCACGTAGTACCGATTTCTTAATGATGATGCCTATTCCATCAATCTATATTTTCATAAATTTTATTTTAGGTATTTACGAGTAAAGAAATGTGTTAGTTCGACTTCAACTTTGCCATAAAATATATCATCCTCGCCAAATATTTGCATTTCCTTTTCCTAGTTCTGAGATTTAGTCCGATTGACAAGCATGGAC
>NW_011889096.1:688080-688930 GCF_000151845.1 Pteropus vampyrus | reverse complement strand
TGCCGAACGCACGATGACCCTTGCGGGAGGGAAGACCCGTCCTTTGGTGCCCGGCGGGCGGGCGACGTCACGGTGACCCAGCTGCCTCGTGCTTTCAGAATTGAACTTCGTCACGTTATTTATTTATTTTTTACATTCCATTTTTAACTGGCTTCTCTGTTTTTTTTGGGGGGGGTGGAGGAGGGTTAATTACGTTAAAACATGTTTCGGAAGATGGTGTCGACAGTTATTTCAGAATAAAATGAGGCATTTACTTCTTGGCGACAGCACACTATTGGAATTGCTAATTTTTTTTTCCTGCAGGGACCTGCCATTTCCAACTACTGAATCTTCAGTTTCAACTGTTGTGCAGGTATAATTGTACCTTAAGTTTTCATCATAAATTTTATCACAGCTTGTCAATTTCTGCACAAAAAAAAATGCTGACTATTTTCTTTGGGAAAGTACTGAATTTGGTTGAAGCACAGCTGTCATTTTAGAAGACCGAGTTTCCTTATTGACATATATTGTCCTCAGAGATCTTGTACACCGTGGGGATTATCATTTTAGAAAATATTTCCGACATTAAATGTGCAGAAAATAAGGACTGGCCGATCGCATGCCCCTAACCTCGATTCTCCAAATGACGCCGAAAAGGCCTCCACTCCCTGTCCCCATCACGTAGTACCAATTTCTTGATGATGATGCCTATTCCATCAATCTATATTTTCATAAATTTTATTTTAGGTATTTACGGGAAAAGAAATGTGTTTGTCCGACTTCAACTTTGCCATAAAATATGTCATCCTCGCCAAATATTTGCATTTCCTTTTCCTAGTTCTGAGATTTAGTCCGATTGACAAGCATGGAC
>NW_011889096.1:681857-686562 GCF_000151845.1 Pteropus vampyrus | reverse complement strand
AAAAAAAAATCTTTGTAAGAAATAAACAGCGTGACAGCCTTTCTCATCATGAGTCTTTCTCTGGCATCTTCAAGAAACAAAATCAAAAGCAACAGCCACCTCGACGGACACCGCACACAACACCGGCTGCCGTGGTCCCTGCCACGGCACCTCCCACACGGTCCCCGCCCCATGGTCCCCAGGACGAGGAGTGGCCGGGTGGCCGTGTCTCAGGGCTGCCCGCACGCCAGCAAGGGAGGTGACGTGAGCAAGGCTCCAGGCTGCATCTGGACCACAGGACGCTGATGTGGCTCCGAACTCGCTCGCACCTTAAAATAGTTCTCACGTTTTATCTCTCCACGCTCCGAAATGCGCAATATGCCATTCAATTTATCATTTAATGAAGTACCAGAGAAAATGAATTTCTTCTGAGAAAACGACATATTTTTTTTTTCCCATCAGATAATATAAATTATCCATTCCCTCATGGTTCCATTTTTGCGTTAGTTGCAAATATGCTAAAGAAATCTGTGTCCCCATAACAGAAATTATTCGGCGAAAAGGTCTTTAATATTCCACACTTGTCCTATTATTCTGATATTGTTTTATTCACACTCCTTTAAACTGTGGCTAATTATATAAAACCACTGTCTTTGGGTCTCTCTCTGTATAAAGAATATATAATCTCTCCCTTATAGTGGGACAAACAGATATAGAGGTATTATTTATGTTTATATATATGTGTTGGATTCTGTCTATATATAAAACATATCAAAGAGAGATCCCTGTGTACTTACAGTATAAATACAGACACGTACAACTATAAATAGACGTGCACATGTACATAAATATAAACATTTGTGTGTATAGTTTCATATGCGCATGAAGGCAAAATCCATGTGTGTCTATGACTGGCTGGAAATTTTGTTAAATTCAATTTTAAAGGACTTTCTTCGCCAGTCGCGGTGTCCGATGACTGCAATAATGTATCAATGTTCTCTATATCTTCTTAATGCCGACCTTTGGCGAGGCGATTCTTTTTGGTGCTGTTTTGCCCGTTCCTTTCATAGTTATGCTCAACCGAAGCCTCGGGCCCGGCTGTGAATCGGGAGACTGAACGTTCATGTTTCCTGGCTTCTCAGTCACGACCGGCGCTGTCGTGCGTGGGGCTTCTTCGTGACACGTGCCGTGATGCGGGTGGTGATCCCGGCTCCTTGCACATTAGTCGAAACAATCGAAAGAAAACAAGTAGCGAAAGCAGATGTCGCGTGATCTGCCACCGATGCCCGCAGACAGGAGGCCGACGACCCGAGCCGGGCACATCAGCACGTTTTTGGCTTGTTCCGTTGGATTAATCGGTTGAATATATCTGCTCATAGACTGTGCACACGTCACCTTTCTAAATTTGAACATCAAGACTTACAAAGGGATAGTCGTACTTTTCTGCAAATAAAAGAGAAAATGGGCATCTCTCAAAATTATGAAGAGAAACACCCGTTTTTCAATAAAATTACATTTGATTGCATTTCTACAACTGCAGTACTGGTCACAGCATAATGTACAGCAGCAGAAGTCCACGTAACCCCATGAGAGTTCTAACCACGTCACAGACTGTCTTAAAGATGCAATATCTCAATAGAGATGCTTTTATGAGTGGTGGGGATAGGGAAAAACGTATTTGCATCTACTATTTTGTTGTTGGTGGTGGTGGTGTTGGTGTTTCATGGTAAACGCTTAGGATCAGTGATCTTGATGGAGTGCTAGAATATTTCTTCTAAATCAAAGCCTCTGTGGTAGACAACACTTCCATATTCAGAGACGGCACTGGTGGTTCTGCTCTTTGATGTAAGTGACATCACCATGAAGGCATTGCCTTTGCCACTGCCATGTGGAAATCAAACTCTGGAGCCCAACCTTTTCCTGATCGGCCCCCTGCTGTGCACAGGCGCGGGACCCCTCACCCTGTTTGCCCTGCCTATCGGGGGCGAGAATTGTTTTCTACAGTGCGCAGTTTTGATAAATTCTATAAGAAACTCCGCCCTGCGTGACTAAAACGTCGGCCTCGGAACGTCTACGTCCTAGTTGCAATCTCGCCACGGACTTGAAACACCCCGTCTGGAATAGGGGTGCAGAAGTTCTTTGGGGAGTTAGCCTCAGATGATCGTGGTCAGCACCCCAGAGACGGGACAGAACGCGCCCCACTCGCCAGGACTAACTGTAAACCTGAGCGTTCCGTTACTGTTTTGTGCTGCAATTTGCTTCATCAGAAAATTTTTTTTTTTTTTTTTTTGCCTACATACTTGTTTTTGCCTATAGGCTCGTTTATTTGATTTTAGTGGTAAAATATAATTACATTTGCAGTTTAAAATTCACACGATGCTTACATCATTTCCATAAGGAAAATGGCTGAAATAACTTTTCTAAATCTTTGAGAGAAATCCACGCCCTAGGAGCATCTCTGTTTTCATGGATGCCTCACCCTCAAGGTACGTGTACTTGTTTTACTTTTTAAAATATGTATGTTTTTTTAAGGCAGAGGTGGGGATAGGGAAAAACGTATTTGCATCTACTATTTTGTTGTTGGTGGTGGTGGTGTTGGTGTTTCATGGTAAACGCTTAGGATCAGTGATCTTGATGGAGTGCTAGAATATTTCTTCTAAATCAAAGCCTCTGTGGTAGACAACACTTCCATATTCAGAGACGGCACTGGTGGTTCTGCTCTTTGATGTACGTGACATCACCATGAAGGCATTGCCTTTCCCACTGCCATGTGGAAATCAAACTCTGGAGCCCAACCTTTTCCTGATCGGCCCCCTGCTGTGCACAGGCGCGGGACCCCTCACCCTGTTTGCCCTGCCTATCGGGGGCAAGAATTGTTTTCTACAGTGCGCAGTTTTGATAAATTCTACAAGAAACTCCGCCCTGCGTGACTAAAACGTCGGCCTCGGAACGTCTACGTCCTAGTTGCAATCTCGCCACGGACTTGAAACACCCCGTCTGGAATGGGGGTGCAGAGGTTCTTTGGGGAGTTAGCCTCAGATGATCGTGGTCAGCACCCCAGAGACGGGACAGAACGCGCCCCACTCGCCAGGACTAACTGTAAACCTGAGCGTTCCGTTACTGTTTTGTGCTGCAATTTGCTTCATCAGAAATTTTTTTTTTTTTTTTTTTTTTGCCTACATACTTGTTTTTGCCTATAGGCTCGTTTATTTGATTTTAGTGGTAAAATATAATTACATTTGCAGTTTAAAATTCACACGATGCTTACATCATTTCCATAAGGAAAATGGCTGAAATAACTTTTCTAAATCTTTGAGAGAAATCCACGCCCTAGGAGCATCTCTGTTTTCATGGATGCCTCACCCTCAAGGTACGTGTATTTGTTATACTTTTTAAAATATGTATGTTTTTTTTAAGGCAGAGAAAAGCAAAATCAGGTTTCCTGGGTTATTTTTCTTCCTGTAGCTTACAAGGCTTCTGTAAATCTTCTACTGAAAAGCACAGAAAATAATACAGGAGCCACTGAAATGCAGGCCATTTAAATTTATTCTATTCATAATCCATATGCCTCAGACTGTTTCTTTATAGAGAGAAATAGGAGATCAATATACGTATTGATCAGAGAGAAAGCAATCCTTGGCCATCATGTTTCTCTTCGATTGTTCTCCAGAAATAATCACCACTCTGAATGTTACGTGCATCTGACTCATGCTTAAGTTTATGGAGAATCAGCTAGATTTACTTATTCTAAAATAATGCTTGGGGATTTCAAAGAAAATAAGAATCACCTGCAAGTGATACCTGGGTTTTTTTTTAAAAACCGTATTGCAGTACTGCATGTGAATACTGGCTATAGACTTCTGTCCAAAGGGTGGCTGATTTTCATTTTCATTTATATTTAAAAAGTACAAAGAACAAGGGTAAAGGGTGCTATATTTTTCATGAATCCAGGCAACCCGATTCTAAATAAGCGCGGAAATCTTAGGTATGTAATTAAAGTTTTGCACAGTTTGCTATCTTTTATAATTTTGAAAACTAGAGACATTGAGATATTTTTTTCTCATTTTAGAAATGCTTGTTTCTCTTTAATTAGCAACAGTGCATTATATTTAGTCTCTAAGGGCTTGACTATGTTTATTTGACGTTCAATGAAAACGTCTCAGAAACCAAATTAACGACAGTTTTAGATCAGTTCAAGTCTCATTCTGCCTCCGCATAGAGGCTTGACAAAAATAATCAAATCGGGGCTTATGATGATGTGATTTTAAATTTTAAGTACATTTAAAAATTGTGTCTACGCATATAGTATCTTCATCAATAACAGTCGAACTCAATTTTGAGATGGCGATCAGTAAAATATAATGAGGCAGAAAATCGCAATGGAAATTCTGAGAGATACGGAAATACTAGTGGAAATGGTGTTATATTAGAAGGGGAAAAGCAAAGGGAAATCTGATGAGCCGTATCTCAAATATTTACTCCGCTCAGCGATGTGACGTTATTTTCACTCTGTCGTAGAGTGTGTTTGTCAGAACAGAATCGATCAACTGGCCCTTGAGACGCTTTCTGGTGACACACGAAATGCAGCTGGGCACTGGAGGGGGCGGGCGGGATCGACCCGTCGTCTGGACGTGAAGGCCCCGCCTCCCAGAGCTGTCATGGCTCAGGCACGCGGCCGCGTGGGCAGGCCTCACGGCGAACCCCGCCCCTGGGGGCACCTCTGGAC
>NW_011889096.1:681347-681807 GCF_000151845.1 Pteropus vampyrus | reverse complement strand
GGACGTGCCCAGTGAGGCACACGCAATCGCCGTCCTGGGTGAACGGCGTGTAAACGGGGAAGTTTCTCAGTGCCGCGGCAGGACAGTGAATCAGGAATGGTCCAGATTCATCATCCAGGGAGTTAACATCTGGCCCCGGGAAATTAAGTACAACCAGAAAAAATGGCAGAGCTTTGTCCAGAATAGTTTCGTATCTCTAGTTCTGTGTGTCAGGTCATTGTACTTATGTACTTATTTCAGAATCCAAACAGGAAGCACTCTGGATAAATTTCGAGACCTATGCTAATTTAAATAGGTATTGATTTAATAGATCTGTGTGTGTGTGTGTGTGTGTGTGTGTGTGTGTGTGTATGTATGTATTTTTAAAAATACATATATATAATAATTGTATTATTATTATAACTTTTCTTATGGAGAAAGCCAATAGTTCTCCAAGAAGATTTAAAACACACACACACAC
>NW_011889096.1:648660-680327 GCF_000151845.1 Pteropus vampyrus | reverse complement strand
CATCATCATCATCACCATCATCACCACCATCATCACCATCATCATCACCATCATCATTACCACCTTCGTCACCACCATCAACCTCACGGTACCATCTTACAATAATCCTAGCTACACCACTGATTAGATTTTTCTCCTATTAGATTTTTCTCCTATTGGTTCCTCATCAGGGAACCAAAGTGCTTGTCTCTCTTATCTCCTCATGCTTATGTCTAATTCCGCATCTGGTAGAGCAGAGACGTCAGATCAAAACACACGGAGATGTGTAGATCAAATGACCCTGCGTCCTTGTGCGGCTGGGGAAGGAACAGGTAGAATCACTACGATGCCATGGAAACCTAATAATCGACTTGAAATTGCATAAATGAGACCCTTGTACTTCTGGCTTATATCAAGCTTACATCAGGCCTGGCTGCTGTGTCAAGTGCTGACGAACTAACCCTTATCGGATATACATCGAGTGTATTCATTTTTCCTGAATTCAGTAAACATTTAACAAGCTCTTTTGTTGAATGCTGTCCTCTAATAGGTCACCTGGAACCTCGCAGATACTTGGCGAAAACTATTTTAAATAGGACGAGGTCGTTCACTCACCTTTTGGAAATTACTGAGCACTCGCTGTCACGTATCAGAGGTATTTGAATTTTAGGGTAAGAATAAATCGGACAGTCCAGGTAATCATGCAAAGTAGTATGCATAAATTCACAGAATTAATTGTTCCAGAAGTTATTATTTTTTCTTCTAAGGGGACCTGAGCTGGGCTTAGTGCTAAGTTAGTTAGTTATGGACCCAACGCCCTCTGGACTGGGTGACAGACAAGTCATGAGACATAATGGTAGAGACTATGCAGAGTGACGGAATTGTGCCCTGAGGGACTCTGCAGCTCCACCCAGCCAAGGAGCACCCTGGGAGATGCTCGCTGCAGAGGAACGGCCGGGCTGGGTCCTCACTCCTTCAGGGGAGTGGTATGGTGAAGACGGTCTGCACTTCACGCGGTGAGGGCTGCTTCGGCAGTGACCAGCGTGCGAGGTGCTTGGCAAGTACGGTCGCAGGAACTTGTGCGGGACACGGAGGGGTGGCGGGCTAGCTAGGTGGGGTCGGTGATGAAGACGAGGCTGTCGCGGCAGGTCGGCGGGTCTTCCGTCTGAAGGGTTTCGCTCCCGAGAAAGCTCTGCCTTCTCTCTGCCAGGGACCGCAAAGAGCTGCCGGTGCATTTTCGAAGGAGAAGTGACAGGTGACAGAGAGCGTTCAGACGCCTCCGAGCTGAAGCTCCGTCCGTCTCTCTCTGCCACTAACGGTCTTTGCGATACGTGAACCCACAGAAAAGCCGATGCCCCGCAATACGGCCTGAGGTCCCACGGAGCCGGATATTCTCATGCGGACATTTCAAGGTCTTCATAAGGTCCCTTTCGAAAAAACTCTTACCAAGTGCTTCTGTCGTCATTTTATCCCTGACCTTCGTGTTCATCCTTTGTGAGCTGATAAAAGGAAGTGGAAATCGTTGTCGTACCATGCGAAGCGTCGCCGTGTCCTTTCCCTCTGTGACACTCTGGCCCCACTGTCAGTGGCTGTGCTGAGGCATTCTGTGACTCATCTCGTCCGCGACTCGGCCCTGCCTAGGGACCCTGAAGTGCTCTTTTTGTCCAATTATCATAATGCTCCTAATCTATTACAATAGCAGGGGGCCCGCTGCTCCCTAAAACAAGGGGCATAAATGTTCGCCAGAGGCCAATCACCTCCTGCCTCGCCTGACGGGGACCCCGTGTGCCTTCTACGCTGTGAAAACATATGTCCGCATTGATGTTTGCTCTGCGGCTGGGGGAAGAGGACAATCACACAGTGAGGACTCGGTCTGACGAGCTAGGAGAGCGGGAGCATGGACGGTCCTACAAGTGTAGGGTTGCGCATCATTGCAGTCTTTGTAATAGAGAGGGGGATGGTCACTGGGCGCCACGCCACCTTCTGAACGGAGGGCCAGGCGTAGGGAGCCACGGCCATTGCCCATCCGCTCTCTTGCCGTGGAAGAAATCTGCGTGCTCTTCACATAGTCATTCCTTATTTGTTTACTTAGTTCTTATCGATTTAGTGTTTCCTTAAAAGGTGCATTCTTTCTTCCTATTGTGACACCCTGAGAAAAGGTCAAGTTTCTGTGTCCCGTGGGCTATGACCAGGCCCATGACTCTCTGCCCAAAATCAGCCCGCCTGTGTCCAATACCCATCACTGTTATCATCATTCGTAGTGACGGTGGCAGCAGCTGCCACGTGCTGAGGCTAGTAGCAGTACTGACTGCTTCCTAGTATGACAGAGGCCACCTGCGGGCAGAAGTGGTGGCTTTTTCATCAGAGAAGTCCAGCCGCGTGGGCTCTGCTTTCTACGGTCAAGGTACCAGTGAGCATCAGACAACCCGGCTGGAAGACGCAGGAATGGGTGTGCTCGTGTGCAACAGAGACCCCTGGTGGCTATGGCGGGAACAGCACCACTGAGAAACCCTAACAGGAGAAGCGGGTCGTTGATATGGGTGGAGTTGTCTTCAAAGAAAAGACTCTTACAGAAACAATAATCAGTTGATGACCCGAAGGATGAACGAAAGGGACTGAGGCCAAGAATAATGGCGAAGCACATTCGGGGAAGAGGCAACGGCCCGTGAGAGCATCACGCTGCTGAGAAACTGGATCCCGGCGAGGAGGAAGGGTTTTCCTCCTGCGTTCATGTCACTGTCATATAGTGGCCGCCAATGTCAAGTCACCGTGCTGGCGTTTTTCAAAGTGAGACGTCACTCACGGCATTGTACAAAAACACAGATTAGAGCATCGGGAGAGTCAGAGTTTAGAGACCATGGAGACGGCACAGACCACGGGACTGCAATAGTTATCTTTTCCTGAAAAGGGGCCCCATAAAAAGTAAATATTTTAGGTTTTTGCAGCCATGCGGTCTCTAGTAAAAACAGGAGACTTTGGAACTGTAGAGGACAGCAACCGCACGCACGGAGACAATGCATAAATGCACACGCGTGGCTGCCTGCCCGCGGAACGATTTGTGAAAACATGCAGAGGGCCACGTTTGGGTCACTGGCTACCAAGCTTGCCGACCCACTACCTGGATGGCGGTGCCCGTCGCGGAGCGGGAGGGGAGGGCTGAATTCCGGATGGATTCTAGAGGCAGAGTTCGCATTGATTAGAAGGAGGTGGAATTAGAAGTGAGTTCACCTTCCCTCTGCTCCACGTCTCTGCAGAGTCCAGACAAATGGAACAGACCGGGGGGGACTCTGCCCCAAAGTGCATTCGTCGAAGTGTAGAGATACTTTGGCTCGTGACGACTGGATTGGGAGTTGTCGGTTCGACGCCTGACAAGGCACACGACACTCCCCCACAAGAGAGGCCCCGAGTCCCAGCATCAGGACTGCCGGCGTTAGAAATCTTACTTGACGGCAGTGTGAGCCGTACCAAGTGGATTCGTTTTGTGAGAAACATTTAGAAGGACAGTGTGAGATGATAAGAAAACCTGATCGTTTAAGAAGCTTGAAGAAAAGGAACAGAGCAGACATTATAAAGAGACTTAAAATGAAATTCCAAAAAGAGAAAATTATGAGATACTTGATTGTGGTGTCTTTATTTCTTAAAATCTTCTTATGTAATTCTATTCTAATGATGGCAATCTGGGCCTAGTCAAGGTCAATATTCCGCCTTCCCCTCTTGGAAGTTAAAAAAAAAAAACAACTCAATAAAATCCCTACTGCAGAATAAACTTTACCGCCCAGAGCAACGGTCCCAGGTGGCACGAGACACCCTTCTACTGGTCCCGGGGGGGACATGCACAGATGGTCACACTTACAGGCAAATCCTTCCTCGTCTGCGGCAGGGAATACAAGGTCATCGTGGCAAGCTACGTGTCACTTCGAATGGCTCCGTCCAATTCCATGTCGACAGACGTGCTCACGTGTCTTAATTACGCCCAGACGCTGACTTGGTTGCTTCCCGCGAGCGAGCAGATGCCGCCAGCTGCCGGGCGTGACCGTTAACTGTGTCACACGAATGTACTCACCAAGACGGTAAACACAGGCATCTCCATTGTTACGGTTTCAGAGATTTTCGGAGCCACCAAGGGCCATTTATTTTCTGGGCACATTTGAAAATCAGTTATTATTTTAGTAAGTGGAAGCAGTTTTTGCTATGTAATTAAGGAAAACCATCGAGTATTTAGAGCTGAGATTCGTTTTTAAATATCCTGTCTCGTTTGCTCGTTTGGCTGAAATCTTGGGGAGATACTTTGTAACATGGCCGCTTTTTGCACAAAGATACTTAACATAGAAACAAAGATTTGTACCAAACCATAAGAGGATCACGGACACTTTTCATCCAGACTGTCCGTAAAATTCGACTCCATCCTGTTACTCTGACTACACGTTTACGTTTAAAATTAAATATTAATTCGAATTTAGATGAAGTCATTTTGAACATTTTTAAAATGTATAAAATTCCGAGGAAAGAAAAATCACTCAGTGCTTAGAGAAAATAAATACTAATATTACTGTATTAGACGGTTAAATGGTTAGACACGCAGACAGATGACAGATGAGACAGGTGATAGATAATAGATGACAGATAAAATATATAAATAGATGATAGATGCTAGATAGATGACAGATGAAATACAGATATATATACATATACATAAATATGTACCTATGAAATATATAATACAGTTACGTTCTAAGAACGTTTAACAAAACTACATGTGCATTTTAAACAATCATTTCTTTATACAGAGTACCGTACTCTACAGGCTCTGTTTTAATCTGCCTTTTCCACTCTTACGTTTTTAATTTTAAACTAGTAGATGATTTTTTCTTTCTACTAAACCATAGCAAAGAACAACACTTCTGCACTGGTGGGCAAAGACAGTGGTTTTGACTAAAGCAAATAACTATGTGAATTTTTCCAACTGGACCCCACACGGATGGTCTTCGAAGCAATTTCCTGTCTGTTGCCCGTCACAGGACCCACAAGAACTGAATTCTGTCACCGTTTTTCAGTTAACAAACTTGAGGTCGCCAAAGCTCGCACTGCTGTCTTTCCATGGGACAACGTCCCGCACGCCATCAGGGTGTGGCCCTGAAATTTACAGCCTCCTGGATTATTTCTTATCATCCCTAAAAGTAAGCTTCTGAGAGCATGCGAAATCCCGGAGGAGAGGGAAAAAAAATCTTCTTTGCTTTAGTACTGGCATGAATTATTAAATATGCCATCAGCAGGGTCTATTTAAATTCTTTCTACTGATCTTGAAATATTTCATCAATTATGGAATAAGCCATATTGAGCAGCTGAAGTGTCTAAAGCATCTTATTACTGCAGCTGAGTGATATTGATGGTGTGTCAGTTGCTAGAGAGCCCATGAACTTAACACAATATTCAGCATAAGTCAAGGCTATTTTTCATGCAGGTATGAAAAACTAAGCTCAAACCGGAGAAGAGAGAAAAAAAAAATGAGAGAGAATATTGACTTCGATGTTGGAAAGTCCAAGAACTCTGCTGGTTATCCCAGAGAATATTCTAGAACATTTCAAGTGGCTGCTGTGCTTCCGTTCGTATCATCCTCGTGAATCGTCAAGTTCCTCCCTCTGGAGCAGCAGAAATCTGCTCAGAAGGAGCTCAAAGGGCATCCGTTCCAGCGGCAAAAGAATTTCTCCATTTTCTCTGCAAAATTGCCGAGGTCCTCTCTCAGGTCAGCCGGGGCGGCTCGCATCCCGAAGCCTGTGCCTGACTGCGTGGGGTGTGGTGCTTCTGTGCGTCCAGCCTGGGCCAGAGCCGGCTCCACTCAAAGGTCAGGCCTGGGAGGGGAGCTGGAGCCAGAGTCCAGACGGCTGTCCAGACAAGATGCTGGACAGCAGTGGGCCTCAGCCATGCGATGGTAAGTGACAAAACCTGCAAGATTGGCACTCCACAGTTTTGAAGTATTCATGTGTGTAAATGAGATCAGACATATCTATTATGCATGAAAACCAGTGATGTGAACCTGGTTATGCCTGAAGCAAAAGGTAAGCACGAGACTGTATCTGATCGATATCTGCGGGGCTCCGTCAGACATAAGTGCCCTTGCCTGCCGGTCAAGGTGATGGGTTTCTCTTTACTCTTCCTTTCTTCTTGATGACCGTGGTTCGATGCACGTATATATCCTTAAACACTACACATCCTTATGTTTGCCGTGGGTTTGCATTTTGTATAAACGTACCTTACGGTGCAGAAATGTGTGCCAATGGCATGTGTCACCCAACGTGATGTCGACAGGTGCAATTTCGCGAAACAGCAATTAGGCGATCCATGTTACGCCACAAGTCACAAGCTGTGCATTAGACTTCACATAGTCAATGCTATGCATTCTCCAGGAATTAAATATATTACATAATATGTTCAGCTCGGTGATTGTTTAGAAAGATGACTATCCATAGATCTGAGACAGATCATATTAGATAACAGATAGGCAGATAGACGAATTGGCGTTGAAAGATCTCGGAATTAAAAAATGAAAGTAAAATGCTAATGGTCAAGGTGAGATGTATAGGTATTTACTGTATTTCAAGATGCTTCCCGTTTAAAATTTTTCATAATAAAATGTAAGGGTAAAATAACCCATTTTGACCCATATAGCCAGGCAACAGCAAATGCTTTTTCATTATCTACCTTAATTTTAATATCAAAATCACCGAAAGACAGTATTTACAAAAAAGATTTACAGGCCACACGTTCCGTTACCATAATAGAAAAAAGTTGTATGCAAAACATTTTCTAGAAAATATATCATAATACAGAATTCTCATTTAGCTTGTCGTTCATTAGGAATCAAAATAATTCATTTTAGTTTAAAAGAGGCAAAAGATTTTGAAATTTATTTTTCACTGATTCATATATTTAAACCAGTAATATAATAGAATTTTCATAAATCGATAAGTGATGTATATTTTTAAAATATCGATAACAAACATCCCAGTTCATAGTGAAATATACAAGTTTTCCCTTTGACTAAGGAACACGGTAAATACTCGAAAAACACATTCTATTCAGCAACGTGCTGACGGTTATTTCCGGGGTGGCTGGGCAAGGGGAGATTACGGGACAAAAACTGGAAAGAAAAAACGAGCATGTGGCATGTGTTGTAAAGGCCGCTGGGTGTTTACAGTAACATAATTAACACGTGAGTTTAGTCACAGCGCGTGACACAAAATCAATAGCTAAAAAAGAAAAAAATCATTGACTTTTTAGGTCAGAGAAATAAAAGAAAAAAACTAAAATTTTAAATCATACCGTTCCTAATAGCATCCCAGCGCTAGTTACGTACGACAAATGTCAACAAAAGACTTTGTGGGAGAAGTCATCGCCGAAACAAATCAGCAATTCGTCGACAAGAGAAACTGAGCACCTCGTGAACATTTCTAAGCTATTTGTGAGTTAGCGGAATCAATACCGTGTGCGTCTGAAGTTTCCACGAAAAGATCTACAGAGCCAGACGTATCCCCACGACCCATAATCCGACAGGTTACTGTGGTGTCTAATCGGCTAAACCTAAAATTTGTGTTTAGCTGCCAATAGCAAAGACGAGGATTTTTGTGTTGAGGAAGACAGATTGGGAGTGTGGTGGTGTGTCCCGCTGCAGCAGACAGTTCCGCAGTTCTGAAGGTGACTCCCAACGTGAGCACAGACCGCGCCAGGTAAAAGCTCGACCCCACGAGACTGACACGAGCCCCCCACTCCCACCAGACACCAGGCGCAAGCCCAAGAGACACACGTCCTTCTCACCAATTGCATGTAAACTTTGGGGGACAGACGACCCCCATCTGAGGTGTTCTCCAAGCAGCAGCTCTGCAGACTGTATTATTTATAAAGTTTTCTGGAAGCTTCATTATGTAGATGTAACTCATCGTGTCATCGGCTACCGGTCATTACACTGAACCCGAGGCACCATCCTCCTCCTTGGAGGCCAGAGTGTAAGGCCAAGTGTTCCAAGCGTCCCATCGCCCGGTAGGCTCACGGCCATCCCCGCCAGAGCTTTCCAGGGTCGTCCAGTGTCACCTCATTAGAGGAAACTCAGGTGGCTTTGCTACAAATAACGAAAGCCCTGTCATCACTCAGGTTTCAGGGCTGCACGCAAAGACAGACTATATGAAGAGACGCTGAAAACGTGCACAAGCATCAAAAAGGAACAGAGAAGTCAGAAAAAGGCCCATTATATGCGAATAAATTATCAGTCAACAGCGTAAAAGGATGTGAAATGCAAACGTCTAAAGCATTGAGAACGGCGCTCTTGGATGAGACGCCACCGGCCAGGCGTCCCAACGCAAAAGCAGCTTAATTACACGAGGTAAAATTTCTACACACGGCCACATCCGAGTGCTCACAAGGTCTTGTAGCTGGCCCAAAAGTACAGTTCTCTTCATGTCACTCACTTCCCACTCATCCTGACCTTTCACCAGCACGAGGACCCCCCTATACCCCTCACGTCCTTGACATCCACAGCAGCCCGTCCGGCACGGCGACACAGTGTTGGGTCCGCGTCACAAGGTCAGCAGACCGGAGACCGCAGCGGGCAGCCGGGCCAGCGTGTGTGACGTCGCCGGCCGGCAGAGGCCAGCGGGCGGTGCTGTCCTGGTCCCAGGGCAGAAACTTCTGGTGGGAACGGTGGGTGCGGCCTGGAAGCAAAGCCATGCCGGGCGAAAGGGACACCTCGGGGTGTCACCGATGGTCTGGCGCCCTGTCTCCCGCACGCCGGGGGCAGAGCCTGGCACGAGCAGTTTCGGTCCAGAAGGCATTCTAGTCCACCTGACGATCGTGTCATTTGAAAGATCGCAGGGGAGGGCCTTGACCGAAAATGCGAAGCGTCGCGCTGTCCAGGGGCACGCCCCAGCTGGGCACTGCCCGCGGCGCCCTTGTCCACGTGGGAGCCGCTGGGACAGGAGGCGATGCCGCCTGCGCCTTCCAGGCCTGGCCCTGCTACGAGGCAGCACGCAGCGAACGGCCGGCTTCTCCCCCGATTCACCCTTCCATCCACGCGACTGTCCCTCGAGGCAGCTTCCCGTATGTCCACCTTCCACGTGAATGAGACGCTCAGCTGAAGGATGCGACACACACTCCACACGGCCTGACGGCAAAGCCAGCCGGGCACACGACATCCTCTGGCCTTGTCCATTCCTCCGCGGCTTACACAGTAGGTGACGGGTGTAGAAACACAGGCCAATGCCACAGCTGGGGGACAGAGCAACGTGACGAACGGGACCTGGAGAGCTAGCGGGAGCTCAGGGTCACCGAGCGGGGAGCCGGGTGCCAGCTTCGGCGGGACAGGCACAAGGACACGGAGACACGCTGCGTCGTCAGCGGGTCTGGACCCACGTAGTTAGCAAGAGAGGACAGTTCCGGCCTCCTGCATGAGCACCGCGGCCCAGGCCCCGTTCACAACTGTGTCAAAACCCAACGGGCGACCCGTCAGGACGTCTGAGAAATTATCGCGCCGAGTCATTGTACCTCTGTTCTTAAAAGGGCCCGTAGGACGATGGCTTCTTCCGAACTTTCGATGACACCCAGGAATTTTACGCTCCTATTTATTGTTAAAGCATTTATGGTGTGTCCACAGCACCGCTGACATAAAAATACACACTTCATAAATTATTAAAATTATAGTCGCTGTCTTCCCACGGACAACACGCCAAATGAAGTCAAATTCTTCTGTTCCGAGGCTAAGCTACGCCTCTCTGGATTCCGCGGAAGACCCTCGCAGAAACACCTTATCTCTTATAATTCTTCACCGAGTTCCTTCTTTAAACAAAAATACATGTGTCTTCTCGACGTTCAAAATGATTTTTTTAGGAAAAAAAGTTGCTTCTTTATTATTCCCCCTCCTCAAAAAAGGATTTTTTTTTATCATAACGATAAATCGCTCAATTCTCAAAGCAGTAAATGAATGGAGAGAATAAAGTTAATTATTCTAAATTAGGAAAAAAAACTCTTTAACTGTAAAGTGGAAAAGATCATTTCAACAAAAAAATAAATAAAAATAAAGGCTCTCATTGTGTCGGTCTCTGGTAAAAGTTTTAACAACTGGACACAGGGGTGTTTTTAACCCAGAAGAGGAAGTAAAAGAGGGTTCTAACTATGGCAGGCTGACAGCGAATGGTGTGAACACTTCCAGCAACCGTCGGCACAGACGAGAAGCCTGCACAGGTTCCTCAAGAATCCGTGCTCCCTCGAGAAGGAATCTGACAATTTAGAGCCTATCTACCTCCCTCACGGGCCGCCGCAAGGAGACAGCCATGGCGCACACTTACGCCCACGATGACCTGTGTGTCTTCGACTCTTTGTAGTTCTTTCCGACGCTACCCATCGCCCTGTAACTGTTCTTGTGTTGTATTATTATTTCTTTTTTATTCTGTTATTAAAGTTAACACGATGCTGATTTAGTTTTGTGTGCGGCTGAGAAGCTATGTAAGAACACAACGTTCAAATGACATGTCCTTTTAGGTCTATAAGAAGAAAACAATTTAGATCGACGTTAAATGTTTTCATCCTCAACTTCAGCGTGAAACGCATTATTTTCATGCACTTAAAGACCTTCACAGAACACTGTACGAGGCGTCCCTACCCGAAGCATGACTAGACCACTGGACGTGTGGGTCCAGGGAATAAACATCAGCGTTCATCAGTGTCCCATGACAGTAGTAAAATAATAATAATAATAATAATAATAATAATAATAATAATAGGTAGCATTATTGACGTTCAGTGATGCATCGAATTCAATGCACTTGATTTTGACAAGACGGTAACAGGGGCTTCTAAACACAGTTTCGATTCCAGACTGCTTTCATTGTTTGTGTTTTGATTTCATGATGCTTTTTGAGATACTGAATGTGTCACTGG
Organism: Pteropus vampyrus; assembly: GCF_000151845.1. Classification (NCBI taxonomy): domain Eukaryota; kingdom Metazoa; phylum Chordata; class Mammalia; order Chiroptera; family Pteropodidae; genus Pteropus; species Pteropus vampyrus. The sequence goes on along the minus strand of NW_011889096.1, from coordinate 669,425 downwards.
ACATCTGTGCAGTGAACAGCGTGAAATGATGTCAGACTTTCCATTACGACAATGCCATCTGGATTTGGGGACGTGGACCTGCTGCCATTCGATGCCGTGATCCTTTTGGGTCAAGATAAAGGAGGGGGCCCGGAGGCAGACGACATGCAATGATAACTTTTAAAAAAATAGAATTCTTTGACTTAATGAACTCATTTCCCGTTTTCTGCCTTTTCTGCTAAAACACATTCTGCATGAATGCTGGGACGTCTTATGCATTTCCACGGTCCTGTACCCCAGACGGTGGCTCAGGGAGTCGAGGCTGGCTAAGTATTTGTAAGGTGAGTGAACACATCGCGAAGGTTACCGTTTACAAAATATAAATTACAGTAAAGGGGCCTGAAAGACCCAATGATCAACCTGTCAGCGAGCCTAAGAAAGTGTGTCACTGAGTCATTTCAGCTCTATTTTTAAAAAGTACTCGTGGGAGATTGGTTTATTCCGAACTTTCAATCACGCCCAGGAATTTTTATGCTCTTATTTATTATTAAAGCATTTTTTGTGTATCTATATCATCCTCGAAATAAAAGTACATTCTCCATACGTGACCTAAAATTATATCCGATATCTTCCCACTGATGACCCTCCAAACTTAGCCAGCCCTTGAGAAACGAGGAAGCTTGGAGTCAGGGCGCAGACCCCAGCTTGCGCAAAGACCCCAAAACCTAACATGTCCCCCAAATATCTGAGTATGGCTGAAGCACAAATAAGCAGGTGACCAGGGACATTTGGGTGGCGGAGAGGGAATGTGTAGGACATTGGAGGATGAGCGAGGACACAGATCTTTCAGGTCACGTGTTCCCCGGGTGCCGAAAAAAATATGAATGTCAACAGAAGACGCCCTAAAAGTTAGACTGTGAGAAAGGGTGCTGGGCGCCCTGCCTGGAGGGCAGGACCATAATCTGAGAACCGGGAAGACACCCCCACATGTGGGCAGGAAACCAGGCCACTGAGGACGGGACGCAGGAACCCCGGACTTCACGATGGAATGGGGAGAAAGCAGCCATCTACTGTGCCCTGCGTGTGTGTGGACGAAGCTTTCGGGGGCCCCTGCACGTGTTGTGCTGGATGTTCACCAAGCAGGGACACTTCTGAGTGCTAAGATGCTGGGTGTCAGTGCAGGTGGCCAGTGTCCCAAAGTGCCCGTCGACACTTGGCTTTCGGTCCGTTTTTACCAAAAATGTACTGCGTTCTCACCCGTTTTTAAAAATTGTATTTGTCTGGCTGGTTTTCCTTTGCTTTTACTCTTATTTGGTCATTCTTAGCATTGTAGCCTCTATTTACATATTTTAAAGTTGTTTTCCACTCTTCGGGAGATGTCGTCGATACGTAACATGACGTCGGTGGAAGGTAAACCGCGTGGGGATTGGCATCATCCGTGTGCGTGCGGGGATGCGGGCACCGTGGGAAACATAACCTCCCATCCTCGCGATGACCACGTTTCAGATCTCGTCCTCTGTCCAGCTGCAAAGACGCGACACGGCGTCGCTAACCGGAGTTGGCACACCGCACACTGCCCGCCCAGGACCGGCCGGGTGGGGCCCCGACGCCACCGTCCGCGGCATCCGCCCGGCCGTGCTCCACCCTCGCGAGTCTGTGGCTTGAGATTCCGCGTGTGCGTGATGTCCCAGTGCCCTCCAGGCCCAGAGACGTGGTTACGAACGGCAGGGGTCCCTCCTTTTTTATTTATGTTTTTAATGGCTGGAAGATGTGGACGCAGCCGAGCACTCTGCCCCTGACCACAGAGCTCCCCGGCCCCCGGCTCTGTCGGCTCAGTGTTGATGTCCTGGCCAGGGCGACACGGCCAGCAATAGGACAGACAAGCCAGAAGCTCCAAACGAGCCACTGTCCCTGCATCAGTGACAGACGGGGCTGGTGGACACACGTCCCTACTCCTGGGTCCCAGGTCACGGTCACTGTAAGAATCTCCTCCACTAGGTAGATGGGCTCCACAGGACACAAGCTGTCCTTCCGGCCAGAGTGCGGGAGGACATCAAACGTCCCTGTCATTGGCTTTACCCCTCCCCCAAATGGCGTTTCCTGGGGTGACGGCTCCGAGCGCCTGTAAAACCGATGCTTGGGCTCAGGGAGCTTCTGAGACAAGCACACCGACCCCTTCCCACAAGACGGCTGGTTTTTACTTCTCTTCTGGCAAAAACCAGCATCTCCCTTTCACGGAGTGTCCTTTGCAGGATTAATGATAATAACAGTAATACGACGATGGTGGTACCTGCTACGTATCTGACTCATTCATGTGAGCGGCAGTGATATCTGCACAGCCCTGTGACCTTGGAGGAGCCCGGCGCCTGTGCAGCTCACGTCCCGGGTGAGCGTCCTTGCCGGGCACTGTGCTGCCTGTGTGGTCGAAGCTTCCACTGTCATCGGCCGTCACACGCACACGGATGTCTGCTCACTCGGGAGCAAGTGAGCACTGGGATCCTGTCCGATGGGTTTCGCCCGGGCAACGAACCGCTGCTCAGAATCACAGGAATGGAGGGTCGTCCCGTGCACTTCTGAGCAACATCCTTTAAGGAAGACGCGAGGCAAACTCATATTTCAGGGGTCTTACTCGGTGCGTGCTGTTTCATGCGTTGGATGCGTTTACTAAGGAGGTTTCCTGAGGCAAAACAAAATTGATGAGTGAGGATCTTGTTTTCATTTCGCGTCCGTTAAGAAATCACCCAGCTTGGGCAGTGAGTGACATCCAATAATCTGGGGGACAGGTTAATACATTCGTTGCATCCACTACCACTCTTTTCACTTTAAAAATTATTCGAAATTTAGATTTCCATATTTATCCAACCAGGAATCCCCACGTGCGGCCGCTGGGCCCGAGATGGCCACGTCTCCTGGACACTGGTGGAAACAGAGACGCTGGGCTCGGCACAGGCCGACTGCGGCCGGCACGCGACTCTGCACGCCGGGCCACGGGGCACCTGCTCCGACGAAACGGAGATCACCAGGGCCGTCTTAGATGACGGCTTCCACTTCCGACGTGCCCGTGAGTCGGCTGCTGTGGGTGTTGTGCTGGCTGGTGTCCCTTGCAGGTGGATGTTTTCTGCAAGGCCCTTGGCTGCAGGACATGGACCCTGACGGCAGGCGCCTTCACGCCTGGCTGGAGCTGGACAGCGTCTGGGTCACCGGGCCGGGCCGCAGGAGCGGGTGTCGGGAGGAGGGGAATCCAGGTGCACGTGGGGACGGGGTTCCCTCCCGTAGGCCCGCAGTGGGGCTCGGTTTCGGAAGCAACTCCTGCCTCGTTCTGCCTGCGAGGTGACAGGTGTAACCCTGGGCCGGGCAGCACACACCCCACTGGGCCTCGTGCATTGGCACAGGACACGGGGTGATGGCATCTTCTTTGCGAACCGGCGGCTCCCCAGAGCTGAGCACTGTAGAAATGGGAAAGCGGCCCACGTGTCCCACGGGCCATGTCTGGGTCCCATGAGTCGGGCGCGTGTGCACACGGCTGCACACACACACACACCCCCACCGGGGACCGCAGCAGAGGACACCGAGGGCCTGGAGGAACTCGGCACACGTGGGTGGCACGTGCAAGCCCCACACAGGGACCCACCAGTAAGCTCCTTCCTGCCATCCACATGCATCAAACAATGCTGAGCACACGACGTGACTCGCTGGCCTGCCTCGTCCCCGGAAGGGTGCTCAGCCTGTGCCTGCACCCGCTGCGCGGTCCCCACGCCTCCCGTGGGACACGCTCCGAGGAGCCTTGGCCACGCGACGCTGCCTCCCCCGCCCGCACAGCCTTCCTCTGCCCGTAAACATCCTTCCTACGTGCCTGCACCCGAGCCGTCTCCTTTCTAGAATGACACCTTTGCCCACAGCCGTATAATCTCCTCTCGGTTAACAAAGCGTAACGAATCACACGAGCATACTGAATTGCCGGAGTGAGGTGTGAGCACCCCATTATCTGCAGTAATTGGGTTCATCCTGAGGGCGCGCGGAAGGACCGTAATGACAGGTGGCTGAACGCCCCACGCGGCCCTCTGCCCCACCCGTCCGGTTCTGTTTGCCTTAAGACCTAGTGTCAATAGCTCCCTCAGAGTTTAATTTATTCTGTGCCATATTTTAAATGGGATTAAGCATAAATTAGGTACTCGGCCACAATTACAGACCATTTTAAACAATGCTGAAATCAAACGGTATTTTAAACCTTCTTCCGCCGAATGCCAATTTACATTAAAATTGATAAAGCATGTCACCGTTACAGGATGAGATGGTATATTTTGAAATTAGTTCTGTTGTTTTGGTGAACTTGAGTTATGTGTAACTGAAAATTAGAGGTCTGAAGGTTCCTACTGATGAGACGTTTTAAAATGATGTATGGTGCATACGCAGAGCCGGAGCCAACTGATTTGCATCACGTACAGCAAATGCTTCGTCTGTGCTAATATTTCTCTTTATCGAGCTGTCATTGAATTCGTTCCCCACTTTGCTGGTGATTTCGATGCTGGTTGTGAAGACGGGACTAGAATTCATGGAATCGGTTCACACCGGGATGTCGTACTCCCAAGAACAAAGGTGCCTGGCCGCCTCAGGGACACCCCACTTCCCATGCGCACACGCACACATGCACACGCGCACACACGCACACACTCATTGTGGATCTCGGATGCCATGTCCTTGGCCGGCTATTGTCAGTCTTGACCGCTGCCGTGGGATGGGTGTGTGGTGCCCACAGTGTGCGCTAGCCCTGTACAGACACAAGGCCAAGAGGATGCTCAAGCGACTTTTTCATCCTTAAGTGAAAATAGTGAAGTTATACGTTAAACACACTGGGCTGAGCAAACCGGACCCAGGAAACAGGAAGGAGTCCCTTTGTACGCTCCCGCTAGATGCAGGCGTCCAGTTCACAGGGTGTAATCGTCACCCACATACAACACGAAGGATACACACTGCCCTAAGAGGGCCATTGTCAAGGACATTCCCAGGCAACACAACATCCAGGCACGTTTAAGGCGGTTCGACCCCTCCATTATGGTTTACTAAGACTGTCAAAGCACTAGTTAGGACAACAAAGAACAAAGCCTTCGGCCAAATGTCTTTCTTTGCGAAGAGGCTGACTCAGCTTCATAAAGAACAGGAAGTACCAGCTCACGTGCCAGTGAAAATAGTGGCTTGGTCCTATGAGGAAGCAATCGCTCGATACTAAACTGGCTATTAACAGATATTAAAATTTGCTTTCAGATGAGTGGGGAGTGAGCTAATTCATTAAAATAATTCACTTTCAGAGGACATTCATTTTCATACGTATTTCCTTGTCCCACTTATTCAAAAATTTTTAAATACATTCAATTCTCAAGGCTACTGTTCTATGACAAATTCATTCGATAGTAGAGATAGAAATAACCAAACATATATGCATAAGTTGGTGTCTGTCGGTTCCTGTACTGGAGATGTGACTTCTATAATTAGACACACTGCGGCGGTGATTTATTGTATTCTGTGCTCTTTAAAGAGCCAACAGGGTATATGTTATAAGAACTTACATAATATGAAGACAGAATTATTGAGTCATCAAACACCTTGTCATATGTAAATCCGCACTCTGATATTTACAAAACACTAACGTCTTATGCTTAAGTAGCAGACATAAAAGCACAAGCAATAAACTCAGCAAGGGCGGTGAAAATTAAACAAAATATTTGTTTGCGATTGTTTGCTGTTAAGACATGTCTTGGGGGACCAAAGGACCCAGTGACCCCAAAGCTACTTTGAGTTTCATGAGGAGGCATCTGAGTACTGAACTGTAGACAATCGTGTGATCAGATACTAATCTGTTACATTTTTTAGACTGTGGATTTTGTGAGGTTCATAAAATTAAGGTATGTTTGACATTTACCAGTCACTTTTTAAACTTTAAAGGACGATTCTACAGTTGGTTTCATCCATATAACCAGGAGGGACTTTCAGTGGGGGTTAAGTCAAATGGCTCTTTACTAAAATCACCAGTGAGTGGTGCCACCAGAATTTCAGCCGTGCCACGTATGTTAAACGTTCTCCAAAACCCAGAAGTCAAGTAGGTTTGCTATGGCTCAAAGTGTCCTTAGAATAGTAAGGACAATGGCCCCCATATTGACCTGTACGGAGAAAGAGTTAATGACGCACGAGGGAAGCATACAGACATTGAGTGGTTCACTGCACAGTAAATCACAAAACATGCTCGTGTATTCTTAGGCAGACCCTACGGAACCTCGCAGACACCGAGAGTTTGAACAAAGTGTCTGCACCCCCTGCCTTTCCCAGACCCCACGGGAGGCAAAGCCACGCAGCAGGAGCCAGGAATCTCTGCTGAGGTACTGAGGGAGACCAAAGTCTTGTGTCCCCAAAATGCGCTTCTGGGGATACTGATGTGAAGCTGGGTATTAAGAACAGAAGACTCACAAAGAACCTTTGAGCCTGTCCCGCCCCTGCCTAGGATTCAGATGGAGAAGCCTGTAGGTCCCGCTGTCCACTGCTCCCTGTTGCCACTTTTGAAGGCTAAGCCCCCATTCCCGCCTCTTCCCTTTGTCCAAAATGACAGATACACCCCGTTTTACACCCCACCGTCTGTGGAATTTTCATGCTCATGTGAATTCCTCGCGCACGTTAATTTTCTCCTGCGCATCTGTTCATCTGATTGTTAGTTCAGACCGAAGAATTCAGAAACTCGGAGGAAAAGCCTATTTTTAGCCCACGAAATACAATAAATAAAATGCACAGATCAGAGCTTTAAAGACATACTTTTAAATCTTTAGGGGTTATGTTTAGAGAATGCCATTTTAGATACGACATTCTAAATAACGAGTGTCAATAAAGATTAGTGAATAGAACATGGACGTGACCGCAATCTAGAATATTCTGAAGATTCGATACAGGAATTGCCGTATAAGCGAAGAGATATAATTAACAACAGCGGCATTGAAGGACGTTCAGCCCTGAAGTTATTTTTCTGAGAGAAATGAAAATATTTTAATAGGGAAAAAAAAAAAACCGCACTCAACTCATTGAAAACAATTCCATTGTTGATACGTGACTTATCGGCCTGCCCGGTCGTAGATGAACGGATCTCAGTAAAGAGAAAAAAATATGCTGGGTGTCACAGCTGAGGTGACGAGGCCGCAGCCGAGGAACGAGTCACACAGCAACCGGAAGGGGATTCTTGAACGCAGGACCTTTCCGCCCGGAGAGCCGTCACCATGGACGGGCTTTTAACACCCAAAACAGAGTCAGTGAAAACTCGGGATCCGGAAGTCGAGGCGTTAAAAATTATAAAATTGATTTTATGGACGGAAAAGACAGCCGAGGTTCAGCCTGTTAGAGAAATTCCAACACTAGGTCCTAAGAAACCAGAATGTTATTTGCAAACAGTGTTTTAAATTGTAATGGCAGAGGGAGGGGAAAAATCATCGGGAAATCGAAAAGAAGGAGGAAATTTAGAAATTAGCAAGAAAGAATACGGAACGAGCGGTAACTGAAGCAAACCAGCAAAGCAGAGAGAAAAGAGGTTAACTACAGCACGTAAGCTCATCGCCCAAACTACAAAAAAAACCCAGCTAAAATTACAATAAAAGTATCCATAAAGGCATTAACCCACACGGGCAAAATACAACCTATAACATCGGATGAAATCGCTCCGAAAATGTGCAAGCAGGATACAGAGTTAAGAAATAACGCCTTTGAAGCAGACTCTTCAATGACCTTTCCTGGAAATGAAAAAGAAACTCACTAGGAAAAAAAAAATACACGTTTTCAATCCCTAGGGAGCGGCTTCCATAAAAGAGACTCGCACCAATACATCTTGGTGAGTTTTTGAGACAAAGACAAGACCGTCAAAGCTAGACGGGGGGCTTGGATGACATAAGAGGATTGTCATGCTTCTAAGGGACAGCATGGGACGTCAGCAGAAGAATTCACGTTTCTGAGGACCGCAAGGTCGCCCGAGAAATATCTACCTGCCCCGAACGGCACTATGACCATGGCTGACTCGAGCACCCTCTGCTCAAGGAGCTCGTGAACGCGCCTTCAAACTGCAGCAATAATTACAACATCGGGTACCGGTCTCAGGTCCATGTTCGTCACCGCCTCTGAAGAAAGGGTCTTGGCTCTGAGATTTATGATGCCGGTGCCTGAAAGGACCCCGACCCCCAGCACGAGGAGACAAAGCAAAATGCAAAGACAGTGGGCTGTGTGCTCCTGAGTGATCTGTCCTGTTCTGTGGTCGCTCGTCACGGGAAGATGCGCCAGGGAACTAAGCGTTACGGCGACGGAGAGGCGTTCACGTGTTTTCAGGTCTGGCGCTGTGCATTGATCGTGCGATCATCTTCTACAAAAAGATGGTTCGAATCGTTTTAATGTGAACAGCGTTTCAGTAATACATGTCTAGCACACCTTCCAAAGGGCGTCTGAAACATAAACGGATGGTCAAGGGCAGGCACGCGACGAAGCCGTCACCCCCAGGAGCTCGGAACGTGGCTGGATGTGGAGATGGCGCTTAACGGAGGTGCAGGGAGGTCACCAGGGCGGCCCTGACCCCGCAGGACTGTGTCCTTATGAGAAGAGGACAAGGGCACAGACACGCACAGAGGGACCACGTGAGGACACGGGGAGGGGACGGCGTCCACACGCCCAGGAGAGAGGCCTCAGGAGGGACCAGCCCTGCCCACACCTGCATCTCCGACGTCAGCCTCCAGGACGGGGACAAATAAATGTCTGCGGTTTCAGCCGCCCGGGCTGGGGTCCTTGTTGCTGCCGCTGTAGCAGACAAATGCAGTCAGATCCTATAATTTTCATTACTACCTTATTACCAACATGACAGGCATTGATCGGCCCCTGCCGCTGCCTACGAAACCGGCCTAACAGAGCGTCCTGGACGCAAGCACACGCGGCACACAGAGCGACAGAACCGAGCCACTTCCGCAGGCCCGGAGCACGTGCCCACCCCACCCCGCGTCCGCTGAGCCTAGTGGGTGGCATTCGAGCCTCCAGCTGACCAAATCTTGCCTTCTTTCTTTTGATTTAATCAATGAATTTGGCACAAGCACTCATCGGTAGCGGATGCAGGAGACGGTACGCTCAGGTGAGCACGTGCATTACTGTTACCTGTGCATAAGCCACGCCGATCGTCACTTCTCCGAGGCACATCTGAGCAATCTGTGTGGCTACAGGTGCGTTTCTTTCCTGCAGCCAAATCCCACAAAAGTGCAAATGTAGTCGAAGCTCCAGTCAGCCAAGGTGACCAGGGCTGCTGATGTTTGTTTACCACGAACGACTCAGACTGTCACAAGTTTAAATCTCTTTTCCATATTAAAATCTTTGCACCCCAGAATTTAATAAGTGTCTCTACTCTTTCACTAGAAAAATTTGATATTAATGAGAGGATGTCAGGAACTCTAAGCCATCAAAACTAAGATATGGAGACGAATGCTCCGTTTTATGGGCTTTGAAACCTTCCAAATGGGTGCGTAACCTTTCTCTAATGCCACGCCTGGAGTCGATACGCACCTCATGTCAGAAGCCTCGCCTTCAGAAAAAGGTTAAGAAAATGACATTTCACAAGAGACACACAGGAGTGACATTCAGTGCCCGATAGAATCACGGCCAGCGCATCAAAGTCATAGAGTCGCCACCTTGTTCTTCGCTTGACAGCTTGCAAGTCTGACCGAGAAAGGACGCCATCGACGGAAGAGACACTGGACACTTTTTAGCATATTGGCTTTTCTCTCTTCATCGCCCCAAATTTACTGTCAACGCTTCCACTCTGTCGTGAACCCAACACGTGGAAATCAGCTGAGTGAACACGGACGGCTGCGGGTCACTTTCGTCCCCTGTCCCCGTAACTCCCACGATAACCAGTCCCTGCAGATGGACACGCCTGCGGTGCCACGCCTTCCCCGGGAACCATCTCTGGCGGTGATTTCCTGTCTTGTAACGCGTGCTCCCCGTGTTGTGGCACTGTGCTAACCGACGTGGGGTCTTCGGTTCAGCAGATAAACCCGGATCACAAATTAAAATGCAGGGGCCCCGCACTGGACCTCCCGAAGCAGCGGGTTTTGCCGGAATCTGGGCTTTCGCGAGCTTTCCGTGGAGCGTGTACCCACGCGGAGCGTGGCGGGCGCTGCCCTCGCGGGTCGCAGCAAAGCGGACGGTGCACACGATGCCGTACGCAAAAAACGCGGCAGGTCAGAGAAGTATCGTGAGACGTGGCCAGGCTCTGCCGAGAACCTCCACCACTTCGGGGCACGCTCGTGCCCCGTCCGAATTTCGGGGAGACGACTTTGCCTGCGCACCTGCCTTATTCTGGGGGACACGCAACGAGACAGGGCTTTCTCTTTCTGATAAAAATCCTCCAATGGAAACCCCGGGAAGACTGAACGTAGAACTGGCTACAGTCTCAGAAAATACACCGGACAGGGGTGCAGACAGCCGTGCGTACCGCGGGAACCCAGTCACGCGTCTGTGACTTTAGTAACCAATATACGACCGGTCGGGAACTTTGGAAAATAGAGAGGTAACCACCGTCTGTACAGATGCAAAGCAGGCAATGAACTACGCTATGGAACAGCGGCCACACGCAGATGCAGAAACGGTACTCGAACACCGTTGCAAAAGCAGTTAGGACTAGAAACGCCGAAAGTTTCTCCCGTAGAAAACGTGAACATAGACTCACTTCACATACCTGGAGTGCGAAAGCAGCTAGATGCATTTGACACTTTGCGCGTTTAATTCCTCGTCACCGTGCTGTCATGACTTCCAAGGACTGAGCCTCAGGTTTGCAGGATGCCACGTCGGACCTTCCAGTCTATGTTACCACGTGACCCTGAACCCGTACGGATGTACCGCGCAAAGCTGTGACTGTCCAGCGGGATCGGGTCACCGGCGGCGGCCGTGTCCCAGGTGACCGTCTTCCCAAGTGCACGGAAGATGACGTTCTGAGACACCGTCCAAGTAAAGGCTCGTGAGAAATCTGCGCATACGTTACACAGAGAGACTTTAATATAAAGGACATTTTTATTCAGAAATCCATGACTCTTGCCTGAGTTTTACAGAAAAAAAAAAAAAGTCCTCACATCTCCTACATCATGACATGGATGCCACTTGACAAGATGGTGTCACTCGATCAACTGCATCGCTAAGAATAAAGGCGGAAAGGGAAACCACCACGTCGGCCGCACGAATAGCCTCTCGGACAGAGCGGGTTAGCAGCTTCTCACGTGACTGCATCACCGTGGCGAGGACCGTGGGGAGCAGCAGCCCCCCGAGGTCACATCGCGTCCCAGAGTCCTGTACCTGACAGGCTCCTCACGCAGCCTACTCTGCATAGATAATAAAACGTATGCACGGGGCATTATTTCCACGCTCAGCTGCCTCTGGTTTGTGAAATAAATCCTATGTCGCTGGGTCCGTTAGCTTCATTCCCTTCTGCAGGAAGCGTAGACGCTCTGTGCTGAAACCGGCCCCTGGGATCATCGGACGCTCCAGGAAAACGAGCCTCTAAAACAGAAAGGACTTGGCCAAGGTCATCGATTCAGCCTGGTGGCCGTGCAAATGTCCTAGGTGTCGCTTCGAAACGAGGCTTCTTTCTTAAAAAGACTTTAAGATTGTTATCCACATTTGAAGTAAAATTGACAACTCATCATTCTGAGGACGAGTTTGGGAAACGAACTAATGGGTGTTTATTTCCGTGATTCCATTCCTGGTGGCACATTTAGGGGAAAATCCATCTCTCGTATTTATTCGCTATAAATGTTTAAAGAATACACGATATATATGTATTATATGAAAATTTGATAGATTGTATGTATATGTATGTACATATATATATATATACACACACACACACACACACGCACACACACAAGCATTTTATCTGTTTCTTTTAAGTAACTATTAAATGACTACACAATAATTTATCATGCTCATGTCTCTTTCAACACTGGGCACTGAAAAAAAGTCCTGCAGAAGAATTTATCATCGCCAAGTGAGGTGAGTGAGGACAGAGATTACACAGTCTTCCTCAGCCTGCAGGAAACAGTATCCTTTTTAGATGTTCTAAATGAAACATTGTGTACATTTAAGCTGTATCATACGGCAATTCGATCCACGGCAGCTTGTCACTGCGAGGCTGCAGGGGTCACGAGCACGGGTGCCTCGTCACGTAACAGTCACTTGTTCCGGTGCTGGGACCATGGACACTGTTCCCCCGACTTAGAAATGAGGCTCCGGCTGGGGCAGCGATTCTGAGAAAAGTGCTTAAAGTTGGTAACTGACGTCATTGGATATTGTTGTCCCTGAATAGCAGAGCAGGCAACACAGTTCGACTCTGAAAATCTCACATATTGTGAAAGAATGTGTGACTCACTGTGACACGCGAACGCGGATATGACATCATCGACTCAAGATTATATTTCAAAGCAGAAATCCTGACTTTCCCCCACCCTCTGCACCAAGCAGCCTTGGCCCTGTCTTTCTGTTTTAGTGAGCGACTGCCACTCGGTGAGCCAAGGAAGTCCGTGTGTCACCAAGCGCCTTCTCTCTTCTCTCAGAGCAGTGACAGCCCTGCCATCTGATCTGTCGCTGGGCCCATGAAGTACCGGGGGGATCACGGCTGAGACTGCGGACCGGGGCAGGTCTCCTGGCAGGAGCTCAACCCTCCGGGTCTCTACGTACCTCGTCTGCCTAGAGAATCAGAAAAACAAAACCAAGAAAATCTCTGCAGGAAAAGAATCCCCACTTGGGTTGCACATGCCACAAAGTATGACACATCAAAACGAGATCGCAAAATCGAAAGCCAAAGTAAAAGAGCAGCGGCCTCTGTGAGTGACGGAAGCTGAGGGTCCCCAAGCCCGGAGCCATGCTATCCCACGCAGGCTGTCACACGACAGAGCTGAAAACATGCGAAATCCAGCAGCAAATTCGTCCAGCGGCGTGAGACTGTCAAAATTAATCAGCATCACGTGAACAGGAACGAAATTAAAATTTTTCAAATAGAAAACCTTCGAAATTAAAAATCCGAAGACATGGGTGGCAATCAATTCATCTGCAGCTTCACGGAGTGAGGAGGAAAACAGACTGGAGAAGCACACAAAGATGCAGCTCAGAAATAAAAATATGAGAGCAGTCGAGAAATACGTGCAGTCCAGAATGCGAAGATCTGACCCACGTCTCATCAGTCACAAAGGAAGCAACATGCAAACCAAGAGAATAGGTGATAAGCACTTGCTTCCTATAAGGGGTTCATCATATTTGTGCTTCTCACCGTGAAAGACTTGATTCCTGACCTTTCGCTCATAATCTCGTTTTGCCCAGCATCTGTGTTTGATAGAAATTCTCAGCAGAGGGGGAATAGAAGGAGCCTACCTCCACACGATAAAGGCCGCATGCGACAAACCCACAGCTCACATCACACTCAATGGGGAAAGGCTCCAAGCGCTTTTCCTAAGTTCGGGAACAAGACAAGCACTTTCATTCAACATCGTAGTGGAAGCCTGAGCTACAGCAATCATGCAAGAAAGAGAAGTAACATGCATCCACGTGGAGACAGAAAAATACAGCTGTCATTATCTGTAGATGACATGATGCTCTATATATACACAGGACCCTAAAGATTCCACCAAAAACAAACAAAAAAACTATTTGAACGGATAAATAAATTCAGTAAAGTAGCATAATGAACATGCACGATTTGGTTGCATTTCTATAATCAATAACAAACTCTCAGAAGGAGCTGTTTAGAAAAGAATCCCATTTGCAATTGCATAAAAAAAAAATACTTAAGAATACATGGAACAAAGGAGATAAAAGACCTGTACTCAAAATTATAAGTCAAGGAGGGGAAAAAAAAATGTTGATACAAGAAATGGAAGCATGCACCATGCTCACGGGTAGGAAAAATCAACATCATTAAAACAGACATACTACCCAAAGCAATCCATACAGTCAATGTGATTCCTGTCAAAACACCAATGGCATTTTTCAGAGAGCCGGAACAAATAATCCTAAAATTTATATGGAACCATAAAAGACCCTGAATAGCCACAGCAATCTTGAGCAAAAAAAAAAAAAAAAGTAGGAGGCATCATACTACCTGATATCAAACTATACTATACAACACTAATCAAAACAGCATGGTACTGGCATGAGAACAGACACATGGATCAATGAAACAGACTAGAGAGCTCAGAAATAAATCCACGCCTATATGGTCACTTAATCTATGACAAAGGAGGCAAGAATATACTATGGGGGTAAAGACAGGTAAATGGTATTTCGAAAACTGGACAGATACATGCAAAAACACGAAACTGAACCATCTGCTTACACCGTGTACAAGAACAAATTCAAACTGCATAAAAAACTTAAAATATAGGACCTAAAACCATAAAACTTCTAGGAGAAAACAGAGGCAATGAACTCTCTGACATTGTTCTTAGTAATATGTTTTCTGATACATAGCTTTGGGCAAGGGAAACAAAAGAAAAAATAAACAAATGAGACTGCATCCAAAAAGAGCACTTTTTTTTGCAAAAAACAAATGAAACCATCAACAAAACAAAAGAGTAACCCACTGAATGGGAAAACGTATTTACCAATGACGCATCTGGATAAGGGGTTAACATCCAAAATTTACAAAAAACTGATACAACTCAACACCAGAAAAAAACAAACAATGCCATTGAAAAATGGGCAGAGGACCCGAATAGGCATTTTTCCATATAAATGGCCAACAGACACATGACACGATGCTCGAGATCACCGATCGTCAGAGAAATGTAAATTAGAAGCACAATGAGACATCGTCCCACATCTGCCAGAATGACGTCAATAACTCAACACAGCGCAAGTGTTGGTGAGGACATGGAGCAAAGGGGGCCCTCGGGCACTGTTGGTGGGACTGCGAATCGGCGCAGCCACTGTGGAGAACAGTGTGGAGATTCTTCCAAAACTTGCAACTACAACCGCCTTCTGACCGAGCAATCCCACTTCTGGGTATTTATCCCGAGAAAACCGAAACACTACTTCGAAAAGATCTACGCAGCCCTGTGCTCACCGCGGCATTATTGACCACAGTCGAGATGTGGAAGCAGCCTGAGTGCCCATCCAGAGACGAGTGGATAAAGAAGATGAGGTATATATATGCCATGGAATATTACTCAGCCATAAAGAATGACGTCTCGCCCTTTGTGACGACATGGATGGACCTAGAGGGTATGATGGGCACTACACTTACCGGGGCAGCACCTCCTAAGTGGCAGAGACGCCTAATCACTGTGCTGTCCACCTGAAATTAATATTGTCTCTCAACTGCAATCGAAAAATTAAAAAGGTTCCGTGCTACAGATTTTCTCTACGTTGTTAAATATTATGTGGAACATTTTCTTTAGCTGAAAATCCTTTGTTTTTCCTTTGACTGTGTTCACAGGCTCGTGTGCACGTGATGACCGCACGCGTTACGTGTCCGGACTTGTGGGGCTCACTGGGCTTTTCCGTTGACAGGCACCTTTTATGTGCACATCGTGACGTTCTGAGAGGCGGCTTCGGTTGGGCGCAGTTTGGGTTGTGCTTGTTTTGTTCTGCAGGGAGACTACCCAGCGTGGGACAGACTTTTGACTTTGTAGGATGGGCCGTTTTTACTTGTCGCTTTGTTCATTTCTCTTCTCTCAGCAAGGACCCTCCAAGGTGTGTGCCTGTTCCCACATGGGTCTGTCCCAACAGTAATTCCTCCCCAAAGGACCCCACTACTAGTTACAGCCAAGATCTACAATCACTGGTAACAGTATCTACAGTTACTAGTTACCGTCAATATCTACAGTCAGTCTTACAGTCAATATCTACAATCATTAGTAACAGTATCTACAGTCACCAGTAACAGTCACTATGTATAATCACTAGTTACCGTCAATATCTACAGTCACTATTACAGTCAATATGTACGGTCAGTAGTTACAGTCAATATCTACAATCACTAGCAACAGTTAATATCTATAGCACTAGTAACAGTGTCTACAATCAGTACAGTCAATATCTAGTCAGTCTTACAGTCCGTATCTATAATCACTTGCATTGTGACATGAAACATGATTGAACAAAAAGACACCATTCAGATGAAGGGACAAAAAAACATATAAAGTATCTTAAATATTTCTATCAAATTGTGAAAGTCGTTTGTGTGCGTGCGTGCGTGTTTTTAGCGGAGGAAATTCTGGCAGGGAGGGAAGGACATTCATTCTCTGCTGATGAGATGATTCGGGACGAGGGACCGTGGAAACACAGATCTCTGGGGGGCTGTGGCGTTTAAGGCTCTGCAGAGGGATTTTTACCTTCTCTTGTGTCTTTCTTTCCCCCCAAGGCGAAAACAGTAAAATCGACACAAACTAACAGTTCTAACAAAAGCACAAACATATACACTGTGTCAATGGCACTGCACAGCTAGTTTCAAGTATCAAAGGCGGAAAAAATGATGTAGAAGGAAAGAGAAAAAGGCTCCTTGCCACAGAGGCGAAGATATTTTCTATCACGCTCGCTATCGTGTCTGATAGAGGGTTTCCAGCCGATAAACAGAATTTACACATTATGCACTGCCTTCTGTCTGTGTGTTTTCGCTCTTCTTAATTACCAGCTCCCTAAGGAGCATGCAGCACATTTCGATCTACAAATATACAGGGGAAATACATGCAAACTGTCACCCTGATCTCAACTATTGTATCGCGCTGGGACTTAAAAATGGTGACACCGAACTGCCGTATTCTCTGTGTTCTCAGTTCCAGGAAACGGAACGTTTTCGATGGTGCCCACCGAACGCCGAAGCCAGGTCTCCCAGCCCGTTCGCAAGACCGGTCTCGGCTTCCCGACGGAGTTTATGTCGTGATCACTGGTTCCGCGCCGGTTATGAAGACACCGGCAGCTCCTTCCAGAAGACGTGGGAGAGGCACGGAAGCGGAGGGTGAGGATGGAGCCCGACAGCGTAACGCCAGGTGCAGCTCTAAGATGCGTCCCACGCGCCACGCCGTACGGGCTCTCTAAGGTGTGGTCGTCCTTCCCAGGCGCTTACCTGCTGCTTCCGCTGTTCTGTGTCCAAGGTGCGTAGGCAGCATCCGTCCTCAAAAGCGGGTTTCCCATCACGGACAGGCGAAGGTCTGTTTTTCAGGCTGTCCATGTTTACCTAATAAAGAAGAAAGTGGCTGTGCAAACTTGTTCATCCTACAGGCGGTGACGTAGGCTTCCTTAGACCTCTGTGGCTCACAGAACACGTCGCTTCACGTCATCATCATGTTAACTAGGAGGCGGGCGTGTGTGTGTTGCGGGTCTGTACGTGCACAGATCACGTTCTTTATGTGAACAGTCCTTATGTGTCCACCACACTGCCGTGCACAGTGGTCAGTACAAAAGGTCAGAGATGATAAACGGCTGTTTTGTCCAACTGCCACTACGCACGTCTCATCCAATGATACCGTGCGTCACTCAGAGTCGCGACTTTGGCAGATAAAGCGTGTTCACGGGACTCTGCTTTGAACATCGCACATATTTGTTAAGTGCCAATGCATAACTGCCAGACACACGATCCCGTTAACCAGCTGTCTCACTGGAGGGTTCGGGACGTCAGGAGACTTAGGGTCACCTGGTTTTTGTCTAAGTAAAGTTGCGTTCTTACAGAAATCTGTGTTTGATTTCAGTTCATCTCAGTTCTTTTCTATCTTACGTTTTTGTGTCGTAGTCAGGCAGGTTTTCGCAAAAGAGAGGAAATGAAATGAGGTTTTAGGCAAAGCCATAGAGACAGCCAGACACAGAACTGAGGCCAGTTTACATTTTAATCATCATAAATCAGGCGGATCTTTTTGCCAAAGATGCTGTCAATATTTTTTCTAACTCATGGTGGATTAACAACTCACGAGTCTTGTTTTGAAAGAGTGATTTCAAAGGTTCTGTTATTTCTGACACGTTTTTGGCCTTGATCTGGAATACGTGACACGTAGCTTAACCGAGCTTCCGGTTTTCTGGACTCGGTTTACCCAGATGTCCGTCCTCGGGTCCTCCCAGATGTCGTTGTATTTCTGTTTCGTTGTGGTTTATTTTTCTCCTACATACGCTCTCTCTCTCCGTATTGTTCCTACTGTTCTATTCTTTCTCGATTGTGCTTGTCGTCCATCGCCGTCTCTGTGATTTTTGTCCTGTCTTCGTGACCCCGGTTCTGCCATCTGCTGACACCTCTCTCCTGAGGCCCCGTGTCCTGACTTTGGTCCCTCCGCCGGGGAAGGGCACCGCCTTGTTAAGCTCACTGAACACGCGTCGCCAGCAGTGCGAGGCGCATAGCTTCTCGGCCTCTCCCGTCTCTTTTCCTGGATGAGGCGCTGCTGTCCTGAAGGTCACGGCTCCTCGGGGACGTCACGGCCACACGCTTCCTTCGGGCTGCGGACCCCGGTCCTCATCACCCGCCGCTGCCTGCTTCCCGTCCCTCCGCTGCCGCCGTGCTGTCTCGAGGGGGCCTGGGCCACCCAGGCCAGTTGGGGTTGGCCCAGCCCGCACCACGGAGCCCCCTGAGGTTGATTCGGGGGCCGGTGTCCGGCGGGATATGTTGAAAACCCCTCGAACATGGTCAGCGACACATTGTCAGTGAACGGGAAACGCGGAACGGAATCGTCGGGAGGAAAGGAGATCACTGTGCAGCTGAGCGACCTCCTGCTCGAAGTCTGCTTTCCTTCACGCTATCGGGGTTTGCTTTTTGTGTGACCACCGATGGCGCTGAATTCGGCAGTCCCTTGAGATTAGATGCTCCCCTATTTACTTTCCTGACTCTGAATGACGTTAAGTGTACGGTACAGTGTTGTTCCAGTTAACAAAGGCATCTGTGTGACTCATTCGATCAATATTTTCATTATCTACGGAGTGTGAGCACTTACGTAAAGCTTTATTCCAGGGAGGAGGGCTGGGGAAATCAGACAAGTTCAGGATTTCTGCCCTCAGGGATTGTCATCGAGTACTGGACAAAAGTAAATAACTAGTTGGTTGCACGCTGACGTACTTTTGTGCAGAACGCACAGTCACAGGCAAAGCCTGTGTCACTGAGAAGAAAGGGTGGCAGGATATTCGTGAAAGAGGCTGCGTCCGGGGACAGCCATTCACCACGGAAGAAGGGCTGGCGCTTCCCCAGGGAAGATGAGAGAGAGCACGCTCCTTGCCCCGGGACCTAGGACAGCAAATCTCAGCGACGTAGGCGGCCGAGCTGAGCGGGTGAGAGCCGGGACCAAGGGCTGCGGAAAGGCCAGCTGGCAACAGCAGCCAACGCTTCGCAGAGAAGTTCGGAACACATCTGGGATTCTGCACACTGACTACACGAGACACAGCGGGATGTTCAGCTGAGGTATTGAAGGCAAGAAGTTGCGATGTAGGCAAGAGATGTTTCCTCTGTGAGACGGGTGAAGAAGAAGGCTTTGCAGCAGGCTACAGAGTGAATGGACAGATGGACACTCGAGATTAGCTGCCCAGAAAAGGCTGGACAATGACACGCAAGCCTGATGCTGCAGCACGTGGTGCTGTGCGGGGCGCGCTGTCAAGTTGTGTGGCCGGTGAACAGAAATGTGATCTGAAGACATATGTTTGGGACAAAGGAATGGAGTGAGATCCCTCAGAATTTGGAGAGGCGACAGGATCTAGGATACAGGCATTCCTTCCAAAAAGTGTACAGAAAGAAAACTTGAGGGGCAGATAAATTTGCGACAGGATCTAGGATACAGGCATTCCTTCCAAAAAGTGTACAGAAAGAAAACTTGAGGGGCAGATAAATTTTTAAAACGTGATGCAGAACTGAAAAATAGACTTGGCCGTTGGAACTCGAACAATTCAGCTCTGAGACATTCACGGAAGTGAAATGTTGGCATCTTGTCTTACGTGTAGTGATCAAACCATCAGCTCACAAGGAACGTTATTCTTTTCCAATTTGATTACCAGTAGAAAGCGATAGTGATCAGAATTGACAGCTTTAAATCATAAGCTATAGTTTATTCGAACCTCAATTGGTATTTTGAAGTACACGCTTGAAAAAAATTTGAGGTGCTAGAAACCAAAGTAGTGTAAATGAATTGGGTGAAAGTTAAAGAATATCTAGGTAGGTGATAGATAGCTAGAAAGATGATAGATAGATAGATAGATAGATAGATAGATAGATAGATAGATGATAGATGATAGATAGACAGATAGATGATAGATAATAGATAGATGATAGATACGTAGACAGATAGATAGATGATAGATGATAGATAGATGATAGATAATACATAGATAGATGATTGATAGATACAGATAGATGGATACATAGATTAGATAGATAGACAGATGATAGATGATAGATAGATGATAGATTAGATAGATAGATAGATAGATAGATAGATAGATAGATAGATAGATAGATATAGGTACATGATAGATATATTGATGGATAGTAGATAGATAGATAGATAGATAGATAGATAGATAGATAGATGATAGATAGATGATAGATTAGATAGATTAGATAGATAGACAGACAGACAGATAGAGATGTGAACTGAAGACACATATATTTCTATAAAAATTAAAACACTGAAAGTTCTATCACATTCTCTTAGTAGAAGAGTCCAATCTAGAGAATGCTAATTAAGATGTCAATTACGGTTGAGTTGAACAGACTGACAGTTTATGTCATTTTTTTTAACTCACACTTAGTGATACACACTGAAGTTTCCTCCATGTCTGTTCAT
>NW_011889096.1:640318-648610 GCF_000151845.1 Pteropus vampyrus | reverse complement strand
GTAAATAACTAGTTGGTCGCACGCTGACGTACTTTTGTGCAGAATGCACAGTCACAGGCAAAGGCTGTGTCACTGAGAAGAAAGGGTGGCAGGATATTCGTGAAAGAGGCTGCGTCCGGGGACAGCCATTCACCACGGAAGAAGGGCTGGCGCTTCCCCAGGGAAGATGAGAGAGAGCATGCTCCTTGCCCCGGGACCTGGGACAGCAAATCTCAGTGACGTAGGCGGCCGAGCTGAGCGGGTGAGAGCCGGGACCAAGGGCTGCGGAAAGGCCAGCTAGCATCAGCAGCCGACGCTTCGCAGAGAAGTTCGGAACACGTCTGGGGTTCTGCACACTGACTACACGAGACACAGCGGGATGTTCAGCTGAGGTATTGAAGGCAAGAAGTTGCGATGTAGGCAAGAGATGTTTCCTTTGTGAGACGGGTGAAGAAGAAGGCTTTGCAGCAGGCTACAGAGTGAATGGACAGATGGACACTCGAGATTAGCTGCCCAGAAAAGGGTGGACAGTGACACGCGAGCCTGATGCTGCAGCACGTGGTGCTGTGCGGGGCGCGCTGTTAAGTTGTGGGGCCGGTGAACAGAAATGTGATCTGAAGACATAGGTTTGGGACAAAGGAATGGAGTGAGATCCCTCAGAATTTGGAGAGGCGACACGATCTAGGATACAGGCATTCCTTCCGAAAAGTGTACAGAAAGAAAACTTGAGGGGCAGATAAATTTTTAAAACGTGATGCAGAACTGAAAAATAGACTTGGCCATTGGAACTCGAACAGTTCAGCTCTGAGACATTCACGGAAGTGAAATGTTGGCATCTTGTGTTACGTGTAGTGACCAAACCGTCAGCTCACAAGGAACATTATTCTTTTCCAATTTGATTACCAGTAGAAAGCGATAGTGATCAGAATTGACAGCTTTAAATTATAAGCTATAATTTATGCGAACATCAACTGGCATTTTCAAGTACACGCTTGAAAAAAATTTGAGGTGCTAGAAACCAAAGTAGTGTAAATGAATTGGGTGAAAGTTAAAGAATATCTAGGTAGGTGATAGATAGCTAGAAAGATGATAGATAGATAGATAGATAGATAGATAGATAGATAGATAGATGATAGATGATAGATAGATAGATAGATAGATAGATAGATAGATGATAGATAATAGATAGATGATAGATACGTAGACAGATAGATGATAGATGATAAATAGATGATAGATAATACATAGATAGATGATTGATAGATACAGATAGATGGATAGATAGATTAGATAGATAGACAGATGATAGATGATAGATAGATGATAGATTAGATAGATAGATAGATAGATAGATAAATAGATAGATAGATGATAGATAATAGATAGATGATAGATATGTAGACAGATAGATGATAGATGATAGATAGATGATAGATAATACATAGATAGATGATTGATAGATACAGATAGATGGATAGATAGATTAGATAGATAGACAGACAGATAGATAGAGATGTGAACTGAAGACACATATATTTCTATAAAAATTAAAAGACTGAAAGTTCTATCACATTCTCTTAGTAGAAGAGTCCAATCTAGAGAATGCTAATTAAGATGTCAATTACGGTTGAGTTGAACAGACTGACAGTTTATGTCATTTTTTTTAACTCACACTTAGTGATACGCACTGAAGTTTCCTCCATGTCTGTTCATGGCTTGAAAGTTCGTTTCTTTTTAGTGCTGAATAGCATCCCGTTGTGGGGATAAAGCAGTTTATTTGCCCATCGCCTCCTGAAGAACATCTTGGTTGCTTCCCAGTTTGGGCAATGAGGAAAATTAAAGGTGCTTTAAAGCCTACACACCGTCTGATTCCAAACCTGTGAAGTTCTGGAAAACACAACTCTATGGAGACGGAGAAAGGGTCAGTGGTCGCCAGGGCTGAGGACGCGAGGGTGACCAGGCAGGGCACAGAGGATTTTTAGGGCAACGGAAATCATCTGTGGGATCCACGATGGCGGATTCACATTCTTTCACAGTGGTGGCACCCTAGAGAATGCACGACCCCAAGAGGGAACCTCAACATCAGCTGTGGACTTTAGGTGACCACAACATGTCCTTGTCAGTTCAACGGCTATAACATACCCACCTGCCGTGGGCGCTGCTGACGGGGGCTGGTGGGAGTGGGCAGGGGTGTCCGGGACATCTCTGTACCTCCTTCCCCATGGTTTTACTGTGAACCTAAAAACTGTTCTAAAAAATAAAGGCTATGTAACAAAAATTATACCCTCTGACCCAGAAATCCCTCTCCTATGAATTGACTCAACAGAAGTGAAAAATCTAAAGACACGCAAATATTTGTTCGGGTACATTCGAGACAGCCTAACCTGACAGCATACACAGTGGTTACCATATTATTGACTCTATTCTCTACTTCACATCCTCGTGACTCTAGAGAGGAAAATAAACAAACACAAGAAACAGAAACAGACTCTGAGAGGCAGAGAACACACCGATGATGGGACTGTACGCTTTCAACGGCTCTAGTTCATCGTGGACGATACTTCGACAAAGTATATGAAGATTCTGAACGACCTCGACACATTACGCAGCTATGTAATTAACAGACCTCATAAAAATTAAAATCCAACATCTTATAATAGATGTTTAATAATGATAACAATCCCTCAAGTTCGAAATAAATGGATGGGAAGGATACAGAATCTCCGGTCCTCAGAAAGCTGAAGCAGCTATGTTAAGATCAGGCAAAGTAGACTTTAGGAATTTCATGAACACCGGGAGCAGAAAGGACACTTCCTCATGTTAAAGAGGCCAAATCATCAAGCAATTCCATGACCGTCCAACATGTACATGCAGAGTAACGGAACGAAAATAGTGCAGGATTCGGACAGGTCGGAAGTTAAAAACAGGCAAATAATTCCAGATTCTAATTTCCACACTCCTCTCTCAGTGGCTGGTCCCACAAACAGAACCTAATAAGGGCAGAGGGGATGGAAGCATCCTGAACAACCTGGAATAAACACCATGTGCAGAAAGTCACCCAACAACTGGAAGGCACACCCGATTTTCAGCTGCACGTGGGAAAAAGAGAAACCATATGCTGGGCCATAAAAAAAAATAACAACACATTTTCGAAGCTTGAAACGCTATCGAGTATGTTCTTTCATCAAATTAGAATTAAATTAAAAATCCATGAAAACATTTATCTGGAAAATGCTTGAGTATTTGGCGATCTAAGCAAAACATTTCTGCACAGGGCATGGATCATAGAAAGCACAAGATCTACTAAAAATCTGACCTATTGAAATGGGCAGCTACAGTGGCGGGCAGAGTTTTACTGTTTTCTATGTTCAGATTAGCGTGTTTTTTTTTTTGTTTTTTTGGGGTTTTTTTTTTTTGAGGATTAAAATCACTGTTCTTTTTAAGAAGGTAGAAAAAGAGAAAATTAAACCCAGCATATCACATGAAGAAAGGAAGTTAAAAATATGGTTGGCCCTGAATGGCATGGAGTTTAGAGGTGCCCGAGAGGCAGGTTGGGGAGCCTTTTTTGGGGAAGACAGTAAAATTTACATGTGCTCGTTAGCTTAAGATTCTGAACTACCTCGACACAGGATTCATACATACTCAGGAGTCATGAGGCTTCGTTTGTCTGGATGACTTTTTTTTTTTTGCTGTTGCACTTAAATTTTTTTTTTTTCAATTACGGTTGACGTTCAATATTATTCTATGTTGTTTTCAGTGGTACAGCACAGTGGTTAGACATTTATGTACCTTGTGACATGGTCCCCGATGAGTGTCGTCCCAAGGTGGCACCGTGTGTGGTTATTACGGTATCGATGACGCTGTTCCCTGTGCTGGACTTTACATGGCCACGGCTGTTTCTGCCACTGGCAGTTTCTACGTCTTAATTTCTTCTGCCTTTTCACCCAGTCTCTACATGGCGAACGTCGAAACGTTCTCTGTCTCTGAGTCTGTTCCTGCTTCGTTTGCTTGTTTTCCATTGTTCTTTAGATTCCAAAAGCACGTTGGATGATCTAGAAAAGATAGGCAGGCATTGAAGCCTTGGCATTTCGCCCTGAGTCAAGCCTTTTTACTAATACCTGACGGAGAAGTCAGAGAAATTTTTGTTTGCTCTATTTCACACAAATTAAGATAAACGTCCCACTGTCTGCTGTGAAAATAGCAAGACATTTTTCTTTTCTTCCTCCCTTCCAGAAAATAAACAACTCTGTTCAAGCAACCAGTGCCTCCTTTGAAACAAGTGTCTTGGCTGTTTGCCAGGTCTCACTAAAGCCACATTATAAACCCAAAGTCAATATGATGTTTAAACTAGACTTACAATTTGAACTTATTACCTCTTACACAGTGATTTCTAGTCCATAAATGGTAAGAATCTCTGCGACACAAAGAAAATTGAAGGTAATCCCTGCTTCCTGGAATTTAATATTTAAAATATTGATGATTTGGATAACCTCGTTGGAATTTGTATGGAATACTGTTTTCTTTAGCGGCAGCACATGGAAATGCATTTAAAGTTAGATCTTTTATTTCTGCTACTTCTTATAATCGAAACAGTCCCGGCAGGTAAGTAAAGAAGCAGTCATTCATTAAACTCCATGTTACAGCGAGTGGTCTATAGGACATTTTCATACATAAGTGGAGTTTCATTTTAAAAAGAAAAACATGCGGAATGAAGAAGCCTATTTTCTGCAGCGAGGACAGTCCTCAAAAATACAACTTCTAATGGAACGAACGGGTTTGTGAAGAGTAGAAAATTGTCTAATTTTGCCTTCGCAAGGAAAGAGGATTCGAGAAGCTTTTTAAACCACACTCGTTTTTTAGGCGTAGATAAGAACAAAGCAAAGCAAGCATTTACGGTGTTTGTAAAGACATCCTAAAAGCTGGGGCGGGGCGTGCAGGAGCGAGGTTTCGAGCGGCTGTGAATTCTCTAGGTGACCTCGTCGAAGATTCTCCCTTTCGGCGGAAGCTAACGGGTCGCGGAGAAATTTCGAGGGGGTGTTAGCTCCGCTAAGTCCTCTCCTCAAAGCCATTCAGAGCCCATCAGTCCACCCCCGAGACGTGGACATCATCGCCCACAAGACCGGGCGTGCTCTGCAGGTGCAGAAAGTCAAGGATAGAAAAGCCGTTGGAGTTTTGTGACGGCGTCTGGACCTTTGCACTGCGGCCTCCTGAGCGAAACAGGACCGCTCGGCCCACTGCCCGACGCGCAACGCATTCTGAACTGATTTCTTCCCCGAGGGAAACAAATGCAGGTCAGGTCTTGTCTTCAAAGAGTGTTTCACGTCGCTTTCACGGCAGCTGGTCCTGGGCTCTGTTATCGAGTTAGCACGTCTTGTGCCCTGATAAGACCAGCCGCTCATCTCCTCCGACCGGGGAGAGTTAAAACCGATGCCCCTACACACACCCTTGATGGGTCAACTGTCCCCCGGGAGAAAGGGCCTGCTGTACGTGTGCAGATGGCAAACTCATCTCAGGCAGCGTGCTGTCGTCAGAATGACATGCCACAGGGACAGCTGGCCGCTCGCCCCTGTGGTCACCCCCTGACTTTGCTGGAGTCTCGTCGAATTCGGGTGTTCCCTTCAATGCCGCCCCCACCCCCGTCCTCGGTGGTGATGAGTGTCGTGCATCACTCATTGTTCGTTTTGTGTTTGAAGTCTGCAAAGATGATTAGGCGGTTTATGGGAGATGTGTGTGTTATATTCGGTTATGTCACTCTGGCCTTTTAAAATGCAAATGAGTCTCCCCAGCAGCCTGAGAGACCTTGTCATTTCCATCGTCAGCAAATAGCTACAAGGTCAGGGGTATTTGCACCTCCTTGAAGGGCAGACACCCCAGGGGGCGTCACGGTATAGATTCCTGGGGCTTAAGTAGGGTGAGGCTGACGGGTCACCAGTCTCCTTGTCTTCAAATCCTGTTGCGCGAGATCAATCATTCCCTTTCATACGGAAGCGTGTGGCGGCAGCGCTAACCCCTGTGGTCTGTGAACGTGTCCTAAGCAAACTGGTCCCAGATGTACATCATTTGCATCTCAGTGTCTCAGAGGACCAGGGCACACATGCGCGCGCGCACGCGCACACACACACACACGCGCGAAGCCAGAGAGGCGAGATTTCTCCAGTGTTTTCACGGTTTTCGTGGCAGATTCCATGCCTGTCCATATGTAAGAAGCATAGCTAATAAACAACATACGACAGACGCTTTTCATCCGTCTGGCTGTCTCTGTATCTCCCAGTCGTTCATTTTAACTAACTTTACTCACGCGTGTGTCTATGCACACACGGTGATAGCTACATAGTCGATGGTCACAGATGCTAGAGGACAGATGGACGATGGATGACAGATGATAGACAGACAGACGGCAGATGAAATGCAGACGTCCTCACAGCGTGCAAGGTGATCTCTGCGATGCGTGTGGCCCCCACCCGGCAGATACACAGTTGTTACAATGTTACTGGCCGTATCCCCCGAGCCGAACGTCACAATGTCACAGACCATGTTCCCTGAGCTGAGCAGCACAGCCCTTGACGGCTTTGCAACTGGCGGACTGTGCTTCCTGCCCTTCTCTCCCCGCTGGGTTACTCCAACTGCCTCCCAGGCGACGACCATCAGCTCGTCTCTGTATCCGAGTCTGTTTATGTTTTGTTTGTTTTGTTTTTTAAGATCCTATATACACTGCTCTCTACTGTTCATTCTAATAGTTAATTTATTTAAATAAAAATGGGATGCCCGTGCATTGCGAAGGCCGTGGAGTGGGCTACTCTCCTCAGACGTCCGCCGAGGGGCACCCTTTGGGAGGGCGTATCGAGCCGTGTCCTTGAGTGTCACGTCCCTTGCTCCCGAGGACCCGAGAAGGACTTCTGTACGTCCCGCTGTGCTTTACTCGTCCTGGGGCCTCTCTTCCAACGTGGGAACAGGCGACATCGAGTGGTCACTGCGGTGGGGACAGCGGCCCTCGGCTCAGTGACAAAGGCCACGTGAGAGGAACGGCACCCGGGCATTGCACCCCAGGGACAGCATACGCCCCATGGGGCAAAGTAAATGTCTACAGTGGCACTAAAACAGACAAGGCGCAGACACCGAGTCTCGGACACAAATCCGTGGCCGAAGGTAGGGATGCAGTGTCTTCCGTTCGGCCAGGAGGCCGCTCCTCGGACATCTGTAGAAACCTGGGAAATCGCCCGCGTGCTGTCAGTATCTGTGTCCATGACTCACGTCTGCCACGTGGACTTCTCGCAGTTAGAATGGGTATCCGAGGTGTCACAGAGGCCTGCAATGTATCTGCCCTCGTCCACGTGGCGGGGTCTGCAGCGGTCAGCACGGCTGAATGCACTCCTCACAGGACGAACAGAGCACCAGGTTTCTGCAGAGAAAACTGCATGGGGACAGGTGACAGGTGGCGTGTCATGCTGCCCCCGTCCGCCCGGCAGCAGCCTGACCCTCCTGGGCCTGAGCCTTCTGCACTCAGCAGTGAAGTGAGCACAGTGCAGACAGTGCGAAGCCACCGGCGCGGTGAGCAGCGTGGAGGGGACAGGCTGCGGCTCTGCCAGCCCCACTGAGCCCGTCCGGAGCTGTGCAGTGCGGTGCGGGGCGCACGTGTCACTCAGCAGGTGCGGTTCTTCTAGGGCCTAAACTCTCCATGGGGGACAACGTTGCCCCTAAAACAGGCAACGGAAAACGTGGCTCCCAGTGGGCAGACAGCAATCAGCGCAGCACCCACGGGAACGGATGCGCGGCTGTTGGTGGTAGCGGGGGACGTCGTGCAGGCGGCCCTGGCTCAGGGACAGATGTACACGGGGTCCCAGGGAGGGACCGCCCACCGGGCCAGGCAGAGCGCGGAACGTGAAAGGTCTGCACCGTTTCTGGTCTTGCTGTGGCCCCGCTGTCTCGGCCTGTGACGGTGACCGGCGAGCCACTGCATGCTGAGGACACGGACGTGGGACCATCTGCGACGGGGCCGTCTTCCCGGGCGTCATGCTCTGCCGGGAGCGCGGGCCCTGCAGCTGGCCGTGCGGCAGCCCACGTGTCCCCCACTCCCGAGACGAAGCTGCCACGCCCCCCGCCGGCTGGGACCCCCGCACGGCCTCCGCGTGCACCAGCTTCTCCCCGGGGAGGCCCGACAGCCCTGGTGGCAGGGTGACACCCCAGGTCCACTCCAAACGCGGCGGCCGGTTCAGCCTCGTGATGCACGTGGGCGCCCGGGTCCTCCGGGAGGCTCAGGACGGAAGGGGCTGCACGAGCCCGTCCCAGGTCCTGCTCTGAAACGCCCATCACCTC
>NW_011889096.1:635262-639268 GCF_000151845.1 Pteropus vampyrus | reverse complement strand
GTAGAAAACAAACTGACGGGCTTTTTTTTATTTGGTAATCTGCTGCCTCCAGGGTGAACGTCACGCTACCTCGTCCTTAGAAAGAGAAGAGCAACCAGCAACCAAGACGTACTAACAAAACATCAGGCACCTGCCATCCAATGTTAGCATTCGTGTTTTGTCCCTGGAGTCTAATTGTTAATATCTCTTCATTGAAGTCATCCAAGGATACAGTTATTCTACAGATCGGAAAGAAACAAGGTAACAAACTGTCCAAGGGTATAGTTATTCTACAGATTGGAAAGAAAGAGGGTAACAAATGTGTCGAAAGATGGTAACAAACGGTTCGAAAAATGTAGGTCATTCTATCAAGCGAATGCTGCCTCTCGCACGAATGTCAAGTGGAAAAAAAACCCCAAACTGTCTTCTGAATTCAGTACGGAATGTCCTTATTCTTTCACGTTTACTCTGTAATAAATCTAGGTTACAGGTGGGAAAAATTAAGTTCACACAGAGCCAGTCAATTGCCAACTACAGACACCTGATAGATACATCTGCGCTGACTTTTCACCTGAGCTGCTGTTATCCATTCATAAAGGTTGTAACTCCCAGGAGAACATGGTGCTTTTCGGGAGCCTGTCCTCCCAGAGCGAAAACGGCTCTGGTGCCAGAAAAGCGAGCTTGGGATGACACTGGAGGTTTTTCTGCTTATGTGACTCAGTAATACTCTGCTTCGAAACTCTTCCTTTTTCTGACTATTTAAGTAGAGACTTAAGAGGGCTCTCCAACTCTACACCTCCTCTGTACTGAGCACTTACACCGTCTGTGAGTGCCAAGGACACAGAAGAAAATTAAAAGGAGAACAGTGTATATGCCTGTGTGCGTGTACATGTATTAGATCTGTGCACACGCGCGTGCGCACACTGGACGCTACGTACATTTGCCTATAAATTGATGTCTGCGTACAGATATCTATATATACACACACAGGAATACACATACACAGATATGCGTATTTCTGCCTAAAAGCATAAGAATTACGCAGAACATTTTATTTCTCATACGTTTTATGTGCTCATGAAAACAAGATGTAGTATTTAAGGTTTGTGTGTTCCGATTACCATCACTTGGATATCGACCAAGATCTTTTTACTTAGTACTCTTCGGTTCAGTCATTCAGAAAACAGGGACCAATCAAATACTCTACACAAATATGCTCTTTTCGATCACGCAGTTTTTATGTAAATGTATGACAGTTCATGCGTACATTCCTGTATTTTTACATCACTTTAGAAGTCCTGGAATTCGAGAAAAATCGGGATGTCAACTCACGTCAATAGGCACTAACAATTAGACCTCCCGTCCAAATTAATGCACAGTTGCTAAAAAAAAAAAAAAAAAAAAACACAGATTCTGGATTCCTATAAAAATAAAGTGGCATTTAGGTAGAGGGAAGAGACAGATGTTCTGGTGAAAAGACTTTAGAAGAATGTGATTACGCAGCTTAAGCCAGGACCTGGTGCCCACCTGAAGTCTGCTCTCAGAGCGTACTCCCAAAGTCCTCACCAACTTGAAAGCTCACCGCGTCCACAGCCACTCTAACTTTTCTCTTTGTGAATTAGGAGGCGCGTCCAGCAGCAAGGTCTGGAGCAGAGAGGTGCCAGGGGGAGACGTGGTAACAGGTCCTGAGATGCCGTCCGTGGCTCATTAAACGAAAGATGTCCCTACAGTCATGTGGGTTACGTCTACGTAGTTACGAGTCACGAATGTCAGCAAAAGGTGACTAATAGTGCGCACACTACTCCGATTCTGTGAGAAAGAGAGGACGGGTCACATGGGTGAATGACCTGTCCATCAACCTCAAGACTTAGGCTCTGGGTTGTCCCGACATTTCCTCTGAATCCTGCTAACACGTATCAGTGTCATCGTAACAGTTTGCTTAGGCAGCCAGGACACTGGTGGGAAATGCAGCTTCGCTAAATAAATATTTCGCTTCCTACTTTTAAATTCACTTCTACCAAAACTTAATTCAGTTTCAAGAGTCCTAGAAAAGAGATGGAGGGAGGGAGGGAGGGAGAGAGAGAGAGAGAGAGAGAGAGAGAGAGAGGGAGAGAGAGAGAGAGAAAGAGAGAGAGAATATTGCAGAGTCAGAGGGTGGCCGGATGGCTTCATAGATAGTACCTCACAAGAGTTTACGGGAAAGAAATAATCATACAGGAAAAAACTGAAATGTGAAAAATTGCAGCAAAAGTCTGATATCAAAGCCAAACTATAGTCCTGTGAAGCTATTCCTCGACAAGCTCCACTTCACCAAGCATGAATAATTAAATCACACACCCAAAATTCTACGACTGCATAATACAATGTAATAATTATGACTATGATTATGAGCCATTTGCTACCATTAGAACATGAAAGTAACATATATATGTATATATGGCTTAAAATTTTTAACTGTTTTGACTTATCCGTCAAGATACTTATATAAATAAACACCGCTGTTTTCTAGTTCATGAAAAATGTCACGCTTCTGAATAGGAATATATTTTTATTTCCTAGAAACAAAACCACAACGCTGCGATATAAACTCCTGTCCATATGACTCATTCACATAAAGGTGTCATTCCTTACTCGACATTATTGATTTAAAGTTAATCGACCCTATTTATAAAATATCTATGACACATGCCTTATTTACACGTTATTCTAACAGAAGTTATTTTATATGCTTTATTTAACAGAAGTTATTTTATATGCTACCATGCCGCTAATATGACATTTGAAGTGGACTCTGTTCCTTTCCTTTCTTCTGGAGTGAAAAATAATATAGAGCTTTTTGACATAAACATAAAACACAAGCCATTGTAAAGAAAAAAATAAGAATCTGTCCCTATTCTAACATTCTCCAGCACCTACAAGCAGTTTGGCTGTCCCCGCCTCAGGGGAGAGACGGATTCGATCGATGACGATGGACAGATGGAAGATATACATGCAGATACTGACCGATAAATCATTTCAGATTTCTGCAGAAATGATTCCAGTCCTACTCACGTAAACACACACCAACTAGACACACACAGTGAAACGCAATGTGAGAAACTTACCCTGTAATGACGTTAAATAAGACAGTAGTGTGCTAAAGGTCATGTTTAAGAAACACTTAATGGCACGTGCCTTGACATTAAGACCCAGGATAGATCTAAAGGTGGAAAAGCTGAAATTTGAGAGTCTACCTAGGCGGTCGACGAAGGTGGATAAATAGATACGAATCAATACAGGTCTGGAAAAGATGTGAACTTATGAGCCGTGAAATACACAGAATCGTGAAGTAACATCTTTTTCAATAATCTTAACCTAAATACGTCGAGTTAATATTAAAATACAATGACGGCCGTATTCTAATTCAGCTTGAATTTCCCTTGCGGAATCCGTAGCTGTCTAGACAACAGACTCCAACGTTTGCGCAAGTCCCAGTTTCGGCGTCTGCGTTTCCATGCCCATGTGAAATGTGGCTTGAATAATTTCGGAAAATATGTAAGCATCACATCCTTTAAAAATTTTGGGAGGAAGTTTCTTGGAAAGAGCATGTAGCTCATACCTCTGAACACCCAGATTTGTTCATATTTATGGCTCGAAACATTTTAAAAACCAGTTATCACGGTGAACCACAATCGGATGTTCAGTAACATTCCAATATGGTTTGTTTCTCAGTGACCAAGACGTAGTCAGCTCCTCAGCATTAACGGGAGACTGAGGGAAACAGTTTCACTCAAGGAGCCAAGTCCTCTTGCAATTTAATGGTCTTCTTGAGAATGCGACAACGTAAATTTGTTACAATATTCTTTTACAGTTTTATAACTGTAGAAATGACACATTTTCTCTAGTCCAACTGCTTTAATCGTCCGTTTGACACGCAAACATGGGAGTAAACCACAGCCTGGTTTTCTGATTGGGGGATTCAAGAAAGATTCTAGATTTGAGATCAAAGTACATTTATACATGTGGCTCCAAAATGTAACATTTATGC
>NW_011889096.1:631286-634028 GCF_000151845.1 Pteropus vampyrus | reverse complement strand
TTTTTTTTTTTTTTCTAGAAACATCTATGATCATCTGAAAACATTTTGAGAAACACTGCTTTAATATATTAAATTTTCTGACTCGGAGCTTAAGCCAATTAGGTTCCAATGAGATTAAGCTGGCTGGATTTCCATTCTTCCCAATCCAATTTAAACAACATATGTTTCGAGTATTTCTATCAAATGGCATTAAAGTTGAAATTATTTTACAACTTCTCAGCAGGGAGGGAGTCAGTGAGCCCTTGGCATCCTGTTTCTGCATGGATGAATACCAACTTGAAAAACCGAGATATGTCATCAACATGATAAAAGACAGTCTTATTTTAGTTGATGATCTACATTGATTTTATGCATAAATGTGAAAATATATACATTTGCACATATAGACATATGTTTTATGGGAAGGAACTGCAAGCGACTTCATAAGCTATTATTTTTTTATCACGGTTGCACTTTGAGATATCATTTTGATTACGTTTTCATGTCTGCTGCTTTAATGACAAGGGACGATGTGTGAAAATATGACCTGGGGCCCTTTCTGGGCTGGAATGGAAAAGCTCGGAATTCGGTCAGGTTTTTTCCAGGCTGAAATGTGTCTCCCCAAACTTCATACGTTGAAGTTGTAACCCAGTATCTCGGAACGGGACTGGATGTGGAGATGGGTCTTTACAGAGCGGGTGAAGGTACAGCGAGGTCACCAGGGTGGCCCTGATCCCACAGGACTGTGTCCTTATAGGAAGAGGGGACGAGGACACAGACACACACAGAGGGACCACGTGAGCACTCCGGGAGGGGACGGCGTCCACACACCCAGCAGAGAGGCCCCAGGAGGGACCGGCCCTGCCCACGGCTGCATCTGGGGCGCATCCTCCAGGCTGTGACACAGCGCATGTCTCTGGTTTACGCCCCGACGAGGCCGTGTGACGATCGCAGCCCTAGCGAGCTCATCAGGGTGGATAAGGAACCGTGAGGACGTGAGACCCACTTTTAGCTCAGGAAATGACCGGAATGCACTTGTCCTAGTGACCCGGAGGAAGGGGTCTGGAGACGGGGCTCACGTGCGGAGGGTTTAGCGGGGAGCGCGTGCTGCAGCCGGCGTGTGAGCACGTGAGGGACGCGGAGCCTCGGGAGAGCGAGCGGACGGATGCCACCGCGCGTGCACGAGGCCGCGGCCAATGCGCTCGAAGCCCCCACTATGGTCCCCACATCCAAAATGAGCCCCACTGCGATGACACGGTCGCCTGGCCCGATCTACAGGGCCCCGGGCACAGCCGCGGCCGTGTGGGCTTCCGCTCGCTGTCCCAAGCGACTCGCTGTCATTTCAAGCTGAAGAAACCGCGGGCTGCTGACGCGCGTCTCGAGGTGACATCGGTCACGTCCTGGCGCTTCCGTCCACCTGTCACTAGGGGGATGCTTTGTGCCGGTAACCTGGGGAGCAGACGCCGTGTCCCCCTTCTGCGGGGCGTCTTCGTTTGAAACGACAGTGACATCCTCTCCCTTCTGGGCAGTGCTTCTTCGAACACGCACGAACCCGGCGACTTGCAAATGCAAAGCTGATCCGCAGGTACGACACCCCGTACAGCTTTTTAACAACGGACCCATGTGCTTGTGTGCTTCGTCCTCACTGAGTCTTGCACGTACGTAAGATCTAGTCAAGCTTTGCAGGTACTTGGATCTGCCGCCGGCGTTTTTAACGGGCATTTCGATCAGAGTTTGGGGATGACACGTCCATCATTTCCATGGGGAAAACATTAATGTTGCAAACGTCACCCCTGTCAGTGTAAAGATGTGATTATGCTGATCGAATGCTGTAACGCAGGTGCGAGCCTGAGTCAAAACCTCAGCGCTCCCAGAAACTACGGCCATTAATTACACAGAGATGACGCAGACGGAGGAATTTGGGGTAATCTCCTTATACGCAGCCTTCCAACACACCGCGTGGGAAGCCACACAGTCTGAAACGTGTTCGCACCACTCGCTGGCCTTTCCGCTCTGAGGCTCAGCTCGACAACGACTCCCAGGCCTCGTTTCAGGCTGCGGGCAGAGCCCCGCGGGTAGTTGTGCATCGCGGAGCCGGGCTCCGGAGCGACACGCTGGCCCTGCAGTAACCGGTGGGAAGGCGCCGAGGGAAGCAAATTCACCGAGAACATGCACTGTGGCTCAGCGCTCTCCTCGAATCACTCCTAGCAAATGCGTGCACTCAGCCTCATCTCTCTCTCTGTCTGGTCGTCACTGATTGTGTGACCTGTCACTACGAGAAGACCCCATGATGAGAGGGACGGGTCATCGCGTTCCGCACGGACGGCGGGGTGAAGCGCACGCGCGTCACTGGGCATTGGGCCGCGTGTCCTTAGGTCTCGCCACGTGGATCTGCGGTGACATTCCAGGCGTGAGCGTGCGCGGCGGGCAGCGTCGGACGGACAGCAAGCGGAGGGCCTGGCACACAGTCCGCCCGTGGCTCGTCCCAACGGACGGTTTTCAAATTCCCACCTGGAGACTACATTTACAGTTCCAGTAAGTAACGGAAATGCACACGGAACCTATCGACATGTGCAAAAGAAGAAAAAATACAAGAACCGACAGTAAATACGTTGTGAAATGACTTACCAAAGCAGTTAGAGGAACCACAAGCGATTTCAGTTGGTTTTGATTGATTAAAAAGAGAAAGCACGGACTTGGGAAAGAGAGAGAGAAGAAGGAAGGAAGGAAGGAAGGAAGGAAGGAAGGAAGGAAGAAGGGAGG
>NW_011889096.1:628704-630399 GCF_000151845.1 Pteropus vampyrus | reverse complement strand
GAAAGATCAATAAAATGCAACTCTGTGAAGCCGAAGACAGTGAGCTGGCGTTTTACGATTCAATGGCAGCCTCCAAACGACTTTCATTCATGCAGTCAAAGCACCAGCTAGCCACCCCTTCCTACGCACGGCTGTCTCCACGGAGACCCAGGCATAACCTCGAGCATCTTACAGGCGAATCCTCCTGTTGCCAAGAGCTCCTCGGCATTTCGAAGTGGTCACAAATTTCCGTGAACAAACGAACCACGGATTTCGTGTTCTAGCCACCTGCCACTGTCATCGTGCGTGAGATCTAATTTTTACGAGACAGCTGAATGCTTCTGCATGTTAGGTCCACGTGGGTCACTGGCTCATTTCTGCGTCCCTCACGCTGTCGACACGTAGCAACTTGTACCAGCGTGTGCCGCCGCAAGACAGGACCGACATTAATTATCCTTCCTTAAGATCAACAGCTCTAGATGGTTATTAAGAAAGATAATCAAATTATGGTAACCACTGACGGGCAATTAGTTCCACACACTAAATTCCTGCACGTTGAGTGACCTTCGGCAAGAATGTATTTAATACGTTTCGGTGGTCTTTGAGATGTCCGCGATGTTCACGCCAACGTCCGCTCGTGTTAATGGAGCATTTGGATCCCGTCCAGAAGACACGTCTGGGGACGAGTGACCATGATCCGGCTGCTCGGTCACACCCTCACATGCTGTCCTCATCATTTACCGAAATTTGCGAAGTTCACCAACGGACAGAGTGTCAGAGACTATCTGGCCTACGGTGAGCAAGCGATGGCCACCTGCAGTCAGTCCATGGAATTATCAGAAACGAGGGCTGTTCCCGATTTTGCTGTGGGGATTTCTACTCCCGAAGTTTAAGATCGGTAGCTAGTGGCTTCCTTTTTTTTTCCCTTGTCAGTTAATAGTTCTTCTTATTCCATGAGAGTGAAGAGAAATTATCATTTCATTTCCAGCATCTTCTGTTCTTTCTGTTTGCTTAATGTGGTGTTTTTTATTTGTTTTTTTGTTTGTTTGGTTTTTTTTTTTTTTTAGTTCCAACCAAAAACTTGGAGTGGCATACAGAGAATGAAACAAAAAACTGAATGAGATTGAAACGGAAAAAAATTGAAAAAGACAAGCAGATACGTATTCTCCCTTTACTATGGATTTTCGAGTTTGCCGATGTCACGGTACAGTACGAAATGATGTCTATTCAACAGTGTTTTACGCATGCATTTTATTCTTTGGTGACTCGCTCCTGTCCGGGGATTCAATCTTCAAGGTGGCCCCGCAGCATAGGCGGGCACACACAGAGGGACAGCATATTACCCTTACAGATGCGGGCATGAGAAGGTTTCCAGAAACATCTCTGAAGTAAACAGCTCACGGTTGGAAGCTCTGATTTAGATGTGAATATATTTCCTGAGAAGTTAAACTGAAAAAAAATACAAGAAACAAGGAATCTAGGGAGATGACCGCTCAGGGTTATGTATCTGATCATGTATCATTTCTTCTTTTTCCTGAGGGACTCAATGACCAAACAAACAGATAGAGTCCGTGGACAGTGGCCGACCCGTGCCCGAGTCCCAGCCTGCCTGTGGTCTGACTTTGCCCGTTTAGGAGCCTGCATGTCTGTTTCAGGCAAGCTACGCTAGCCACCATAGTCGCCTAGGTCAATTCCTTGTAATTAAAGAAAAATTAT
>NW_011889096.1:627372-628157 GCF_000151845.1 Pteropus vampyrus | reverse complement strand
TTTTTTTTCCCTTGTCAGTTAATAGTTCTTCTTATTCCATGAGAGTGAAGAGAAATTATCATTTCATTTCCAGCATCTTCTGTTCTTTCTGTTCGCTTAATGTGGTGTTTTTTATTTGTTTTTTTGTTTGTTTGGTTTTTTTTTTTTTTTTTAGTTCCAACCAAAAACTTGGAGTGGCATACAGAGAATGAAACGAAAAACTGAATGAGATTGAAACGGAAAAAAATTGAAAAAGACAAGCAGATACGTAGTCTCCCTTTACGATGGATTTTCGAGTTTGCAGATGTCACGGTACAGTACGAAATGATGTCTATTCAACAGTGTTTTACGCATGCATTTTATTCTTTGGTGACTCGCTCCTGTCGGGGGATTCAATCTTCAAGGTGGCCCCGCAGCATAGGCGGGCACACACAGAGGGACAGCATATTGCCCTTACAGACGCGGGCATGAGAAGGCTTCCAGAAACGTCTCTGAAGTAAACAGCTCACGGTTGGAAGCTCTGATTTAAATGTGAATATATTTCCTGAGAAGTTAAACTGAAAAAAAATACAAGAAACAAGGAATCTAGGGAGATGACCGCTCAGGGTTATGTTTCTGATCATGTATTATTTCTTCTTTTTCCTGAGGGACTCAATGACCAAACAAACATAGAGAGTCCGTGGACAGCGGCCGACCCGTGCCCGAGTCCCAGCCTGCCTGTGGTCTGACCTTGCCCGTCTAGGAGCCTGCATGTGTGTTTCAGGCAAGCTACGCTAGCCACCATAGTCGCCTAGGTCAATTCCTTG
>NW_011889096.1:625272-627322 GCF_000151845.1 Pteropus vampyrus | reverse complement strand
GCTTCCGCAGGGAAGTCGCGAAGCGTGTTAAAACGAAGACCCCGCGAACGTTTGGTCATTGACCGCCAGGCACCGCGCTGCAGAGCGAATGAACGTTTCGATCTTACGGAAACCACTTGGGCATTCCCGGTCCGCAGATGACGTCGTCACGGCCTAAGCGATTCACATGTAGGTGGCAGATGGACGGCCACGTACGCCTGGCACCATGTATCGTGCAAGCTCCTCACGCCCGTTCACCAGTGGGGTGCTCCTCCTACAAAGTGGGGTGTCCCTTCTACAAAGTGGGGTACCTTTCTACGAAGTGGGGTGTCCTTTCGACACAGCGGGGTACACTTTCTACGTAGAGGTGAAGATGAGATGCTATCTATTGGACCTATTGGCACAACACTTACAATGGTAGTTTCCGACATATCTGACTTGAGATTAGAAGCAACTTAAGACGCACTATAATCTCCTAAGGAACTATGTGATCAGTAATGTCACCGTTTAGAACTTTTCTATGATCCTGAGGTCAGAACGTGCGTGAGTTTTAAGGAGTGCTGTGGACACACGTCAGCAGTTGGGAAAGACAGACATAGGGCAAAGAGAAGAAAATGTGCAAAGCCTCACCTAAGAAATCATTTCAAATTCAATAGTTTTCTTAAATCGGAAAGATGAGGGGGCGAGAGATACAGAATGACACGGGGGTGGGGAGGCTGACTCGAAGCCTGAAAGCAGCTGTAAAAACATCAGCCACGTGGATCCAAGACAGGAGCTGAGGCTGAAGCTCAGAAAGGCGCAGAGGAGAGAAGACCGTTTACCGGCGAGAGCCTCGGAACGTCCACGAAATCCAAACACGAGGCATCGTGCGCCCCAGTATTCACGGCAGCACAGCTGACAACAGCCAAGATACGGAAGCGACCTCAGTGCCCATCAATGCATGATTGGATTATGAAGTTATGGCTCATTTAGACAATGGAATATTACTCGGCCATTGAAAATCATGAGATCCTACCATTTGCAACGACATGGATGGACCTAGAGGTTATTACGCTGAGTGACGTAAGTCAGACAGAGAAAGATGAATACCGTATGATTTCACTTAGATGTAGAATCTAAGGAACAAAAAGAACAAATATATCTAAACCAGACTCACAAATACAGTGGATAATATGGTGATGGACAGAGGGGAGGGGGTTTGGGGGGCTGGGAGAATGGGGTGAAGGGTTAAACAAGTACAAATCTGTAGCTGATGGATGGTCACGGGGGTGGGGAGCACGGTGGAGGGAATGCGGTCAGCATTAATACGTTGGCCAGGTACAGGGCCAAGGGAGGGAGGGAGCATTTGGGGGGACCGTCTTATGAACATTATAGATGTCTAACGCATGTCCCATATACCTGAAACTAATTTAAATAAAGACATTAAAAACACACGCACAAGGCAGAGGAAGAGCATGGTGGAGCTTGGTCTGTGACTCGACGGATGACGATGAAGCAGGAAGCTCAAAGCAGGAATGACGACCTGAGGGCCTGGGAGGTCCAGTGCTCGTCTAGGAGGGCCCCTGACGATGGGAAGGAAGGTATGAGGGAGGCCATGTCTGAATCGATGAATGTCATTGATTACTTTTTCTAATGAATAAGCAACTTTTCTCAGGGGATTTCATGAGATGCCATAAAGCCTGTACACTGAGTCGTTAATTAATGACAGACTGACAAAAATGGGTAAAAATCTTTGCTGTTTTTAGCACTTCTTCTTTAAGGTATTTTTGGGGAGTCCTTCTAGTGAACAGAGCGCCTCCAACTCATCCTATCGTCCTGGCAGTGACAAAAATCGCCAGTGTTAGTCTCTTACTTTTCACGAAGCTCTTGCTTTCGTTAACAGGTTATAATATTTATTTGAATATCAAACGCGGTTTTCTGCTCCAAAAAGTTTCAGGTTATTTTTACCATCAAGTTCACGGAAGCGATTTTCGCGTATTTGAGATATTTCCCATGAGCCCGAGTCCAGCTGGGACGACTGCTGACCATTTGCATTTACGGTAAACTGTGAATGGCAATTAATTCTAACAGA
>NW_011889096.1:624271-625222 GCF_000151845.1 Pteropus vampyrus | reverse complement strand
CATAAAGCCTGTACACTGAGTCGTTAATTAATGACAGACTGACAAAAATGGGTAAAAATCTTTGCTGTTTTTAGCACTTCTTCTTTAAGGTATTTCTGGGGAGTCCTTCTACCGAACAGAGCGCCTCCAACTCATCCTATTGTCCTGGCAGTGACAAAAATCGCCAGTGTTAGTCTCTTACTTTTCACGAAGCTCTTGCTTTCGCTAACAGGTTATAATATTTATTTGAATATCAAACGTGGTTTTCTGCTCCAAAAAGTTTCAGGTTATTTTTACCATCAAGTTCACGGAAGCGATTTTCGCGCATTTGAGATATTTCCCATGAGCCCGAGTCCAGCTGGGACGACTGCTGACCATTTGCATTTACGGTAAACTGTGAATGGCAATTAATTCTAACAGAGGTGGGTCTTTAAAAGTCTCGCCGGCTCCTGTAACTATTACCTGGCACATCGCGTGCGTGGTTTGGGGACACACGGCACCGTGTGTGTTACACCTGCACGCTCCTTTCCGACGGGACTTTGCGTAGAAATCGTCCGAGGGAGCGCGGCTCGAGGGGACACCGGTTTGTCGCATTCCTTCCGCGTGTAAATTCCGCGAACGTTGGTGTCGTCGTCGGCGGGGACAGGAGGAGAGGGGACGGCACACATCTTAGCTCCGCTGACGGGACGAGGGTGGGCGCTGATATCGCCAGGACGACAATTCTTTACCAAGCGCGATGCCCGATGCCTCCGGGGAGAGTAATTCACCCACGACACGGCTGAACGCAATGACGATCATGACGACACACCTGCCCGGACGCCGGCTGCTGCGGAGTCGTCCAGACCCCATTGCGACTGTGTTACCCCACTTCCCAGGGGGACCCCAATTCTACTCCTCCCAGGGGACAAAGCATCTATTAACAAGTGTTCGGCCCCTTCTTTCTCTCTGTCTCTCTGTCCCCCATCCTTCTGC
>NW_011889096.1:615531-624221 GCF_000151845.1 Pteropus vampyrus | reverse complement strand
TGCCACATCGCGTGCGTGGTTTGGGGACACACGGCACCATGTGCGTTACACCTGCACGCTCCTTTCCGACGGGACTTTGCGTAGAAATCGTCCGAGGGAGCACGGCTTGAGGGGACACCGGTTTGTCGCATTCCTTCCGCGTGTAAATTCCGTGAACGTTGGTGTCGTCGTCGGCGGGGACAGGAGGAGAGGGGACGGCACACATCTTAGCTCCGCTGACGGAACCACGGTGGGCGCTGATATCGCCACGACGACAATTCTTTACCAAGCGCGATGCCCGATGCCTCCGGGGAGAGTAATTCACCCACGACACGGCTGAACGCAATGGCGATCATGACGACACACCTGCCCGGACGCCGGCTGCTGCGGAGTCGTCCAGACCCCATTGCGACCGTGTTGCCCCACTTCCCAGGGGGACCCCAATTCTACTCCTCCCAGGGGACAAAGCATCTATTAACAAGTGTTAGGCCCCTTCTTTCTCTCTGTCTCTCTGAACCCCTACCCTTCTGCTCCTCTCTCTCTCTCTCTCTCTCTCTCTCTCTTTCTCCTCCTCCTCCTCATTTCATCTCAGATCTAGGGAAAAATTTATCTTTATGCTTCGTTTCATTTCAGAATATTTTAGAAGTCCGTGACTTGCTTTTGTACGTCCTGCAGCACAGAGGCACGTATGATCACACGGGAGACCCTGCGTCGGATCTGAAATCTGGGCGCGGCCCTTCAATGTTTCCTTCGCCAAATCCGCGACTCGTTCGCAACCAACATCGCTGGCTTTTAAAGTTTCTTAGAAAACAGGAAAATAGCCCAGGTCTAGAACAAAGAGTTGCAGGCAGCACACATCTTCGAAAAGAAAATTCTCTAAATGATAAGTGTCTTGTCTCCGAGCCTGCTTATTAAATGAACGGACGTGTGTGTGTCGCTCACGCCACCCCAAAAGACAGGAGCGAGGTCTGCTGAGTTCAGAGACAAGTTCCGTTCATTTGTAGCCTCAGATGTCAGGACGCTAGACTTTTTCCCCTCAAAGATGAGAACGACACAATTCAAACTCTGCTCTAGTCTTTTCTGGAATCAGCTTTTGGAAGGCATCCTGAAACTATTGCTCTTTCCACTAGGAAGATTATAAAAGGTGAAGCCAACACAAACACACACACACACACAGAGCAAATCTAATAAGAAAAATGCTTCGGAAGAAATAAGGATTTTTATGACTTTTCTGATGATTTAATTTCTCCACTTAGAAGTAATAAAGATTATTCTGTTCATTCTTTCTCAAATTTATTTTGCCTCAGAACAGCACGGGCTTCTGTATTTTCATGCCAAGAGAAATGATCCTCGGTGAGTTGAGAGTGGCTGCGATTCAAAATAATTACACTGGCTTCGGAGAGAATATAAGGTTTATATAAATATGATAATCTCCTACGCTGTACATTCATCCCACTGAGGACACCATCGCAGGAGCTTCAGAGATGCCATTTTTATTAGGGGAACGGAGCTGTTCAAGTGATGGTCGCTTATTTTGAGAAAAATTTTGGGCAATTATCAGAGTTTTTTCTCATTTCTGCATGTTTAAACTTTCAACGGAGATGCTATTCTCCAGACCCTATCCTCCAGGTCAATCAATAATGCTTTAAAAGCGCATTTTTTCCCCCAAAGTGCATGTTGTTCTTAACAGAAAGTGGGATCTCAATACTGCATTAGCCATGATGTAAAACAGATAATTTCCCTCTACTGGGATGGTAGCTCTGTCCATTTCACATGCGATGTTATTATTTTCCTGGATACCACTACGAGTAGCTAGTTTTCCAACATCGTTTAGCTTTCCAATAACACATTCCGTGGAATCACCTGATCTGGGAAAATAACGTGCTTGATGACAGCTTCTGGCGGAACGCACTCAACTTCACGTGGAGATGCATGCTGACTGCTTTCCGCGGGAGTCTTCATGGGAACTCTTTGGATTACACATGAGTGCCAGAGCTCGACATTGAGTTTCAGCCCACGGTCATCTATCTTTAGCATAGGTATTTCAGCTGTAGAAGGTTAAATGAAACTGATGTATTTTTCCTGATCCGGGCTTTGAAGCATTTTTTATTACGACAAAGAAAAGGAAATAAATTTTGTGTTGTTTGTTTAATAAAAAAGTGCGTTGACCCGAATTGCCCTGGGTGAACAAGGATTAATAGTTTCCACTTTGTGAAATTAATAAGGAGTAGGAGATCATTTCTGTAGTAGGAAAATAAACCTTTTAGAGTATGCAGATCTATATCGATTGTATTTATTGCAACATTACATCTCTAATACTATGTTATGCTTATATTTATAATTATGTATAACAACTTTTATTTCTTATATCTATAATTATATTATTGCTTTTATTTTTTGTGTATCGTACATTATAAATGTTATAGTACATATTATAATGTGCACTCCATATTATGGCATATATATCGTTTATTATGGAAATGTTGCATGTCTGATGTAATATGTAACCCATGTATTACACATTGTGTATAATTACTTAGATTTTATGTGCTGCCTGTAGAATGTATTTCCGTCAGGGAGAAACATTTTTAGCTTAGTCTTGCTGTCCCTTCTTCTATGAAATCGACTGAGAAGTATTGAAATAGTAAAGTTGCAAGGCAAAGAGCCCAGAGACGGGGCAGGACCGTGCTTACCTCGTCCTGATGGGTGACGGCTGTGTTCATTTTTCTACCAAGGAGCTCTTGTCCCCCGTTTTCTGCTGCGTAGCTCCCCCAAATCCTACGGATGTACCTTGACAGTAGCCCCAATAGCAGCCACGAGGCCAGTGCCGATGCCAGCCCCAAGAGCAGCTGCGTGTGCACGGTGATGCTGTGCCCCGCTGGTGGCTGTGCTCACACGGTGTGCCCCGCAGCCGTCCGGCCTCGCTGTCCCTCCACGGCCAGCATGGCGTGTGTGCACGGAGGGGTCCTGCCTTCCCGTTCCCTGAAGCAGACTGTCGTCGGTGCCCCTGCTCGGCACAAGAGCCGTGTGGCACGTAGCTGTGGCAGAGACGGTGCCACACGCCGATCTCCGGAGCTGGCCGTGAGTCAGGGGGCAGGAAAGGCACCAGGCTTGAATCGCACCCAGTCTGACTATGCTGGACGGGGTACGCTGCGGGGGGCCACGGGGCGGTCCCCTGATTCCAGATGCTTCTTGTAGCATTTCGTCCATAACACATTCCGGATGCAAATGTCCCCATGTTCTCCCACGTGTCAGGCGGGTACTCACAGGGAACGGGAGCCGAGGTCCCTGTCACCGTGACTGCCGGCGAGCATAGCGAGCGTGACGTCGATCCCAGGGGTCCTGCGCCTCACACCCACCTGGCAGACGTTGGACGCCCTTGGGTGTTGGTGTTAAAGCCACTGAGTATCACAGACTCTCGTTCACTCACTACCCGACCATAATATTTTGTGACCTGCGCAGTCACGTTACGCATCAAACAACTCCCAAATAAATAATTTCACAGGGCTTAGTGCGGTCAGCG
The DNA here is from genome assembly GCF_000151845.1 of Pteropus vampyrus. Classification (NCBI taxonomy): domain Eukaryota; kingdom Metazoa; phylum Chordata; class Mammalia; order Chiroptera; family Pteropodidae; genus Pteropus; species Pteropus vampyrus. Next base: position 620,719 of record NW_011889096.1, on the reverse strand, counting down.
ACACATTCTTCACTATTCAATAGTCCCGGCTTCTACAGCTCCGATTCGCAAGACGGTCCCTTCGCGCTCAGCTGTCCTTCTGGCTTCGGCTTCTGCGGTCCACTCCTGGGCGTAAAAGAAGCCTGGACTCCATGACTTCTTAAGACAGACTTGAGGACTAGAGCTTCTGGCTTCCAAACTGGCATTTTCTCGATCAATAAACCTTTCCTTACGGTAAACTCTGACGACGTGAGTTCTAGCCTTGCGTTGCGTGCAGCACACGGACTTGGGTCCGGTACGCACTGGATGGTCCTATCTGTGCCCAGGGACATGCAGCCCAAAGCGGACAGTGCAGCCGGCTCTGAAACCTCACACGGTGGCCAGCAGTGGCGGGATCTTGCTGGCTCTGGCCCAGCGTGCCCTGGACCTGGGCCTGCAGTCAGACGTCACTAAGGTCCATGACGGAGGTAGAAGGGAAGTCCCCAGCAGACACACTGACATTGTCCAGCAGGGCACGCGTGGGCCGCGCTCGGCTGGCTCCAACGTCATTAACTCTTTTTTTTTCCTAATCATAAATACATCAAAGTCACATGGATGTGCTGAATGAATCAAGCATGAAGCATCAGGGTCCTATGATGAACGAAGGAAGCATCCTTTTTCATGTCTTCAAAAAAACATGATCAACATTTTAGAACAAGGTTGCTTTTCTAAAGCGAACACATGGGATGCCTTGCCATGCCTTGTTTAAGTTTCGAGGGGTCGTAGCAGATGACAAAGATGTACATCAAAGGGAACGATAAAGCCTGATCTAAGGGTTTCCATGCTAAAAGCCTTTTATTCCTGCTTTAAAGGAGCCTGACCTGTTGCCTTGGAAACTCATGTTGCTATTCAGCGGTGCTGGAGAGCTAAGTCTCATTTTAATCATTTTAATCCTTACTGGGTTTTTTTCCCCCTGAAAGTCTCCTGATTCACTTGAGTGTTGCCAGAATTTAACACCTTTTGACCCCCACTTTCACCGGAAGTTTTCACATCCGAGGACATTGCACACGACCGCTGAGCAGGATCACGCGATGTCCATTTACGTCTTCAAAACGACGCCTTCTCTGATCGAAAACCATACAAAACGTAATTTTGGAAAAATGTGGAAAAAAGCGTTATCTTTTAAGGCAATTTCATCGAAGCTCCCTTCCCGTCCTTCCCAGTATGTGAAGCTGCCGTTTCTCTAGGTGAGTCGTCTGTTGCCTGTCTTATTCAGACCCTTTCATGTTGGTGCGTTTTTTTCTATCAACTTAACATTTACACCTAAATTTTGAGCAAATGAGCAGGAGTCAGTGAAACTCAAGTCTCTCCTTCGGACTTATATGATAGTGACTGTCTTGAGGATTTGCCGGGAAGGCGATAAGTCTAGATTATATAATTTTTCATGTAATTTACTTTTTCTTTTACTGACTCCTCCGTTTACTCACTAAGCAAATACCAAGACGGTAGAGCAGCGGTCCCCAGGCTCTGTGGCACCAGGGACCGGGGCTCCTATGAGACTCTGGCTCCTGATGACCTGAGGCAGAGCTGAGGCGGTGATGCAGATGCCCACCACTCACCTCCAGCTGCATACTTTTTTATAATGCCATTTTTAACATAAGGAATATCAGTGAAGTCTAAAATAATAACTCTCAAAGAGTAGGAATCCTTCTTGGTTTAAAACTCTAAAATGCTTCCTTATTGATTCGATATTAAATTTTAGAACTACGAGACTATAAATCATTTCATTACAGTGAAATTCAGTTGAATGTGCATAATATACTGAATGATAAATTAGATCGGCACATTTATTATTCGTTAATCAGAATCGATATGGAGTTAGGAAAACATAGCACGGCAGACTGAATGGCTGTTATTCACGTTAAACCCTGTGCCCGAAGGGAGGGTGGCAGGAAGTGGGGCCTTCGGGGGTACGTGGGCTGTGAGGGTGGAGCCCTCCTGACCCGTGGGGTCAATGCCCTTATGCGAGAGCGCAGAGTGCCCGCCCCACTCCATCACGTGAGGACCCTGTGAGCAGACGCCCCTGTGAGGCAGGAAGGGGCCTCACCGGGCACAGAACGTGCTGGAGCCTGGATCCCGGACGTCTGGCCTGCAGAACCGTGAGAAGTCAGCGTCTGCTTTTCAGCAGCCACGCAGTCTGTGGTCAGAAGGTCTAAGGAGGCGCAATCACGGGCCACACTGCAGGCGTCCCAGAGGGCTGGCGTATGTGACAGGTCCTCTGGGGGGCCCCGTCCAGGCCCCGCGCGCCAGGTAATGTGCAGAGCCTACCGCGCGTCACCGTGTCCCAGGTGCACACGGCCCGCCTGCGTTCCAGCAGAGGTTCGATTTCTACTTGCACACCATCCAAACTCGGACTCTGGGGTCCTCGCCCGGGAGCCCCCCAGTCCCGTCCCCACTCTGCCCTGGACCAAATACTGTCGTTAGCTCAGCCCACATCCTTCGTGCCTGACTTAGAATTGAGATTGTGAGCGCACCCGGGCCACCCCAGTAAATCCCAGCGGGTCTGGGGGAGCTTTGGGACGGACATACAGGCTTTCTCGGCACTGGAGCTGTCGGGTTGAAGGGTACAGTGCCAGAGGAGGTGGCGACAACTCATGCTTCGAGGCAGAGCCTGGCAGAAAGGCACGTTGACACACGAGGCGGCTCCGAGGCTCTAAGGAGCACGGTGGCGCCCCCGCCGGAGCCACAGTGCAGCGCGGTCCCCCACCCCGGGCTGCGGGACACGCTCCTGGACACCCTGTCGCTCACTCGCTTTCTCCCTGTCTGTGTCTCCCTGGGGGCGACTCGGTGAGCACTTGCGCACTCGATGACACACGGCCCCTGACCGGAAGGTCCCCACGGGAAGGATGCGGCCGCCTCTGCTCGCCACCCTCCCGAGGATGGAGCTAGGAGGCCGACAGCCCGCGCAGGGCGAGAGCAGACGGGGTCACGTGACGAAAAGCACGCCCTGACGGCGACGAGGCGGCGGGGACCGTAATTAATCACGTTTCTCTATTTCCATGACAACCCTGAGGAACGATGGCGCCTGCCAGAGCCCTCGAAGCAGCATTCTTCTGTGATGCGATTTTGGAAAAGAAAGAAAATTTAGTTATTTTAAATGCACAGATCGGAGAAAATCTGTTACGAGTTCGTTACGTATTTTTTCCACGTGCGTGTGCGTACGGACATGTGTGTGAATCGCGACAGACACACACATGCACACAGGTGTACTGTGCGATCCACACTTCTGGACCATTCTTTTCCTTTCAAGTGATGGATGGGAACCTCATGAATCGTGACGTGAAGGTCCCTGCGTCACGGAGCATGAGACGAGAATTTGCGGGCATGAACGATCTGCACTGAGGAACTTGTAAGTCTCTCACCTTTGACTCCCAGAATGCACAGGTACCGTTCCTTATTTCATATAAAAATAATTTAAAAAATCGTGAGTGTATCCTCATGACAATATATTATTTCAATATATTGATATTAGACAGAGAGGTTAATATATTATATAACATTTATCATTATATATTTATTCTATTACCTTTCATTATTCTGTGACATTTACGCACATTTTTAAAAAAAATCTGGGACAGTGAAATGCCTCCCGAAGAGTTTGGTGAATGCCTGGACTACACACCTATTCAACAGCAAAGCGCTTTTTGTGTCTGTACATGATAAAGAGGCAGAATTCTGTTCCTGGGTATGTGGATGGCGACAGCCACGCAGAAATCAGCCTAGCGCATCCTCAAAAAATTTAAATATGGAACTGCCATATAATCCAGCAACTCCACTTCTGGGTATTCATCCAAAGAAAATGCAATCACTGTCTCAAAGAGACCTCTGCACCCCCATATTCACTGCAGCGTTCCTCACGACAGTCAAGGCATTTGCAACCTACGTGCGCCCTGATGGACGAAGGGCTGAAGAGGATGTGAGGGTTACACAGATAACACACACACACACACAGACACACACACATATACACATACACAAACACACACACACATACACACACACATACACACATATACACAGACACAGACACATACATATATACAGACACACACACACAGACACAGACACACACACACAGACACACAGACACACACATATACACAGACACACACAGACACACACACACACATACACACAGACACACACACATACACACACATACACACACATACACATCACAGACACACACACACAGACACAGACACACACACACATAAACAGACACACAGACACACGCACAAACAGACACACACACAATGAGATATTATTCAGCCATGAGATATTTGCATCCAGATGGATTATTGAGCTAAGTGAAATAAGTCACACAGGAAAAAACAAATACTGCATGACCTCACTTCTATGTGAGATCTAAGATTAAAAAAAAAAAAACAGCTCTAAGAAACAGAGAACAGATGTGTGGTTGTCCCTGGTGACAGGTGTGTGTGTGGGGGGTTGTTTAAGGGACAAGGTCTCAGGTATAAGGTGAGCAGCTCCCTGGGGTGTACGGTAGAGCACAGTGACGACAGTCAACGATCCCGTATTGTGTATGTGGAAGCTGAGGATAGATATTAAAAGATCGGATCACAAGAAAAAAATCTACAACTATGTGCGGTGACAGATGTTAACCGAACTCAGTGTGGAGATCATTTTGCAATTTATACCAACAACGAATCATTATCTTGCACACCTAGAACTAATGCAATGCTGTATTCCCATTATATCTCAATAACACTGGAAAGAAAAAGAATGTGTTTGCATGCTTCTATCATTAAGGGCTGGCGTGTGTCATGCTCTTGGCTGTACCAAGAGAGGCGACGTAGAATGCTTTTCTCCTGCCTGCTCTCCCTCTCCTTCCAACCCTTCCTCCCTGCTCATAGCTACCTGTCATCCACCTATCTCTCTCTCTCTCTCTCTCTCTCTCTCTCTCTCTCTATCTACCTACCTGTCTACCTATCTATCATCTAACTATCCATCCATCCATCCATCCATCCATCATCTATATACCTATCATCTATCTACCTATCCATCCATCATCTATCATTTATCTATAATCATCTATCATCTGTCATTCACTTCCTTCCTTCCCTCCTTCCTTTATTTTTCAGAGGGAACCTCACCAAATGTCCAGTTGCTAACAGCAAATTCAGTAATGTCAAGTTGCTAAAACAAG
>NW_011889096.1:614366-614788 GCF_000151845.1 Pteropus vampyrus | reverse complement strand
GCATATTGTCATGAAAATAACTACATTTCGTAAAATAAGAAAAAGCAGTAATACAATAGGTGTTATATTCCATTTTGCAAATCTCTTTAATGTCTAACTTATTAGGAAACAGTTAGATTCTCACCTCTGCTTCTATGTTCAATCTCTTGCAATATGACATGACACGTAGTTTTTTAAAAACCCCAGTGATAGAATGAGACTAGCAAAAAGGAAAATTAATTCTTAATTCAATAATGAAAATGGAACAGTGCACACAGGCATCGCTAAGTATCTGGGGGAATGCCAGTCTGCCCAGAGCAAAGAATTTGCTTTCAGAATTTCCGATCGATCAATCTGTCCATCCATCTATCCATCTATCTATCCATCCCTCCATCCATCAACCTCCCTTCCTCCCTTCCTTTCTTCCTTCCCTCCCTCCCTTC
>NW_011889096.1:610160-613106 GCF_000151845.1 Pteropus vampyrus | reverse complement strand
GATCGATCAATCTATCCATCCATCTATCCGTCTATCTATCCATCCCTCCATCCATCAACCTCCCTTCCTCCCTTCCTTCCTTCCCTCCCTCCCTCCCTTCCTCCCTCCATCCATCCATCTGTATACTATATTGATCTACCTGTCTAGATCAATGCAGTTCTAAAACTATCTAGATAATCCTATCTATCTATCATCTATCTTTCTATCTACCTACCGACTTTAATTACATTTATATTTATAATTGTTTCTATTTAAATCAGCATTTACCTTACAATTGGAAGGAATGTCTAGACAATAAAATCCCCGAAGAGCACGGCACGGAACGCCCGTGGCAAGCATGTGGGCTTTCATCACCTCGATCCTGCCTCAGGCTTTCATCTGACCAGCCCGCCGACCTAAGACAGCGGAGGCTGTCACTGCAGGGTCGTTATCCGCGGGGAACAGCTCAGGGGCCACGTTCCACATTCGCAGGGCCCATCCGAGCTCGAGGAAGCGTGAGCATGGTGAAGACTCCCAGATCTACCCCCTCGAAGCATGCACTTGCAAATTTTCCTTCTTTATCTGCCCACTTACTACTTTCCACCTAATTGTTCTGGTCACTGTATTTTCCTTATAACTTTGCAGGGACTTCGTATGTAGACATGATTTTCTTGGTTACGAGATGAGACGATGTAAAAACGTGCATTCGGTTGAGCAACTCTTTTATTTTTACCGACGTTTATCCTATAATTTGATGTACACACGGATATTCATCACCTGTATTTTGTCTTGTACTTTGCATATTTAAAAAGAACTGCTTCTGGAGTCTTTAAACCACTCGGATGTTCTCCCGTATTTTCTTTAGTAATTTATAATCTTACTTTTCATATGTAGACTGACCTGTCTAGAATCTAACTTTGCACATGGATACAGGGAAAGATGCTGCCCTATTTCTTACAGATGCGGCTGGTTTTCTCAGTGGTCACTTTTTGCATGATGCCTGATAGCAACTGAACTGCATATTAAATCTCCCCACAGTCAGATTTCTGCCAACTTCGGTCTTAGTCTGCCGGTCTAGTTCCAATCCTTGGACCATCCACAACTTGTTTTTAATAATGCATATGGCTTTGTAAAATCCCTCTCTGGCAAGACAGCAAGCTGTATCCATTCTTAAATTTTCGTGTTGACTTAGCTATTTTGTATTTTCCTATTAACCATATAAACTTCAGGATATGTTAATAAAGTTTCTTTAAAAAAAAGAAAAAGGAAATGTATGCTCAAATTGCTTTAATAGTATAATTAAATTTGGAGGAGAATTTATGTTAATATATTAGTTGTGCTTTCCGAAATCCAGATGATAATCTTTATGAGTTTGTTTTTCTTTGTTAATCTGCATGTTCTTAGATGAGTTGATTCCCAGATTTTTAATACTTTAAAATTGATACTGCAATGAATATTATTTGCATGATGCTTAGAACTTCATTACTGCAGGGTAGACAATTACTAAGCAATGTATTAAGCTAACCTCGCATGTCGATCTTTGACCTAGTAACCTTGCTAGGTTCTGATATTAAATCTCAGTCTTATACAAGTGTCTTTTCTCATATAGGTGACCAGAACTTCTGCAAATAATGGGAGTTTTAACTGTTTCCGTCCAGTCTGTCATTGGCTAGTGTATTTTCTCTTTATATTATTTATCAGGATTAGTAAAGTAATATACATTACTGATTTTATTTGTATGTGGATGTCATGAAATATGAATATATAATATATGAAGTATGTATAATGAAATTTATTTAATCCCCAGTGAATGTCCTCACATAAAAGCTATACCCATGCATATGTACGTCTACGTATAAAGCAGATGTGAATATAAATAATAATCACGTGTAGGTAATCATATTTGAGTCGCCCTTGATAATCAAACGTTTCAAAAGGAATAAAGAAAATAATCGATTTATATCACTGTACAACAACTAATTTAAAACTTTCTCCATGGCAAAATATCCCAAATTAAACTCAAAACCAATGACGACACCCCACAAAGGGTGGGGATATTTTATCTTTAAAGGTCAAGGAGGTAAATATTTCAGCGTTCACAGGACATGTGTTCTGTGTTGTTACAGCCTGAAGACCCTCACGAACCACATGTAAATAAATGAATGGGGGGAACTGTGTTCCCAACAAACTTTATGTCCAAAAAAAACATGGGTCATACTTTGCCAATCCCTTATTTACAATAAGATGTCTGCGATACATGTAAAAACAATGGATAAAGAACATGAACACTATCGTAAACGTTACAAACTAACCCAACGCAAGAACTACCCGCGGACGTGAGGGATGCATCGATGCCTTCGTCCTGTGTGTGAATATTCCGGTCTCCCCGTGTAGCGATTCAGGGGACACTATTTGCTTTAGGCCCTCAGGGGCTGAGTGTCAGCAGCCCTGGCTTTGGGACTCTCACACCCAAATCTTGAATGTCTGTTTCTGTTTCCCGTCCTTTGCTTTCGGTGACTTTTTGTTTGGCTCCGCTGAGAGCCGCCTGCCTCGGTCAGCGAAACCTACAGAGTGTTTGGTGTCGCGTAGCTCTAAGATGAGAAGAGTGGCCCCCGCCGTCATGGAAGGACACCGTCCTTTCTCTGTCGCCCGGGCCCTAATCTGCAGGACAAAGGAAATAGCCTCTTTTCCACTGTGGAAGAACTGTCACCCCGCACGGGTCCAGCTGAGGTCCTGCCTGCCTGCCCGCCGCAGCGTGTGACTTCTCGGAACTGTGGCTCTCTGGTATGGCACTTATCTCTCTCCGTTTTGCTTTGTTTGACCTCATATTTTCTACACGGTGAATGTGCCCCTTGGTCGCTGCATCAATAAATATTCAAAGGGATCCCTTCACAGGACCCTGAGCAAGTGTCTCATGACAGCCACGAGTAAGCGAGAGCTGTGGGCCACTGTGCCGCGGCCACCAAG
>NW_011889096.1:603198-609760 GCF_000151845.1 Pteropus vampyrus | reverse complement strand
CAAAATATCCCAAATTAAACTCAAAACCAATGACGACACCCCACAAAGGGTGGGGATATTTTATCTTTAAAGGTCAAGGAGGCAAATATTTCAGCGTTCACAGGACATGTGTTCTGTGTTGTTACAGCCTGAAGACCCTCACGAACCACATGTAAATAAATGAACTGGGGGAACTGTTTTCCCAACAAACTTTATGTCCAAAAAAAACATGGGTCATACTTTGCCAATCCCTTATTTACAATGAGATGTCTGCGATACATGTAAAAACAATGGATAAAGAACATGAACGATATCGTAAACGTTACAAACTAACCCAACGCAAGAACTGCCAGCGGACGTGAGGGATGCATCGATGCCTTCGTCCTGTGTGTGAATATTCCGGTCTCCCCGTGTAGCGATTCAGGGGACACTATTTTAGGCCCTCAGGGGCTGAGTGTCAGCAGCCCTCGCTTGGGGACTCTCACACCCAAATCCTGAATGTCTGTTTCTGTTTCCCGTCCTTTGCTTTCGGTGACTTTTTGTTTGGCTCCGCTGAGAGCCGCCTGCCTCGGTCAGCGAAACCTACAGAGTGTTTGGTGTCGCGTAGCTCTAAGATGAGAAGAGTGGCCCCCGCCGTCATGGAAGGACACCGTCCTTTCTCTGTCGCCCGGGCCCTAATCTGCAGGGCAAGGGAAATAGCCTCTTTTCCACTGTGGAAGAACTGTCACCCCGCACGGGTCCAGCTGAGGTCCTGCCTGCCTGCCCGCCGCAGCGTGTGACTTCTCGGAACTGTGGCCCTCTGGTATGGCACTTATCTCTCTCCGTTTTGCTGTGTTTGACCTCATATTTTCTACACGGTGAATGTGCCCCTTGGCCGCTGCATCAATAAATATTCAAAGGTATCCCTTCACAGGACCCTGAGCAAGTGTCTCATGACAGCCACGAGTAAGCGGGAGCTGTGGGCCACTGTGCCGCGGCCACCAAGCCAGCTCGTCCACACATGCCATTCCCCCGCACGTGGGAGGATGGCCTTCCTGCTGTCCACGGCAAGGACGAGCCGGGAGGGACCGGGACTGCCTGCCACGTCCCGACAAACTGCCTTCCCCCCCTCGCTCTGGGCCTCCCCTGTGTGTCACCAGACTGATTGGAATTCGGGATCGTTCTCTGTCCCCTTACAGACTGGAGTTAGGGACACAGATGACAAGTAGCCAGAAGACAAAGAAGATCTACCATCACCACCAGGCGGTCAGGCACGGGAACATACGGCGGCCACATTACTCTTTTTCTAAAGCTACCAGTACAGTCTCGACTTCCACCCATTAGTTAACGGCACGATAGTAATTAGCAGCTTGTGGAAACTCATCCATTATTTAATATTTATTTACTCTGATGCCTTTGGCGATGTATCATTTAACTCTAACGTGTCGCAGTCTGCTTATGATATAATACAATGTTTACCCCAAACTATTATTTCTACGCAAATTGATTTTAAATGAGGAAACTTTAAAGAAACAGGAGGGAGAGAGAGAGGAAGGAGAAAGGGAAGGAAGAGATGGGAGAGAAACATTGATAAGGTTTGATTTGTTTTAAGGAGAAAACAAGTAGAAAAAAGTATGTGCAAACTTTCTTACTTATTTAGATATTTGTGTCTGGCACATTAGCCATTTTACCGACAATCCATAATTTTACAAAGGTAAATTACATCTCACAAAAGTGAATGTCGGGCATTACTTTAACCCATTGTATAGTTTTAAATGCTGATGTTATATTCCATGAAGTTATTTTTTATTTTTTATTACATTTTTTTCTGAAAGAATCGAGCATCTTTAAATGTTATGTCTGTATAGATGCCTAATAAATAATTTATTTGGGAATCCAAAAGTAAGGTGGTTAGTTGACCTAAAACGAATTCATTTATTTTGCGGACAAAATTTCCCAATGTGTTATTAGCGAATTCTTTGTTTTCGTTAAAATGTGACAGATACTTTCACTCAGTAAAAATGAAATGGTAATTTTACTTTTAAAAAGTCTTGGATTCGATTCCTGTTAATTCCAGATTTTTGAAGCCGTCAGATTCAAATAATTCAGTGTTTATTCTCGGTCCACACCGCAGTGCTGAATGTGCAATCTGCTGTTACCTGCTTTGATATATATATATACACACACACACATATATATACACACACACACACACACACACACACATGCACACACAGTAATGTGGAGAAGATCACATATGATCCCTCTGAGAATTGTGTGTGTGCGCTTGAATATCTGATGAGTTATTATGCACAAAGAGGCTGGCATGTGGCAAGCTCTATAATCATCACCATCATCCTCACCATCACCGTCATCATCATCGTAGCGAACTCGCCATAGGAGAGCTCGGTAAAGCACGACTACATAAACGCGGGCAACGCTGTCTGCAGAAAACGCACGTAGCACCCTACGCCACGACCCAGAGTTCTCGCTTCCCTTCTCTGCTTTCAGGCATCATCAGCTTGGGGAAGCGCCATCGCCTGCCCCAGGGCAGAGACGAGGCTACGAACAGGTAAGCGCACAGCGGTCCTGCCTGAGGAGGCATCTGATGCTCAGTTAGCTCGCGCGCTGGTTCCCCTGGAAACGTGATACAGGCGGATGGCAAAGTGCATCGATCGGCGACGCTGTACGTGGGGAACTAACACCGGATCTGAGCGCTGTCGCTGACGGCGCGAAGGCGAACGCTCACGGGGCGATGGGCGGGCGTCCTCTGGCTGTGCGCAGGCCGTGCTGGGCGAGCTCCCTGCTGGACCCCGCCGTGCGTGTCTGTGGGACGGTTACGAGGGCCGCTGCTTCCCAAGGGGATGCACGTGCTAAGCCCGGAGCGGGACGGCAGGACGGTGGCCACGGCGCACTGGCCTCTGTCGTGTGCGGGTCTGGGTAGACCGACGGCCTCTGCAGTCAGGACGGACCGTGGCTTTTATTTCGCGGTGCTCTGACCACGTGGGCGCTTTGCTAACCCTGGAGTCTTACGGAGAGTAAAGATCTCACGCAGGCTTTTTCCAAATGCGGGCCACGCAGTGCAGAGCGTGCACCCCAGCAGCTCCTTCATGAGCTGTCACGTGTGAGGCCTCTGTCTGCCCAGCCCATCGCCCCAGTACCAGCCAGCTTAGGACAGGTCGGTGCCCCAGAGCCCGCGGAGGGACTCCGGCTAGCCGCCCCCCTCCCCCACAAGGCTGCTGCCCTGCCCCGCCCTTCCCTCCCGGGGCCTTGCTTCTGCCTCCTGGCCAACCCTGCATGCCCCCTGCCTGGGCCTCTGCATGGCGCTGTCAGGTACCTAACTACCTTTCCCGTGGCAGGGGTCTCCCGGCTATTGGCCCCAAACCCCAAAGTCTCTACCCATACACTGTATTTTCAAACACAGCCCGGAGTGCGGTTGTGGGTCACAGAGCTTCAGGGACTGCCAGGGACTGCCTGGGGGCACTGCATAGGGTGACTGGTTACAATGACACAGATGTCGGTGTTATTCCTGATGGAGGGAAGTTTGCAAAATATACGTGGAACGTAGCATGCAAACAGCACGCGGCCGCCTTCACGCTCGGAGGTGCTCGCATGGCACCTCGTCCCCGTGAAGTCACTGTGAGCGTCATCGTGCAAAGTTAGGAATCACCTTCTCTGGATGGTGATTAAAAGAAACGCCCATTCTGAATGCGTCTGGTCACCAGGAACGCGTCTGCAGCCGGGCCATCTGCAGGAGAAAGGGACTGAGTGAACGACCCTGCCCGCTTCGGACACGGAGAAAAACAGAGACTTCCACCGTCGGGGGCGGGAGGCCCCAAGAATAATTTTATAAGATGGAAGGCAGAACAGTGGGAGGGAGGGAGCGGGAGAGGGCGAAGGAGGGAACATACGTGTTCATTCTGCGCAATGAGAACATTTGGAGTCCCGTGAAACCACAGCCAGCATCAGTGCTCGGGCGTGCCCTGCTGGGCCCCTCGGCCGGCCGGGGCGGGCACGGGGACCGACGGGGTTCCGAGCGGGGAGCAAAGCGCTCACCAGCACACGCCGTGCTCTACCCAGGAAGCAGGATGGAGCAAGACGGACAAGAGAAGACCTCCGACACCTGCATGCATGTGTGTGTGTGCATGCGCATGTCCGTGTGTGAGTGTGTGCGTCTGTGTGTGTGTCTATGTGTGTGTGCATGTGTGTGTGTGTGTCTGTGTGTGTCCGTGTCCGTGTGTGTGTGTGCATGTCCGTGTGTGTGTGCGTCTGCGTGTGTCCATGTGTGTGTGTGTCTATGTGTGTGTGCGTGCGTGTGTCCGTGTATGTGTGCATGTGTGTGCGTGTGCGTGTGTGTGCGTGTCTGTGTGTGTGATGTATACACAGAGAGATATATATAATTCTGTTATTTCACTAAACTTGTTTACTACTCAAGACTCAGATCCAGCCGTGCATACTAATGTCTTCGTCACTTTCTTAAACACACACTTCCAGTCTCAGCGTAAGTAGTAACGTGACGGACCCCGGTTTGAAAGTCACCGGAGACTCAGACATTGCTATTTACAGCGGCACAGAAACGTCTCCATTCTTCCACGGGCGTTCCGCTCACTGCAGAATCGTGCGTGAGGGAGAACATGGATGTGGCGCGTGAGGGTCCCACAGCAGCCGGCCAGCAGTCCGCGTGGCGGGGAAGCACCTGTCACCGGGGCCGCCGCGGCACGCTCCCCCGTGCTCTCGAGCTGGACGCCCCGCTGTGCGTGAGCGCGGGCGTCGCCCAGAGCCGAGCCGCCAGGGACCACGCCCGCTGCGGGCGCACGAGCCGTGTGCTGTGTGCGGCGTCTACACGGGGGACGCCCCGCCCCCCGCCACGTCACACGACGTGGACCCTACAACACGTTCGTTACGGGAACGAGCTTCGCGAACCCCTGAGTGAAAGGGGTCACACATCCGTTGTGCGTCAGTGTGCAAAATGAAAAACAGTCATTTTTGAAAGTCTCTGAAACCCCTGGATGAAGCTGCAGAAGTGAGGGGAGCCCCACGCGGACCGCCGCAGCCGGCCAGGTGCCTGTCCTGTGCCCATGGACACATGGAAGCACACCCAGTCCCGTCCCGCCCCGCCCCGCTGGGTGAGGGCGACTGAACGCCTGTCCACGTGGCCCCCCAGGTGCGAGAACCGCCCTGGACAGCAACGCCAGGTGGAAGATGCAGCGCGGGCCTTTCAAGCCCCGGGATGCGTGACCCCTCCTAGCTCCGGGCCGTCAGGGTCTCAGCGTCCCCTGCATCTACTACACGTTCTGGCTCCGGATGACATTTTCTAACGCGGTTCATGTGCAGGCAGCTTCCGCTTATTTCGTGGGCCTTCCAAAGATCGAGGGGAGCATCGTTTCTCACGGAATTCTCGCTCAAAACTCGAACTCCTCTCCCTGCTTCCTGCCACCCGGCTCCGTGCATTTTCACGTATATACTAAGATGCGACTTTTCAATTTGCGGAGACAATACCGGTACTGTCATCGCGATGCTCCGTATGGGAGAAAACTCGCAGTGACTTCTGAAAACGAATATGGTTTCATTGTTTTTATGGACTGAATTGTGTGTACCCAAAGTTCTTCTGTTGGGGTCTTCATCCCCAGGACCTCAGAATGGGTCTTTATAGAGGGGATGAAGGTAAGATGAGGTCACCAGGGTGGCCCTGATCCCACAGGACTGTGTCCTTTTAAGAAGAGGGAATGAGGACACAGATATGCACAGAGGGACGACCGCATGAGGACACGGGGAGGGGACGGCGTCCGCATGCCCAGGAGAGAGGCCTCAGGAGGGACCAGCCCTGTCCACACCTGCATCTCAGCCATCAGCCTCCAGGACCGGGACGAATCAATGTCTGTATTTTATGCATATCAGTCTGTGGAACTAGGGTATGACGGCCCAAGGGGACTAATAATCCCGTCTTCTGCCTTAAAAAGTGGTTTTTAATAAATAATCTCTGCTCGATTTGGAATAAGAAAAAAGAGAGTATAACATTTTTAGCTAAAATATGTATTTCTTGTCCACTACTGAATCTTATGGAATGAATAAGGCAGACAAATCAAGAATTATCACTGTTCATGTTAAATTTAAATTTCGCTGAATTAATTCATGGTCCCAATAGATACTTCAAAATACTTTCTCTTCACATCCATGATAATGGCCATCCGTCAGATAATTACTGTGTTTTTTAAAGTCAAACTGTTGCCATTTTCCTAATGCCCTTTATTAATCATGTGTAGATGCGGTCCCTGCCTTTCGTTAGCTACTTTAAAATCGAGCTGACAGGATGCCAGACAATCGTATTTCAACACTCTAATCGAAAAAGACTGCAGCCAAATATCGAACTAAAACCTTCCCTGACTCCGGCTTGTTTTGTGTTTATGAATTCTGAGGATAAACGGTTCAGAAAACACATGTCTAGGCTTGTTAAGGATTTCACTCGTGCACACGGTCTGCCGGCGACGGCGAGTCCGTGGAGAGTCCTTCGACCTTGGAACGTCCCGATGTGTCCGCTTCAGTTCGCCTACGTGACGCCGGTCCGGGCTCGGGAGGGCAGGGCGGTTTGACGGCAGTTAACGTC
>NW_011889096.1:599657-602043 GCF_000151845.1 Pteropus vampyrus | reverse complement strand
CGCCTGGGCCGCGGGTTCGGGGAAGCGACGCTCGGCCCTCCGCGCGGGGCCTGTCGCCCCGTGTCCCGCACAAGTGGCCCAGGCACAGGCCCCACGCACTTACTGGGAACCTGTGGAGCGGCCGGGGCTTTGTCATGCAGAGGAAAAGGCCTCCGAGGTGAAGAGACACCGGATTCCCCAAAGCTGAGGATCGCAGGTGACAAAGGGCCCGTTCACTCGGACACCCTGTAGCGATGGGGCAGGGCGCGCTGGCAGCATGGCACAGGCCCCGCACTCTTTATACCCAAAGGCCACTCCGGGAACCACAGGCCATTTTAAAAGTACAATAACAAGAAACACGCCAAGCACACACACACGCACACACAGAAGTTAGAAAGTAATCGTGACATAAAAACGCAGCATGGAACTCCTCACAGGAACGTGGACTTGGGCTTGTGACGTGGGGAAGGAAGGGGGGTCTGCTCTGTCTGCGTGTGTCTGACACACACGTGATTAAGCAGGCGCTGCCTCGCACACTCAACAGCCCCGTCGACCAGGAGAAGGTGGCACCAGGACAGGCGGATAAAGGGCACCGACTAACTTTTAACGACTTAGCTGCATCACTGTGGCTCACGCTGACTTCTTCTGAGTGGGGACACAAAGCAGGGGACAGCAGCAGAATCAGCCGTGCGGAAGATAAAGGGCTCTTCCCAGTGCTCACGGGGACGTCTGCTCCACGACAATAAGCAGCACGGTACCGCAGCCCTCTGTGTCACGTTACGTCACAGTCACTGACTTTCAGTAACAGGCTGCAGATGGGTCATTTGTTAGTTGTTTAAAAGAAAGGGTGTGACATTTCCCCGACGAGGTGAGGAGTTCATCTCTAAAGGGCCGTACTCTGCTCAGCCCGCGCCTTCCTGCCGTTGGCTGCTTTTCCGGTCTAGCTCCCTCGGTGTGGAGCTGTGACGTCACACAGGCTCGAGTTCCCTTCTTTTACCAGCGTTTCATGAATAAAAATGAGAGCGATCAGAGTTTCTGCTTTGCCGCTAAGATTTTCAAATACTGAGCACAAGCGGCAGAATAGAACCACGTGATCTTACTGAGGAAACAGCTTAACGCAGACAACCTGTAAGATAACACTTCTCGCATCGGTATTGAAAAGGCCATGGGGGTTTGGGGTTACATGCGGACGGACCCTCAAACACTTTAATCCTTGTCAGCTGGAAATTAAATTGTGGTCTACTGAGGCTATAACGTAAAAAAAAACAAACAAACGCATAAATTTTTTTTTTTTTTAGAGCCCAGCTTAATTTCGTGTCTTCTATAAAACACCCTACTAAATAAAGGGTAAATTGGCAGGAATCCTGACATAGCCACAGCAAAGGAAGCGTGTGTCCTTGGATTTTGAAGCTCCCAGAGTCTTCCGCGTGAACTGGCTTTTAGAGAAGCAGGGTCGCAGGACACGTTCGGGAAGACCACACATGTCAGCAGGCAGGAGTGCCAGCAAGAGGCAACCTCACGCGCGGGCCTCGGTGCAGAGCGCCCGGCAGGAGTGCAGTGGTCACCGTTAGTTAGCTCAGGAGGAAGGCGTACCCGGTAAACGCTGACGCTGCATCACGGGAGGCGACAGTGTCCGCCTTGATCTGGAAACTCAGCCACCATGCAGCGGAGAAGCGCAAGCATCGAGGCAGCAGAGAGGTCCGGCTGACCGTCAGCGTCCATCGCCGCGCTTAGCACAGTGGGAGCCTTGAGCTCATTCCAGCCTCCGGCCTGAGACTGACTCCCAGCCACGGGGATGTCCCAGACGGGGCCCCAAACAGAACGAGGGGACGCCACGCATGCCCAACAAACCCTCTGGGATATCTTGACCCACAGAATCCATGGCCATAACTGCATGATAAAGTGATTACTGCTTTCAAGATTAAAATAGAGATGGATCCACTATCCACGGCAGGACAGGAGCACACACACCCACGACAAAGTCAAGCGAAAACTAACTTTAAAGCAGGTTTTTGCAGTTGTTTGCAAAAAATGTCACAAATCATGCTTTTTCTTTCTTACTACGTGCAATTTTATATACACACTTGTGATTAACATTCCCAGATAGCCTTTATGGTATAAACTGAACAAATTCAGTGTTTGAAAAGATTTTTTAAAACTATGTAAATGATTTCAATTTATGTCATTCAAGTTGTGTAGGTGCTGAGTGCAATGTCATTTCTCACAGCGTAAAACAAAGGCTTTGCTCTTGCGAGGTGAATCGTTGGTGTGAAGCCTAGCAACCTGCTTTGTACCAAGTCTACGCCTTCAGAAATGACGTATTCCAGCAGGGAGCTGTTCAAGCTCGAGAAACATTTTCTACTGACAACTCTGGGGGAAACTAAATTTAAAAGTAACTTCTATCTAT
>NW_011889096.1:597955-598957 GCF_000151845.1 Pteropus vampyrus | reverse complement strand
CAGAACGAGGGGACGCCACGCATGCCCAACAAACCCTCTGGGATATCTTGACCCACAGAATCCATGGCCATAACTGCATGATAAAGTGATTACTGTTTTCAAGATTAAAATAGAGATGGATCCACTATCCACGGCAGGACAGGAGCACACACACCCACAACAAAGTCAAGCGAAAACTAACATTAAAGCAGGTATCGAATGTACATGCAATTGTTTGCAAAAAATGTCACAAATCATACTTTTTCTTTCTTACTACGTGCAATTTTATATACACACTTGTGATTAACATTCCCAGATAGCCTTTATGGTATAAAGTGAACAAATTCAGTGTTTTAAAAGATTTTTTAAAACTATGTAAATGATTTCCATTTATGTCATTCAAGTTGTGTAGGTGCTGAGTACACTGTCATTTCTCACAGCGTAAAACAAAGGCTTTGCCCTTGCGAGGTGAATCGTCGGTGTGAAGCCTAGCAACCTGCTTTGTACCAAGTCTACGCCTTCAGAAATGACGTATTCCAGCAGGGAGCTGTTCAAGCTCGAGAAACATTTTCTACTGACAACTCTGGGGGAAACTAAATTTAAAAGTAACTTCTATCTGTCTCGCGTCGGCATGCGACGAAGCAAAATGAGACTCGTCAGGGCCTCGTTCCCACGGTTTCAAAAACTGTGACTGTTCCTTCTCTGAATCAAGCTGAGGACCCACTGGAATATCGACATTTCATTAGAAAGTGAGAGGATGTCTGTATCATTGTCAAACTGCTCTTCAATTCAATCACCAAATTAAAAAAACGCACACGCTGAACTTGGGCGGGTGACGGGAACACTCGCCCCTTGGTCTTCAGACGAGCCAGCAAAACAAGACGAAACGAGCCTCATTCCTCCCAATGACGGAAATTTGAAAGGTCAATAAACATACGCAGTTAGATTCCAATCCACTCGTAAGAAATGAAAAATTAAACAACGAAATTATAATTTCGCAGCCAGTCGCTTCGCAAAAATTTA
>NW_011889096.1:589800-597905 GCF_000151845.1 Pteropus vampyrus | reverse complement strand
CCTTCTCTGAATCAAGCTGAGGACCCACTGGAATATCGACATTTCATTAGAAAGTGAGAGGATGTCTGTATCATTGTCAAACTGCTCTTCAATTCCATCGCCAAATTAAAAAAACGCACACGCTGACCTTGGGCGGGTGACGGGAACACTCGCCCCTTGGTCTTCAGACGAGCCAGCAAAACAAGACGAAATGAGCCTCATTCCTCCCAATGACGGAAATTTGAAAGGTCAGTAAACATACGCAGTTAGATTCCAATCCACTCGTAAGAAATGAAAAATTAAACAACGAAATTATAATTTCGCAGCCAGTCGCTTCGCAAAAATTTAAGTACCTACTGTATGCACCGGCGAGAAATCGCAGGAAAGAGAGATTTGTACACACGCTGTCAGAAGCAGCTTGGCATCGTCTAATAGAAGAGACAGCCTCACTCACCGTAGGTGAGTCGGCAGTACCATTTCACTAAGAAAGCAAGACGTTAATTGTGGGGTTTTCGAGAACAGTCTGGGGTCGCTCTGCACATTTCCATTGGCTGGCTGTGTGGTTCGAGAATTTACTTCCTATGCGTTAGAATCCAACGTATGAATCTGGGAAACATTCAAGAAGAAAACCAGAAAGGACTTAGACGCAGCAAAAGGGGCGATTATGTGATGTCTAGTGTTTGTGCACGAAGCGTATGCTACTGGCCCCCGCTGGGCACGAAACCAGCAATGACAGGAAGAGTAGGCTGATTTGTAGAGAGGAGCATTCGCTGACGTACTCCGAATGTACGTTTTAAAAATGTTCACTGGCTGTTGTAGAGCGGCACATGTGCCCTTGGTGACCGTGTCACATCGAAGCTTGGAAGAGTTTGGGAAAACGTCGGAAAAGCAAGGAACGGCCAGCCAGGACGGCCGATGGAGGGACCCGCATGGCAGTCGGCAACTCGAACTTGACCGGTGGTTCGAGGTCATGAAAAGGAGCACAGCGCATCTGATCTCTTCAAACTTCTGAGTGCTGGGTAGAAGGCTTTAGACAATATACTAATTCAGGATTTTAAAAGTACTAAATGCATTAACAGTTTTTTAAAATACTATTTACAGCACCAGGCACATCTTTTAGGCATTTTCCGGATTGAAACATCACGTGTGCTGGATTGGATGTTGCCTTCTCCTTCTGAGCAAGTGTGTGTCTCAGGATTTCGCTGTTACGAGGGAAGCTGCTAGAAACATTCCTGCGGATGCCTCCTCGGCTACACGTTCCTGACATACACACGCTACACGGTCCCAGGCAGAACTGTTGGCTCATTAGTTTTCCTTAAGCCAGCCTTTCTGCAGCGGTGGCCGATGACCTTCTAAAAACACGATGGTAGCGTACGACCCAGCGGGACGGGGGAGACAGTGTCACCGATCCACGGTTTCGACCTGGTTCGTAGTTTTCAAGGACATTGTTTTGATCAACTTTACGGGTAACTCGTGGTGCCTCGTAATTAAATTTATATTTTCTAACCGAACTTTAAACCCTGTCACATGGTTACGAGCCCTAAATGATGGCTTATCTCTGAACTACCTGTTTATTATTTTGTACTGCTGTTGGCAAGTACACGTGAGCGGTGTTACATTTTTATAGCTATTGGTTAGGTACGTTGAAAATATACTCTCCAAATTGGATGCTTCCCTTATAACTTTTTATTTTAACGCTAGTTGGACAGAATTTTTAATTTAGTGTGACTGAACTGGTCAATTTTTTATTTTCGATATCAGGTTTTCATGCATTTCATAATCCACTGTTACAGACATTTTCAAATACTGTCTCCTAAACTTTCAAGGGTTTTCATATTTGGCTTCAGGTTCTTAACTTGTAATCATTTTAATTGGTTCATATTTTCATGCTTACGAGCCTAAACTGTACAGAAGTTTGCACGAGCACAATTTTCTGAAAGTTTGCGTTTCTCCTCTCATTTGCGAATTATGGTTCCATTTAAGCTTCTATAGGTTAACGCTCTGTTTTGAATGATACGGATTTATAAATGAGGTATGAAAACCTCACAGAACACATCACTCACCTTCCTCTTTTCTTTAAAGGACCCCTTGGCTTATTTCGAGCCATTGTTTCTCTATGTAAATCGAGAAGCGGCTTCTCCATACCCATAAAACATCCTTCGGACATTGTTATTTGAATTTCAGTGAACCTGTGGGTTAATCAGAAAAGAACTGGCATCTTTATTTATTGATTCTCATGCATATTATGCCAAGGAAACTACATTTGGTTGTTACCACTGGAAATTATGTGCTTATCCACACTTTGCAATTCATTATTACTCTCGCAGGAAAGGCAAGTGACTTTCCGAAGTTCATATTGTAGCTAACAACACTGTCAGACGCCGGTGTTGGTTCGACCAACTCTCTGTAGGTCCGTATGAGTGTCCTCTATGTCCACATCACTGCTATGTCGTGACGCTTTTCCTCTTCGCCAATTCGTTAAATTATTCTTTCTTTCCTTTTTCAGCCAGCACGATACAGAGCAGAGGTGGTGACTGGCATGGGGGTCCCCACGCTCATGTCACAGGACATTGCTGCTGCGGAGGTGGCGGTGGTCCCCACCCTAAACGTCACAGGTGCATCACTGGGCAGGTTGTCTGTGTCCTCTCCCTTGTAAAGGGAGCTCTGAACTCCAGTTTCCTGTGTCTGTTCTTGAAACTTTGTCAAATTTTTTATTTTTTTTTTTTTTTTGCCACGTATTGTAAAAGCATCAATCGAGATGGCCGTTTATCTATTACTGTGGGTGAATTATGTTTTAAAAAATATTCCAGCATAGTGTGCTCTCTTAGATGAACCACAGCTGATCGGGATGCATGCTCTATCTTATGTAAATGTTTCACGGCTGTGCGAACGTGAGTGAGACCGGTCTGAAGTCGGCCCTTCCACCAACGCTGCAAACTGCCACATGTGGCTGGGGACGGATGTGACATTTGTCATTCCAAGTACCTGTGATGGGAGAAATGATTTCTGAGCTTTCTCCTCCCTTAAGTTGCTTTGATTCTTGATATATATTTTTAATCAAAATGGGTGAATGATCTTTTTTGATCATTTTTGAATTAATGTATACGTTTTGTAAAATAATCCATTCTGAGGCCAAACATTCTACAATTACACTTCAAAGGACCCTTTGTATTACTTGCTTAAAGATATGACACGCAGACTGTGCATCAATCTTCAGCTCACCTTTACTCACAAGATTTTCCATTAAACAGTGAACTGTAAATTGCTGCTTCTCTTTATCCTTATTCGGTGATTACCTGTTGAGACCTTAACATGGGCTGTTTAATTATTACATAGGATGGATAGACAGAAAGATGGATGGATTGATGGGTGGGTGGATGGAGAGGTAAACAGACTGATAGACAGACAGATATGGTTTACCTTTTTGTGATTAGGGCACTTTTAGGCGCAGAGTATGGACCCCATAAAATCCTTTTGAACTGAATTGAACAGAAGGGGTGTGTGTGTGAGAGAGAGAGATTTGACAGTGAACTCTCCAAATTAAGGAGACCTCAAAATTGTACATTAATAATTACACTCCAGGTCGTTAATACTGCACTTTAATTCATCAGCTGGAAGATATACAAAGGTCAATAAGCTGCTCTCCATAACAGCTTTACATGGAGGGAAATGTAAATTTACAGACTCAAGATAATGTTCTTCTCTTTGGCCTTCTAAAATTCTGTAATCCTTCCCATACATGGGTATTTTTTTTTTCCCCATGCTGAAGTGTCTGTCAACAAATAAACATTAATGCTCATGATTCGCTGCTCGCCTGGAGTAAACCATGTCATTTAATTAAAGACACAAAAATAATACTGATGAGAAAGGCACTGGAATGTAAAGAAAGTATTTTAAAAACCTAGCACTAAATTAAAGAATTAAGTGACTGTTCATACTTCTGCATCCGTGGGCAAGCAGCAAGGTGCAGATGAATGTACATAGTGAAATTAAATTTTTGGTGGACTCGGAAGTGTTACATTAAGGTTTCTTTCACGGTGTGTAAGAAGTTTGGTCTACATATATTAATATTATCTTTATGTTTGTGTGTCTATGTAAATATATTTTTTCCTCACACAACTGGGTGATTGTAGTTTGTTTGGATAGTAACAACAGAGCTTTGTCTCCTTAGGGCAGATTTCTGAATGATTTAAAATGTATTCTTGTTTCCCATCCCCCCAGCAATTTTTAATGATAAAAAAGAGTCACAGAAAAAAACGAACAGCTGAAATCTCCACCGTGCGACCTCCATCGCCCCACGGGGATTCCCGAAGTGCCTCTCAGTGCCTAATGGCCGGTCACCGCGGAGACTTGAAACCTCGCACAGGCTGAGTCACCGCGTCTCCGTTTCGTCAATTACGTTCTCGAATTTTATTTTTAGTGTGTTTATTTTTCAATTACAGTTGCCATCAATACTATTTTCCCTGTGTCTCAGTGCGCGGCACAGGGATTAGAGATTGTGTGACGTACGAAGGGGTCCAGCGATGAGTCTCGTCCCCACCTGGCACCACGCACGGTTGTCACTGTCACTGACTGCGTTCCCTGTGCTGGGCGTCACGCCCCGTGATCCTCTGTGACGGCCACGTCATGCTTTCTAGTGCCTTCCGCGTGTGCATGCCCCCGATCCGCTCCCCCCGGCCAGCATCGGTCCCTTCTCCGTATCTGTGAGTCCGCCTCTGTTTTGTTTGTTTGTTTATTTTGTTCTTTCGATCCCATATGTGAGTGAGATCACATCACATGTGTCTTTCTCTGTCTGACTGATGTCACTTAGCCTAACCCCTCTGGGTCCAGCCTTGTGATCACCAAAGGCGGACTTCCTTCGTGGTCATGGCTGAACAATGTCTCATCATGTCTAGACGGCACCTCTTCAGCACGCATGCATCCCCGACGGGCACCGAGGCTGCCTCCTTAGCAACGCTACTGTCCACGACGGTGCAGTGAACACAGGTGTGAACGACGGTGCAGTGAACACAGGTGTGCACGCAGGTATCATGTTCACAAACATGACAAGTGTAATATGATGGGTTTGCACGACTCTACAGCTGTGGCCAGCACGGAGCTCGTCTCCCATCCCCCACACTGCCCCCACCCCCATACCCATTATGACATCATACACAGCTTGGGGAGGGGGGTACTGGTTTCCATGGCAACCACCAATCAGACAAATCCTGCTCTCTCCTTCGGGGGCTGATTGAGGTGCCTCAGACAGGAGAAGCCAAGGACATCTTATTTCCTGGCCATCGGTCTGACTCAGAGACGAGGCCCTCAACACCAATGCCCGCTCCCATGCTAGAAATTCCTGGACACTGGTTTGAAGGAGGTGGGTGGGCAAAGGGCCACACTGGACACCAGAGTGAGGGACGTGGAGGTCAGGGACACCAAGAGAACTGCAGAAACCAGACCCGGGTGCCTACGTAATCCCTCCGGGAACCTACGAAGAGCTTGACGTGACGCGGGCCTGGCAGCCCTGGAATGGAGCAGAGCTGAGCTGCCCCGGAAAAGGTCACTTTCGACTCTCACAATCTCCTCGGCCAACAGGACAGGACGGCTGCGCGGGCATAAAACGGGCAGGGATGGGTCCGGGGAGCAGACTCTCCCGTGTGGAAACCCTTTAAACCCACCGTGGCGCATGAGCAGGAGAAAGCACGCGATGGCCACAGACCTTGCAACTTAAGCATCCGGTGTCCCCTGTCCTATCCCGGACACTCAGCATCTGGGAAATACCCAAGTCCACTCAATGTCCGCGTGTGTGTGTGTCGTGTATTATTACCACATGTGTATTTTTTTCAGTGACAGTTCAAATTCAATATTATTTTACGTTGGTTGCAGGCGTACAGCATAGTGCTTGGACATTGTTAATTTACAAAGTGCCCCCCCCCGCCCCCATTGGTCTAGTCCCCGCCTGGCTTCAAACACAGTTGTCACGTTACTGGCTCGATCCCCTGTGCTGTATGTACTTTACGTCCCATGACGTTTCGTAACTGTGGGTTTCCACTTCTTAGTCCCTGGACCTTTCTCACCCACTCCCCGACCCTCCCAAATCTGGCAACCATCAGATCGCTCCCTATTTCTACGGGTCTGTTTCTGCTTGGCTGGTTTACTCTGTTCTGTAAATTCCACATATGAGATCACAGGGCATTTCCCTTTCTCTGTGAATGACCGACCATCAAGGGCTGCTTTTAGGATACACAAAGTGTGAATGTTTTTCATAGGAATTGTGAGTTTCACTACGGATACATCTCAAGTTTAGTCATCGTGCAACATGAACATTAGATGGTGAAAAAGACTGAGGTAAGTATTTCCAATAACAGTGAGATCCGACCCTGAAACTGCAGAGTGAAATGGCTTATTACGACCGCAGCGATGGGACCGACGGCGGACACCAACGTGGGCCGCTCTCTGCGTAAGGACAACTGAATGCCACACTGTCAGAGTCACCTTGGCTGTGTCACCCGCTCTGAGTTAGCAAGGGAAGACAAGCTGTGCTGGGAGCGGGGACTTAGACTAGACGTCTCACGTCGGCACACGTCATAGGGACCGTTAATTAAAATGTCGGCACTTGATTTTTTTCCTGCACAGACGTGAATATTTCTCGGAGTCCCAGGAGAGCACCAAGCCATTTCCCAGAGGAATATTCAGGATGCGAAGGACTAGCTAAGACCTGCTCAGGAAAATGAAACTGAAGAGGGGCAAAATAATTGTCACCCTTTGACATAGCGGGTTCCGATTTCTGGAAAACACACAGACATGCACACACACACACGCACACACGCACACACATGCACACATGTGCACATGCACACACACAGACACATGCATACACACGTGCACGCACGCACACACACACATGCACGCACACACGTGCACACGCGCACACATGCACACACACGCACACATGCACATGAGCACACAGACACGCACACACAGGCGCACACATTCACACACGCACACACGTGCACATGTGCGCATGCACACACGCACACACGTGCACATGCACACACATGCGCACACACGCACACACACAACAGACACACACATGCACACACGTGCACACGCGCACACACACGTGCACGCACACGTGCACGCACACGTGCACACACATGCACACGCACACGCAGCTCAAAGTTCTCGGAAGTTTTGTGCAGAAATGTGAACGTGGGTACAGGACACAGACTATCATAACAGTGGTGTATTTATCATCTAAAACACTTGAAGCTCTTAGACATTAAAGTCGAGAATCGGTTAAGAAAAAGATTATAATTTAAATTTGCTTTTTGTTTTTAATGATCGTGCAAGTTCAGTGGCTAGAATTAGGTAAGAGCGCAGACGTTTTTCTCGAAGGTGAAAGGAAGCCCTCAGAGCAGACCGGTACGTGGAAATCCACCAACGATTGAAATGTCTTGGGGACGCACGCTAACAAGATGCAGGTCCCCACGTGACAGAACACAGGGGAACGTAAGGGTTTCAAAGGGACGTGAAGAACAAACGTCATGACGTTGTTACCTCCACATGGGCGGCCCCACGACGAGAGGCCCACGGACGCCTGGAGGGTGGGGACCGGAGCAGGAAGCTGTCCCAGGAGCACGGGCTCTCACACTGCAGCCCCCACATTCAGACTCGGGGAGCGGGGTGAGAACCAGCACATGATGGATCACGGCGGGGAACCCAAACGGGCACATGCACCGTCCATCCTGTGAGGAGGCAGGGTTTGTATGTGAATTTAAATCTAGGTCCCGGCACTGCTGGGTGACAGCGACGTTCTCACAGGAAGAACTGGGGTCAGCTGGGGTGCAGGACGAGCCCCCCGCCGTGAACGCCCCGGCTGCGGGGACACACCTGCCACCTGCACCGCGGGTGGAGCTGGGGCCCCGCTTCCCGCTGGCTGAGTGGAAGGGGAGGCTGGGTGTGCCAACGGGAGACATTGGGGGACCTACGGAGCCCAAAGCAAGCTTATTAGGAAAAGGCTCCCCCTCCCCAGCAAAAAGCTGGGCTTAAAAGCAAAGTGCAATGATTTTCTAGAGAAAAATGAAATCCTCCAATGAGGCACCAGCCAGGAGCCATGCAGGGGACTCTGCTTCCCTCGGGCC
>NW_011889096.1:584819-586895 GCF_000151845.1 Pteropus vampyrus | reverse complement strand
ACGCACACGTGCACACACATGCACACGCACACGCAGCTCAAAGTTCTCGGAAGTTTTGTGCAGAAATGTGAACGTGGGTACAGGACACAGACTATCATAACAGTGGTGTATTTATCATCTAAAACACTTGAAGCTCTTAGACATTAAAGTCGAGAATCGGTTAAGAAAAAGATTATAATTTAAATTTGCTTTTTGTTTTTAATGATCGTGCAAGTTCAGTGGCTAGAATTAGGTAAGAGCGCAGACGTCTTTCCTCGAAGGTGGAAGGAAGCCCTCGGAGCAGACCGGTACGTGGAAATCCACCAACGATTGAAATGTCTTGGGCACGCACGCTAACAAGATGCAGGTCCCCACGTGACAGAACACAGGGGAACGTAAGGGTTTCGAAGGGACGTGAAGAACAAACGTCATAACGTTGTTACCTCCACATGGGCGGCCCCACGACGAGAGGCCCACAGACGCCTGGAGGGTGGGGACCGGAGCAGGAAGTTGTCCCAGGAGCACGGGCTCTCACACTGCAGCCCCCACATTCAGAGTCAGGGAGCGGGGTGAGAACCAGCACATGACGGATCACGGCGGGGAACCCAAACGGGCAAATGCTCCGTCCATCCTGTGAGGAGGCAGGGTTTGTATGTGAATTTAAATCTAGGTCCCGGCACTGCTGGGTGACAGCGACGTTCTCACAGAGAGGACACTTTGCACAGCCATGCTGCGGCCCTTCCACCCGCGCTGGGGTCAGCTGGGGTGCAGGACGAGCCCCCACCGTGAACGCCCCGGCTGCGGGGACACACCTGCCACCTGCACCCCGGGTGGAGCTGGGGCCCCGCTTCCCGCTGGCTGAGTGGAAGGAGAGGCTGGGTGTGCCAACGGGAGACATTGGGAGACCTATGGAGCCCAAAGCAAGCTTATTAGGAAAAGGCTCCCCCTCCCCAGCAAAAAGCTGGGCTTAAAAGCAAAGTGCAATGATTTTCTAGAGAAAAATGAAATCCTCCAATGAGGCACCAGCCGGGAGGCGTGACGGGCACTCTGCTTCCCTCGGGCCTGGCAGGGCCGTCCCCTTTCCACGTCCCTTCTGCAGGCTCCGCTGGTGGCCCCAGGCTCCAGGACACACAGTGAGGGCATCCTCACGGGGCAGCAGGCGAGCTCATCCACCTGGGGATCACCCACGACACCCCAACAGGGGGCCCCTTCGCTCCTAGGCTTTCTGCACCTTGGCAGGCTCAGAAGCCTTGACAGTCACAGTGATAAAGGAACAGAAACCTTTCAGTGAGTGCATGGTGGATGGAAGGTCAGTGCCAGAACTTTCTAGAAAGCAAGAAAGCGGCATCTGAACACATTTCAAATGCTTTACAATCTTGCACTCATGTTCACTTAAACAAATAGTAACAGTAAAAAGTAAAGTGTTTGTAGAACAGATACGTAGGTGTCATGTACGCATGTTTTATCTACATGTGTGTGTATATATGTGTGTGGAGAGAGAGGTGTGTATCATCGAATCTATCCTATCTCAAAGCTTGTATCTATGTATCATCTGTCTTTTACATTTATCACTTATCTATTTATCTATTCTATCATCCATCTATCATCCACCAATCATATATGATACAAAGCTCCTATCACGTATCCTTCCATGTATATAAAAAATGGATGTATTTCCTATCTAGTCTTCCCTCCGTCCATCCATCCCTCCCTCCATCCATCCATCACCTATCTGTGTCTGCATCTCATCTATTGGTCAATCTACACGTGCACGCGCGCGCGCGCGCACACACACACACACACACACACACGCCTTGAGTGGTACTGCACATCCAGACACTGGCAATTTGTAGGTGAAATGGAAAGAAACTGTGGAAGCCCAAGGTCGTTCCCAAGGACAGAGCTCCCCAGGACACCCAACGGCGCCTCTTGAACGTGGGCGACACGGCTGTGTGAGTCAAGGAAGGCTGCGTGTCTGCTGTCACTCCTTTGGTAAAGAAAGGGAACATGG
Organism: Pteropus vampyrus; assembly: GCF_000151845.1. Classification (NCBI taxonomy): domain Eukaryota; kingdom Metazoa; phylum Chordata; class Mammalia; order Chiroptera; family Pteropodidae; genus Pteropus; species Pteropus vampyrus. Next base: position 584,905 of record NW_011889096.1, on the reverse strand, counting down.
CTGGGGACTATATTTTGGAGAGCCATTCTACAGTGCCTGCCAAACACACTAGCTTAGCTTATGTCGTTGATCTGCAGTCCCATCCC
>NW_011889096.1:580954-584769 GCF_000151845.1 Pteropus vampyrus | reverse complement strand
GGAGTCCCAGGAGAGCACCAAGCCATTTCCCAGAGGAATATTCAGGATGCGAAGGACTAGCTAAGACCTGCTCAGGAAAATGAAACTGAAGAGGGGCAAAATAATTGTCACCCTTTGACATAGCGGGTTCCGATTTCTGGAAAACACACAGACATGCACACACACACACGCACACACGCACACACATGCACACATGTGCACATGCACACACACAGACACATGCATACACACGTGCACGCACGCACACACACACATGCACGCACACACGTGCACACGCGCACACATGCACACACACGCACACATGCACATGAGCACACAGACACGCACACACAGGCGCACACATTCACACACGCACACACGTGCACATGTGCGCATGCACACACGCACACACGTGCACATGCACACACATGCGCACACACGCACACACACAACAGACACACACATGCACACACGTGCACACGCGCACACACACGTGCACGCACACGTGCACGCACACGTGCACACACATGCACACGCACACGCAGCTCAAAGTTCTCGGAAGTTTTGTGCAGAAATGTGAACGTGGGTACAGGACACAGACTATCATAACAGTGGTGTATTTATCATCTAAAACACTTGAAGCTCTTAGACATTAAAGTCGAGAATCGGTTAAGAAAAAGATTATAATTTAAATTTGCTTTTTGTTTTTAATGATCGTGCAAGTTCAGTGGCTAGAATTAGGTAAGAGCGCAGACGTTTTTCTCGAAGGTGAAAGGAAGCCCTCAGAGCAGACCGGTACGTGGAAATCCACCAACGATTGAAATGTCTTGGGGACGCACGCTAACAAGATGCAGGTCCCCACGTGACAGAACACAGGGGAACGTAAGGGTTTCAAAGGGACGTGAAGAACAAACGTCATGACGTTGTTACCTCCACATGGGCGGCCCCACGACGAGAGGCCCACGGACGCCTGGAGGGTGGGGACCGGAGCAGGAAGCTGTCCCAGGAGCACGGGCTCTCACACTGCAGCCCCCACATTCAGACTCGGGGAGCGGGGTGAGAACCAGCACATGATGGATCACGGCGGGGAACCCAAACGGGCACATGCACCGTCCATCCTGTGAGGAGGCAGGGTTTGTATGTGAATTTAAATCTAGGTCCCGGCACTGCTGGGTGACAGCGACGTTCTCACAGGAAGAACTGGGGTCAGCTGGGGTGCAGGACGAGCCCCCCGCCGTGAACGCCCCGGCTGCGGGGACACACCTGCCACCTGCACCGCGGGTGGAGCTGGGGCCCCGCTTCCCGCTGGCTGAGTGGAAGGGGAGGCTGGGTGTGCCAACGGGAGACATTGGGGGACCTACGGAGCCCAAAGCAAGCTTATTAGGAAAAGGCTCCCCCTCCCCAGCAAAAAGCTGGGCTTAAAAGCAAAGTGCAATGATTTTCTAGAGAAAAATGAAATCCTCCAATGAGGCACCAGCCAGGAGCCATGCAGGGGACTCTGCTTCCCTCGGGCCTGGCAGGGCCGTCCCCTTGCCACGTCCCTTCTGCAGGCTCCGCTGGTGGCCCCAGGCTCCAGGACACACATTGAGGGCATCCTCACGGGGCAGCAGGCGAGCTCATCCACCTGGGGATCACCCACGACACCCCAACAGGGGGCCCCTTCGCTCCTAGGCTTTCTGCACCTTGGCAGGCTCGGAAGCCTTGACAGTCACAGTGATAAAGGAACAGAAACCTTTCAGTGAGTGCGTGGTGGACGGAAGGTCAGTGCCAGAACTTTCTAGAAAGCAAGAAAGCGGCATCTGAACACATTTCAAATGCTTTACAATCTTGCACTCATGTTCACTTAAACAAATACTAACAGTAAAAAGTAAAGTGTTTGTAGAACAGATACGTAGGTGTCATGTACGCATGTTTTATCTACATGTGTGTGTATATATGTGTGTGCAGAGAGAGGTGTGTATCATCGAATCTATCCTATCTCAAAGCTTGTATCTATGTATCATCTGTCTTTTACATTTATCACTTATCTATTTATCTATTCTATCATCCATCTATCATCCACCAATCATACATGATACAAAGCTCCTATCCCGTATCCTTCCATGTATATAAAAAATGGATGTATTTCCTATCTAGTCTTCCCTCCGTCCATCCTTCCCTCCCTCCATCCATCCATCACCTGTGTCTGTATCTCATCTATTGGTCAATCTACACGTGCACGCGCGCGCCCACACACACACACACACACACACACACAAGCCTTGAGTGGTACTGCACATCCAGACACTGGCAATTTGTAGGTGAAATGGAAAGAGACTGTGGAAGCCCAAGGTCGCTCCCAAGGACAGAGCTCCCCAGGACACCCAACGGCGCCTCTTGAACGTGGGCGACACGGCTGTGTGAGTCAAGGAAGGCTGCGTGTCTGCTGTCGCTCCTTTGGTAAAGAAACGGAACATGGCTGGGGACTATATTTTGGAGAGCCATTCTACAGTGCCTGCCAAACACACTAGCTTAGCTTATGTCGTTGATCTGCAGTCCCATCCCATGTATCTGTCCCCAAGAACTGATAGTATTTATGGCTTTATTTTTCATTTGTTTCGTTTTCAAATGGGGATGATGTTTACAGACGTGCACCCTACAACTTTATAGAAGGTTCTGTAATATCCCTTCTCCACTAAGTTTACAAAGAAAAGACTTTCTCAGCAAAAGTCTAGGCCATATATTACAGGACAATTTTCAGGAATTTTACTCATTTTCTGAAAGAAGCATGAGGCAAACGACCACATGCCTTGGTTAGCTATTATGTCAGAGTATAAAAGTTGTCTTTCTTTAAAGATGAAGTTATGGTAATTCTGAGACATATATAGGAAAACTCAGATAACACCTATTTTCATGAGCACAAAACATCAAAACATATGCCCTAAGTAACTCATTTTCTAAAGTAGCTTCATATTTTAGATCAATAAAATCATGCTATCTTGATACGCAAATTGAAGAGCTGAAAATACACTGTGAATTTTATAATGCACTAGTTAAAAAAATACGTAAAGACGTGTCCCCCAGTCACATTTTGTTTTAATAGCGAATGATCGCTTTCAGATACCATATCCGCCACGTCAACGGGCCGCCTTTGTAAGAATTAATTTGATGTCTTGCTTAATGCAGCTGGGCATTTTCAACGCCTCTCTTCAGAGTCCGCTGCAAAGATTTGTTTTATTTTTAGTGCAGTGATAATCACAAAAAAAACAATTCCTAACCTGTGTGTTAATGGATCCCCCTCACACTGTTTTATTTTGGGGAGAATTATGTGTACGACGGAAGAATTATGTAGGAAGACACCCGGGAGCATTAGCAGTAAGCGACACGCTGTGGCCTCATGTGGCCTCAGTCATTCAGAGTCCCCGCTCATCCCTGGTGAGGCCTGTGGCAGACCCCAAGCGATTGGGTATATCGATCGCTGTTTAATTTTTACTTCTCGTTTTCAAAAGAGCACGGCAGAGACAGGCTACGATTACTTGCATTTTCAAGACGTTTGTGCTGCCGTCTGCCAGATGCCCGGTCTCCCGGCTTGCACGCGGGAAGCTGCGGCTCGTGAACAGGCCCGCATGGTGACGGGTGGCCAGCCAGCCCTGAACACAGGCAGTTGTGACACTTAGGATCGATCACTCAGCCTTCCGAGCATGTGCTGGTCAGAGGGGGAACTCAGGACTGGAAGCGGCTTTCGACAAAAGCTTGGTTGTTGTTGCTGCTGGTCATGTTAATGGGGTAAAGAAGTAGCAAGGTACCTTAAGGTCTGCCATCTGAGGAAATGGGCACCCCGCGGTGCGTCCCCCGAG
>NW_011889096.1:578107-580904 GCF_000151845.1 Pteropus vampyrus | reverse complement strand
CAGCCCTGAACACAGGCAGTTGTGACACTTAGGATCGATCACTCAGCCTTCCGAGCACGTGCTGGTCAGAGGGGGAACTCAGGACTGGAAGCGGCTTTCGACAAAAGCTTGGTTGTTGTTGCTGCTGGTCATGTTAATGGGGTAAAGAAGTAGCAAGGTACCTTAAGGTCTGCCATCTGAGGAAATGGGCACCCCGCGGTGCGTCCCCCGAGACAGGCTGGCGGCAGCTTCAAACGCCCTCGGGTCGCCTGGTGCATCAGCGGCCGCTGCACCCCAGTCCGCCGGTGCAAGTCCCCAGCCTCTGTGACGCACACACGGCTCCCGGGCACACTGGGCTCACTGGTCTCCACGCTGCAACAGCCTGTGACTGTGGAGATGGCCCCGGCCCTTTGCAGTAACCCCCTGAAGCGGCCCAGCTGCTCCCGCGACAAAGCTCGCCGGCCGCGGACCTGAGGCCCTCTGCCTCCCGGGGTGGGTGACAAGGGGCCAGCAGCTCCCTGCCACATGGGGTACCGAGCGCTGAGGCTGTGGTCGCTGCGTCCGCAGCTTCGCGTACTCCGCCCGCCTGTGCTCAGCCTGCGATGTGGTCACGGGGAGCCCACTGAGCCCTCTCCGGTCACGGGTGGACCAGCAGCAGACAAGATATGGGGACCCTGCCCCCCAGACGTCACGCACGCCGCAGGCAGCCCTGAGAGGCCGGGGACAGGCTTGTGCCTCCACGGACGACCAGGACAAGGCACAGGCTGCTGCCTGGACGAGTGCGTGACGATGACACCTGTCTGCACGGAGCAGGACACGTAAGAAGATAAAGTACCCTGCGGGTGACCACGCCGTGACCTAACGGGGAAAAGCATCGGGCTTTAAGGCAAAAATGAACGGGGTGGGAACACTTTTCAAGTTCTTTCAGCAAAGAAGACAGGACGCGGGAGAAGCCGAAGACGATTATTATGAGTGCGGGACCAGCTCCGCCCCGGGAGGAGAGAGAAGTGAAGAAGGAGTGACAGTCGAAGGCGTCCTGGAGGAAAACTGAAGGCGTTTACGCAGCCCAGACCTACGCGACGCTGGCTCCGCAAAACCTCCGCCTCCGTCACCGACAAACACGAAACACACTCATAACACAGAACTACATGGAGCTCGCACTTAAATCACAGACCTCAACCCACGGGAAATGTCTCAGGGATGTACGTATTTTTATATATGTGATATATATTCACATGCATGTATCATGTATCATAAAGATCAGTACGTGTTAATAGGTACATAAAATATTTATATATGTGCAGAAATATGTGAGTGTGAACATAGAAATTCTATGAATGTGTAAATCGTTTGTACATGGTTACATTACTTTTTACTTATGTCTAAACATATCGTAGTGATCCCTGTATAAATCGCTTGATCGAAACAAACAGGAAAGCAAGTAAGAAAAATCATTTCTGATAAATACTATAGCCGACCGAGAGGAAATGCAAAATAAGTCGCTCGCAATTGCTGCAAATATGTCCGTAACAGGTTCTCAGCGAGGTCTGAATGCATCGCAGTAACTAGATTTAAACAATGCGTAACTTCACTGACAGAACCGTAAGCGCGTTAAGCAGGAACTGGGGGTGTCGAGCGCGAAGTCGTGGCTCTTTCCGTTGGCGCACAGTGACCCGTCAAAGCAGAAGAGCTGGCAAGCAGAGAAAGCGCACGGCCTTTGTGCACACACACGTGCACGACATCGCAGCGAGCCTCCCCTTAGGACGGCAGGCGAAGCTGGACACCAGGCACACGGCGTTTGGTGAACCCCGCAATGTGCAAACCGCCCGAGCGGCACGTGCCGTCCGTGATGGGGGAAAAGCGCCCGGACACGGAAAGCAGACCTTCCCAGGGAGCTCATCAGGGCGCAGCCGTTGACGTGACAGGGGGTGCCTGTCCCCCGGAACGGAGCCGGTCTCTCCCGTGGCAGAAGCGCTTGCTGAGCTGCTGGGGGATGCTCGCACACTCCGCCCGCCGCCTGTCTTGTGCTCGGGTTGGCAGGGTAGGGACACTGTCCTGAAGACGTCATCTCCATCAGGGTCCCAGGGGCCTGGGGGCTGACGTCACCCACAAAGAGCCACCTGCTTTACAAGCAAATGGGATCCGAAGATTCTGGAGGTCTGGCTGCCAGAAAGGAAGCCGATTCCAGACGCGGGTTCCTAGCCCTGACCTGGGAAGACAGGGTAAGGAGGTTGAGTCCTTGGCCCTGACACTCTCTGACTTAGCCGAGGTTCTTTCTGTCTGTGCCTGACGCGGACGCCGAGAGTGAGGAGGAACGGGGGCGGGCGGGGTCACCGAGAACCAGGGTCTGCGATGACGGCTCGGTGCCGCCGTCCTGGAAAGCCACGGGGAGCACACCGCACGACACGACGCCCCCGCCCGGCGGTCTCGTTTCAGCACGGCTGGGATGTTAGAGAGGGCGCATTCTGTTTCTGCCCCGACTGCCCAATGACGCCTTTTTAAAAAAATTGTCATCAGTGAGTGTGACTCGTAAAATCTAAAAGGAAAAGAAGATCAATGAGAACGGTCCCCCACGCGCGCAGGCCCTGCGCGTGCGCCACGTCCGCCTGTGACATGCGGCGAGGCCGTGACGGGGCGGGGGAGGCACCGTGTGCCTGGTCGAGTCGTCAGGGAGGTCGCGGTCCCAGCTCTCTGCACGACACAGGGCAGCAGAGCAGTGTGCTGTGCACGTGGTCCAGGCCCTGTCCATGACCGGCCCATGGCCAGTCACCCACGGCAAAACCGCTTCCCTGGGCGTCGGCTTGCCTAGCGTCACACT
>NW_011889096.1:572090-578037 GCF_000151845.1 Pteropus vampyrus | reverse complement strand
ACCGAGAGGAAATGCAAAATAAGTCGCTCGCAATTGCTGCAAATATGTCCGTAACAGGTTCTCAGCGAGGTCTGAATGCATCGCAGTAACTAGATTTAAACAATGCGTAACTTCACTGACAGAACCGTAAGCGCGTGTAAGCAGGAACTGGGGGTGTCGAGCGCGAAGTCGTGGCTCTTTCCGTTGGCGCACAGTAACCCCTCAAAGCAGAAGAGCTGGTAAGCAGCGAAAGCGCACGGCCTTTGTGCACACACGTGCGCGACATCACAGCGAGCCTCCCCTTAGGACGGCAGGCGAAGCTGGACGCCAGGCACACGGCGTTCAGTGAACCCCGCAATGTGCAAACCGCCCGAGCGGCACGTGCCGTCCGTGATGGGGGAAAGCACCCCGACACGGAAAGCAGACCTTCCCAGGGAGCTCGTCAGGGTGCAGCCGTTGACGTGACAGGGGGTGCCTGTCCCTCGGAACGGAGCCGGTCTCTCCCGTGGCAGAAGCGCTTGCTGAGCTGCTGGGGGATGCTCGCACACTCCGCCCGCCGCCTGTCTTGTGCTCGGGTCGGCAGGGTAGGGACACTGTCCTGAAGACGTCATCTCCATCAGGGGACCAGGGGCCTGGGGGCTGACCTCAGCCACAAAGAGCCACCTGCTTTACAAGCAAATGGGATCTGAAGATTCTGGAGGTCTGGCCGCCAGAAAGGAAGCCGATTCCAGACACGGGTTCCTAGCCCTGACCTAGAGGACAGGGTAAGGAGGTTAAGTCCTTGGCCCAGACACTCTCTGACTTAGCTGAGGTTCTTTCTGTCCGTGCCTGACGCAGACGCCGAGAGTGAGGAGGAACGGGGGCGGGGCGGGGTCACCGAGAACCGGGGTCTGCGATGACGGCACGGTGCCGCCGCCCTGGAAAGCCACGGGGAGCACACCGCACGACACGACGCCCCCGCCCGGCGGTCTCGTATCAGCAGGGCTGGGATGTTAGAGAGGGCGCATTCTGTTTCTCCACCGACTGCCCAATGACGCGTTTTTAAAAAAATTGTCATCAGTGAGTGCGACTCGTAAAATCTAAAAGAAAAAGAAGATCAATGAGAACGGTCCTCCACGAGCGCAGGCCCCGCGCGTGCACCACGGCCGCCTGTGACATGCGGCGAGGCCGTGACGGGGCGGGGGAGGCACCGTGTGCCTGGTCTAGTCCTCAGGGAGGTCGCGGTCCCAGCTCTCTGCACGACGCAGGGCAGCAGAGCAGTGTGCGGTGCACGTGGTCCAGGCCCTGTCCAGGACCGGCCCATGGCCAGTCACCCACGGCGAAACCGCTTCCCTGGGCGTCGGCTTGCCTAGCGTCACACTCCGAGCCCAGCACGATGCTGCACGAGGCTGACGCAGCTGACGTGGCACTGAGCGTCCAGGGCGTGGCGGGCATCAGCTGCCGCCGCGGTTCCCAGCCATGGGGTGGCTGGTGGCAGGTGAGCCGCGCAGGACGCCACAACGGTCGTGCGGTGATGGATTAGCGCGGAGGTAGCAACGCATCTCGGCTGTGACTCAGCGTGCACACAGACCGCTGCACAAGCACTTAGACACACGTGCAGACACGTGAGCCAGTGGTACACGCGTCTCCTCGCTCTCAGGTGAGAGGCCCCGGGGGGCGGGCTTGCTTGCGGCGGCAGGGGGTTGGCTGCCGAGTTCGGTTTCTAAGTCCACGCCCCAGTAAGGAAGCCGCGGTCCTGGGAGCAAGGGCTGATTCCGGGGCCGGAGCGGGAGACCCGCGACGGCTCTGTGGCGACCCGCAGCAGGGCAGGAGGAGTGTGCACAGCCGCACGCAAACGCACAACCACGGCTCTGGGCAAACCGGCTCCCCAGCCGAGAGGAGCGACTTGGAAGGACCGCGTGGAGTTCCAGACAGGCACAGCCGCACCCAACAGCTGCACCTTTAGGAGAACTCACGGCTCGCGCACGGAGGGGACTCAGGGTGCTCATCCCTGCACGGACTTTAACACGAGACGTTGCAAAATTAACCCTTCCGACCGCACGATGCCCCACGACAGCTAACGCTGCAGCAGGCGCGTGCGTTTCCGCCGCTGCGGGAAATGTGGACGGTCCACCGGGGCTCCTGAGAACCCCATCATCGCCACGGGGTCTGCGATCGGCCGGCACGCAGGGATGCACACGCGACGATGCACACGCGTGACTCCTTAGCGGCCGCGCGTGAGCGTGAGCGTGAGCGCGTGCCTGTGGGGAGCGTAGAAGTCACGTGTTTGGGAAGGTTAGCGGATTACGTGTTTTCTTTTAAAAACACCGACATGTATATCCAAGCGTCTCATTGTTTGGTTGCCTGTCAGAGGGGTGCTTTTTCCTGGTTTTTAAGATTCCGCGTGGTTAAATGCTTTCTGTGTGACTCCGCAGGGGCACGGGGCGAGGATCGTCTGCTGACGAACTGGGGGAAGCGCAGTAGATCTTTCTCCGTGCACACCTGCAGGAAGGAAACCTGCGCCCCTCAGGTTATCCGCGCTCGTTTTGCTTTAGGAGGCGGTAATTTGTAAATGCTCGTCTGAGAGACAGGAAGAGTGAGTGGAAATAAACGGACTGAGCTTTGGGGAAAAGATGATGCCTTTAATCGAGATGGCAAGAAATTCAAGAGAATGGTTGCAAACTCCCCCGCAGATGGCCGTGCATCACGCAGAGCGGTAATGAACAAGGGCCACGTCCGACGGCGTCTCGTAGGGTGCGTGAGCTCGCGGCACGCCTGCCCCATGACTGACAACTGAGTTAGTGTTTATATTTTACAGGGTAATAATCGGCTTCGTTTTCAAGTAAAGAGTTCCTCTGTTTATAGGAACATCCAAAAGATAACTGGAGGAAAGTTTTATCAGGCTTTTAAACGGAACAGTAGAGAAGACAGGTAAAAAAAGTGTCATCAACGCAGTGAGGAGTGAGCCAGTCAGGGACAGGAGCCGGCATCTTTCAGCACGTTACACACTCAGGTCTTCTCTGCTATTGACTTTAGAGCAATATTTAAAATCTTCGATGTCTGGCCGAATCACTGACTTCCTCTATTTACAGTTCGTTACGAGACACCTATTATGAAGAAATAAGTAGCCCATAGCAAAGTGTCAGATGTTTCCATGGACTTGGCAAAACCAACACATACGATCACTTAGAAATTCAATAATTCATCCCCTCACGGACGCTCTTAGAAGCCATCTGTAGCCGTGGACAAAACTCACTCTGTTGGTATTTTTTAAGGCGCGTGCTTCGGACGTAGGTTACTTCAAAGTATAAACCTTCTCTAAGGTGTGGTAGGGTACCTGCCATGGGCTCACCTTGATATTTGTAAAGAAACATAGAGAAAAATAGTGGTCTCCAATGGCCAATGGCTGTTCTATGGTCTTTCAATTATCACTGGGCTTAATCATGAAAATAACCCTTGTGGAACTAATGTCCTGAAGAAAGACTGGACCCTTTATGAACGGACAGCAGTTCAATATGTCTTTTTTTTTTTAAGCCGTTTTTACTCCGACTGTCACTCGGTCCCAGGAAATCGCTATATGTTTAACGAGAGATGCTGTTTTTTTAAATCCTCAAAGCCTCAACGTCCTCATCTATGAAATGGGCCAACAGTGGTACCTCGTTCACGGGCACGACATGGGCAACGGGCAAGATGCTTAGACGGGGCACGGGATTCCGTCGGACGCCGAAGCACGTCATCCTCCGCTGCTTCCTCATTAATGACAATCTGCAGCATACTCATCTTTTTCGGCAGATGTATTTTGCCTCCTCTCCTTGCACAGGTTGAATGCAGTCTTTCTGACATCACGGAGGGCCGGAATCCCGGCAAACTGGTTTCCGTATGTACAGTCAGAGCAAGCACGGCAGGCCACGGAGAAGCGAGCCTGCAGGTCTGGGGTTCGGGGGCTGTTCCCAATATGTACTTCCCTACTGTTGGCTGTGATCCTACACATACCCCACACAGCAAACCCTAAGATTTATTATAAATCAACGGCCATTCAAGTTTCTCGTAAAGCCAGCCCAGGGGGACAGGGACGACAGTGTCTGCAGAGACACAACAAAAGACAGCTGCCGATGCGTGAGGAAGCCTTTGGTGTACCGTTGTTGAAGACGGCGGTAAACCGACTGGAAAATTTTAGACTCGTCACGAGAAGATTGCTGGGCTTCCCCTGAAGGTGTGACTGTCTCACCTTGCAATCCACGTACCAATTACCTTGACAAAGAGGAAAGCTGTGTAATAGTCTGTTGGAAAGACTCATATTTATGGGCGCACAGTTGAAACGGTGTGCGTTTACTTTTTTATTTCTGCCTCGACGCCACTGGAAACGCAACCGTATATTTATCTGTCAAATTGGGTCGTTTTCCTAAGGGAAAACTATATCATAAAGACCTGTGGGCTACGGTATCGTGGAAACTCCTGGCAACTTAGTGACGCAGCAGGGAGCCTCAGAAAACAGAGGACACGGGTCAAGCGTGCAAAACTCAATCTCACGATTCACTGCCTGAAGGTTCGAGATCACACCTGTTTGTAGGAATATGTCCTGCACGGTGTCCTTGTAGTTGTTTATCTGGGGTCTCATTAATTACTTCCGTGTAGCCCTCGTCTCTGCTTGTTAATAGCACTTGAGACGAAGGCATCTGCTTCGCACATTCTGCACTTGAGTCTCTGTCTCGTGCGTCCTAATCATTAAAAGTTGAATCAGTAATAGTTGCTTACGCTAACCGTCAGTACTCATGATCTCTGACCACATAGTCGGGCAGCAGGCACGAAAGGATATTTTAACAGGCAGTGCTGGGAGTACATCTGGAGGCTGTATGTAACTTATGATGGAAGCGAGATGTAGAACCAGCATCTTTAGAAAATTCCCAAACTGGAATATATGTATGAGATTTTACTCTAGACCTAATTTAGCAAAATGGAAACTGTTGGCCTACGTGTCGTGTGCATAAATCAAGGGAAAGACTCTATTTCGTTTCAAACGTCGGCCCTCGGTCTCATGCACAGATAGATCTTTGAAAACTGCAATGCCATGAGATTCAAAATATGCTCGGACAGTGACCAAACGAAGCACGGCCAGGGAAATTAAAAAGCTGAGGCCTTCGGCGAGAATGTGCTTTTATTTCATGGTTTCCTCTTTCTGTTTTCGCAGGGTTGTCTCTTCCGAGGTGCTGAATGTTTAAAATCTAAATGGAAATTACATGTAGAGTGTGAATTATAAGGAAATGTAAATTATAGCTGTGGGTGTGTATGTACACAGTCACAAACGCACACACACGTACACACACACACATATGCCGTCTACGTATGTGTGCACGGGGGACATGGGCGACTGAGCTCTTTCAATTCATCTTGTTCACTGCTAATAACGATGGCATGCACCCGATCGCTAGAACCAGACTCTGTCTGTGTTTCCGATTTCTATCACCATAAAGTCTTGACCTCGCATTAGACACCTCCCTTGAACCTCGCATTCGAGACCTTCCCTGAACACCCAGCGAAGTGATCTGCATGCGGGCGGCAGCGGGGTCAGACGGCTGGGGGCCGGCTTGAAAACCCTGACCTTGTCCGATGAGCGGCAGCCAGCTCTGCAGGGGCGGCCGCCTGCGGTGGCCTCGGGCACTGTCCTAGCAAGCCAGCAGCTCCTGGTGGCAGTAGGTGGCACTTTGCATCTGCCACAGATCTGAGGAATCATGCTGCAGGCCAGTTTTGCCCCACAAAGAGCTGATTTTGTGTTCCGCTCCAGGGGCTCTCTGTTGTCTCTGAGTTTTTTTATCCATGTTGTTGTTCACTCCAGTGGATGGTGAGGACATCAGCTTGTGGAGTGCCGAGTCCCAAGCGGCACGGGAGGCAACTTCCTTCCTTTGACGGGTATAAAAACCGGGCGGGCTGCATACTCGCTGGCCGTCCGGGCACTCTGCCTACAAAACACACTTCTCCTGCACTCTGTCCT
>NW_011889096.1:568560-572040 GCF_000151845.1 Pteropus vampyrus | reverse complement strand
TGACGCAGCAGGGAGCCTCAGAAAACAGAGGACACGGGTCAAGCGTGCAAAACTCAATCTCACGATTCACTGCCTGAAGGTTCGAGATCACACCTGTTTGTAGGAATATGTCCTGCACGGTGTCCTTGTAGTTGTTTATCTGGGGTCTCATTAATTACTTCCGTGTAGCCCTCGTCTCTGCTTGTTAATAGCACTTGAGACGAAGGCATCTGCTTCGCACATTCTGCACTTGAGTCTCTGTCTCGTGCGTCCTAATCATTAAAAGTTGAATCAGTAATAGTTGCTTACGCTAACCGTCAGTACTCATGATCTCTGACCACATAGTCGGGCAGCAGGCACGAAAGGATATTTTAACAGGCAGTGCTGGGAGTACTTCTGGAGGCTGTATATAACTTATGATGGAAGCGAGATGTAGAACCAGCATCTTTAGAAAATTCCCAAACTGGAATATATGTATGAGATTTTACTCTAGACCTAATTTAGCAAAATGGAAACTGTTGGCCTACGTGTCGTGTGCATAAATCAAGGGAAAGACTCTATTTCGTTTCAAACGTCGGCCCTCGGTCTCATGCACAGATAGATCTTTGAAAACTGCAATGCCATGAGATTCAAAATATGCTCGGACAGTGACCAAACGAAGCACGGCCAGGGAAATTAAAAAGCTGAGGCCTTCGGCGAGAATGTGCTTTTATTTCATGGTTTCCTCTTTCTGTTTTCGCAGGGTTGTCTCTTCCGAGGTGCTGAATGTTTAAAATCTAAATGGAAATTACATGTAGAGTGTGAATTATAAGGAAATGTAAATTATAGCTGTGGGTGTGTATGTACACAGTCACAAACGCACACACACGTACACACACACACATATGCCGTCTACGTATGTGTGCACGGGGGACATGGGCGACTGAGCTCTTTCAATTCATCTTGTTCACTGCTAATAACGATGGCATGCACCCGATCGCTAGAACCAGACTCTGTCTGTGTTTCCGATTTCTATCACCATAAAGTCTTGACCTCGCATTAGACACCTCCCTTGAACCTCGCATTCGAGACCTTCCCTGAACACCCAGCGAAGTGATCTGCATGCGGGCGGCAGCGGGGTCAGACGGCTGGGGGCCGGCTTGAAAACCCTGACCTTGTCCGATGAGCGGCAGCCAGCTCTGCAGGGGCGGCCGCCTGCGGTGGCCTCGGGCACTGTCCTAGCAAGCCAGCAGCTCCTGGTGGCAGTAGGTGGCACTTTGCATCTGCCACAGATCTGGGGAATCATGCTGCAGGCCAGTTTTGCCCCACAAAGAGCTGATTTTGTGTTCCGCTCCAGGGGCTCTCTGTTGTCTCTGAGTTTTTTTATCCATGTTGTTGTTCACTCCAGTGGATGGTGAGGACATCAGCTTGTGGAGTGCCGAGTCCCAAGCGGCACAGGAGGCAACTTCCTTCCTTTGACGGGTATAAAAACCGGGCGGGCTGCATACTCGCTGGCCGTCCGGGCACTCTGCCTACAAAACACACTTCTCCTGCACTCTGTCCTTTGCTGAGAGGCATATCTCCTTGCATTCAAAAGTAAATCGGGTCGTCTATTAAAGACACGCTGGGTGCTACATACATACAGTGGACTACTACTCGGCCATCAAAAGAATGAAATCTTACTCTTGGCATCAGCATGGATGACCCCAGACGGTATTATGCTCAGTGACATCAGTCAGAGAAAGAGAAACGCCACATTATCTCACTTACGAGTGAAACCTGAGAGACCAACTCAACAAAGCAGAAACCGACGCAGACCTACAGGACACAGCGACGGTTTCTAAATGGTTGCCAGGGGAGCTGGAGGGGTGACGAGAAACGCAAAGGGACGGACAGCAAGCTGGCGCGCGCGAGGTGGCCGCGGGGCGTGCAGGACGGCACGCGTCGTCCGCTCAGCAACGCTGCGACAGCCAGCTACAGTGCCGGACGGGGACCAGACTCATCGGGGGACCCCATGAGAAGTCATATGAACACCGCAGCACGGTGCCGGACCCCGGAAACCAGCATAGTAATGTGAGTCACCCGTAACTAAGAAAGAGAAGTGGTAAAGTGGATCACTTGCGAACAAAAATAAAGCTAAGCTGCCCTCTTTGGCTAAAGGCTCATGAATCCTAATGTAGAAAGAAGAATTAAAAAAAAAAAAATTATTACAAGCAGGAAATTCTTGGTCACCACCAAACTACGGGGGCCCTGTAATGAATCAGGGATTCGGGCAGGTATGGATCTGGACCGGACTTCCCATCTGAACCCCAGTGTCCCAAACACCTGATGCCATCACGCTGGGCTCCCAGGGGCAGCGAGGCTCCTCCGAAGACCGGACCCCCCGTCTCCCCGAGTCCGACCCTCCCGCGCCCACGCTCCGCTGAAGACCCTCCAGGAAGGGTGGGCCGCCCGCCTCCTTGGAAGTTATTTATGAAAAGGTCACTAACAGCCTCATTGAGCTGAACCCGATTTTCAGTCCTCAGTCTCTCTGTGGAAAAAGCTGTGCTGCTGGCCGGGGTGCTGGCCGTCAGCGCGGGGCAGCGTTGTCATTCCGCAGTCCCGGCGGCCTTGGCTTTCCTCCCCTCCGTCCGCTTTGTCCGTTCCCTGCCGGGGTCCAGACCTCTTCCTGCGGTCGGGTTCACAGTCTCTCCCTTCGGCTGGCCGTCGCCCCCATGGGGATCTCACACGGCCGCATGTCACTGAACGCCGTCTGCGTGCCACACAGTGTCTTCCTGCTCCTTTGCGACAAACTTCTCTTCCGACGCGGCATCTCACGTGATGAATAAATAGTACTTGAAAGGATGATGTGTAGCGTTCGAAAAACAATTGCTATGTTGCATTTCCATTCTTTTCCAGTGGCAATATTTTCTAATCTCTCTGTTTCCTCGGTCCTGATAAATAAGTTAATATACACTGTGTTTCCAAATTCCAAATATTCACAGTTTGGTGGCTGTGCGTGGGTGTGTGTCCATCTGTATGACTGTTGTCCCTTGAAAGTTCCTGAAGCTGGCTCCGTGGGCAGGCAGGCGGTCTCCCTCGGTGACTAGCGCGTGTCGTCTGCGGGATGGGTGTGTTTACACAGTGCAGGGGAGGCTTTATAAATGACGATTCTGTCTGTTTGGTTAATACGTTTCACTGCCTTTATCTATCTACGTTCTTCTAGCGACTCTGCGTCTGGCTCTTCTCGTCATTACCGAGAGGCGGCCGTTTAAATCTCCCGGGGGTCGTGCATTCTCTTCCTTCGAGTTTCTGCCGCTGAATCTCCAAGCGGTGCCGTGTCAGCTCAGGACGTGAGTGGCCCGGCTGCTGAGTGATGAAGGGGCCGCTGCCGACGCGGACCCGTGAGAGCAGGGCAGGGGGGTGGCAGGGACGGGGTGGCAGAGCAGCCCAGCTGCTCAGCGGCGCCCCCGCCGTGCGCACATGATGGGCCGTCGAGTCAGAAAGCGCCGTGCAGAGCCGCCGGCAGGGAGCGCGGCCACG
>NW_011889096.1:565762-568510 GCF_000151845.1 Pteropus vampyrus | reverse complement strand
AAAAATAAAGCTAAGCTGACCTCTTTGGTTAAAGGCTCATGAATCCTTATGTAGAAAGAAGAATTTAAAAAAAAAAAATTATTACAAGCAGGAAATTCTTGGTCACCACCAAACTACGGGGGCCCTGTAATGAATCAGGGATTCGGGCAGGTATGGATCTCGACCGGACTTCCCATCTGAACCCCAGTCTCCCAAACACCTGATGCCATCACACTGGGCTCCCAGGGGCAGCGAGGCTCCTCCGCAGACTGGACCCCCCGTCTCCCCGAGTCCGACCCTCCCGCGCCCACGCTCCGCTGAAGACCCTCCAGCCAGGGCGGACCGCCCGCCTCCTTGGAAGTTATTTATGAAAAGGTCACTAACGGCCTCATTGAGCTAAACCCGATTTTCAGTCCTCAGTCTCTCTGTGGAAAAAGCTCTGCTGCTGGCCGGGGTGCTGGCCGTCAGCGCGGGGCAGCGTTGTCATTCCGCGGTCCCGGCGGCCTTGGCTTTCCTCCCCTCCGTCCGCTTTGTCCGTTCCCTGCCGGGGTCCAGATCTCTTCCTGCGGTTGGCTTCACAGTCTCTCCCTTCAGCTGGCCGTCGCCCCCTTGGGGATCTCACACGGCCGCATGTCACTGAACGCCGTCTGCGTGCCACACAGAGTCTTCCTGCTCCTTTGCGACAGATTTCTCTTCCGACGCGGCATCTCACGTGATGAATAAATAGTACTTGAAAGGATGATGCGTAGCGTTCGAAAAACAATTGCTATGTTGCATTTCCATTCTTTTCCAGTGGCAATATTTTCTAATCTCTCTGTTTCCTCGGTCCTGATAAATAAGTTAATATACACTGTGTTTCCAAATTCCAAATATTCACAGTTTGGTGGCTGTGCGTGGGTGTGTGTCCATCTGTATGATTGTCGTCCCTTGAAAGTTCCTGAACCTGGCTCCGTGGGCAGGCAGGCGGTCTCCCTCGGTGACCAGCGCGTGTCGTCTGCGGGATGGGTGCGTTTACACAGTGCAGGGGAGGCTTTATAAACGACGATTCTGTCTGTTTGGTTAATACGTTTCACTGCCTTTATCTATCTACGTTCTTCTAGCGACTCTGCGTCTGGCTATTCTCGTCATTACCGAGAGGCGGCCGTTTAAATCTCCCTGGGGTCGTGCATTCTCTTCCTTCGAGTTTCTGCAGGTGAATCTCCAAACGGTGCCGTGTCAGCTCAGGACGTGAGTGGCCTGGCTGCTGAGTGATGAAGGGGCCGCTGCCCACGCGGACCCGTGAGAGCAGGGCAGGGAGGCGGCAGGGACGGGGTGGCAGAGCAGCCCAGCCGCTCAGCGGCGCCCCCGCCGTGCGCACATGATGGGCCGTCGAGTCAGAAAGCGCCGTGCAGAGCCGCCGGCAGGGAGCGCAGCCACGTGTCCTAAGTCAGCTGCAGGGTTTTACTCGGTGAGGTGCGTGCCCCCCACGTTTCATGCAATCAAGTGAACGTTTCCCAGGAATGTCCCGGAAAAGATCCTAAATTTTACTAAGGTCTTTCTTGACCTTTTCCCCATCTCTAGCTTCTACAGATTTATCCTGCTAGGTTTGTTTTCTTCCTTCCAATGGACCCACGCAGTTGGCTTCTGTAATCTTTGACTTTTATTCCTCAGGCCACGATGCAGTTTGAACGGACCGCTCTGCTTTCTCTGAATCCACAAACTTGGGGCAACTGGTCCGCTTATCCGGTTCCAGATCAGCCGTACAGTTCTTACAGCTCAGTTTTGTTTGTGGCCATTTTTCTCCATCCGTCACTTTCGGCCCCTCATTCATTTATTGTCTTGTCAAGTAATTACATGTGTTTGCTACAAGTGCTTGTAACTTGACGGCTGCATTATCCCAATTTGTCCACACCTCTTATCACTCTGATACAATGTTTAAGTTTTGAAAGGCAGAAACCAGGGTGCCTTCCGCTCAGGAAGCCCAGCTCAGCATGGCAGCCAGTTAAGGGAGCTTTCGTGGGAGAAACGCGGGAGAAGCCACGTACGCAGAACGCGCCCTGCCTTGGAGAGCTCTGCATTGCTTTGCGACTCATATATTTCTTGAGCAACTACTGTGTATCTGCCACCTGCCCAACGGATGTGGAAAATGCGTGGTCTGGGGAAGAGCCTACACGCCTCGTGGTGATGATGCTTACAAAGATGAAGCACAGGATGGAGAGGAGGCGGAGGCTGCCGCTCTGTCCACGGGGAGGCCAGAGACAGCTGCTGGACCAGCGTGACACTGAGCGGACTGCCACCTACAAAGGGCCACGCTTATATGAATGTCCCCGAACCTATGGCTAAATGAAGGCTGCTTCATGGTGCAAGGGGAACCAAGGGAAATTCACTGAATGTCATGAGCGAAGGGGACCTTAAAGGAGACTTCAGTGTGTGTGTGTGTGTGTGCGCGCGTGTGTGTCTGTGTTCACACATGTACCTGTTTGCAGATGTATACGCGTGAATGTACATATATATCCAAGTGGTAATTCTGTGGCTTCTGTAGCAAATTACCACAAACTTGGCAGCTTCAAAATGAAGACACTTCTAACACAAGAGGAATTCATTTTCTCCCTGGCGTGGAGCTCAGGAGTGTAACATGAAGGTGTCACGGGGCAGCGCTCCCTCCGCAGGCCCCAGGGGAGGGTCCTTCCTGCCAGGGCTGGGGGCCGCCCTCCCCTCTCTGCCTCCATCGCCACGTGGCTTCTCCTTGAAGTCCGTGTCCCCAGACCCCCTGTCACTGAGCACCGCCCA
>NW_011889096.1:561149-565712 GCF_000151845.1 Pteropus vampyrus | reverse complement strand
GGCCGCCCTCCCCTCTCTGCCTCCATCGCCACGTGGCTTCTCCTTGAAGTCCGTGTCCCCAGACCCCCTGTCACTGAGCACCGCCCACCTCGATCCCGCCGGCTTTGCACGCATTCACTTGCATCCACGAAGCATCTGCATAGACACACGCCCCCGCACGCAGCCCCCCGCGTGTTATAAGCCCGGCTCCTGCACAGACTGCAGAAGCAACGTAACTCTGGCAGCCAGGCTGCAGGGCTTGGGAGCAGAGGAACCGCGGGCCTGGAAGACGGCGTCACAGGGAGGCGGAAACAGGTCTCGTGCAGAAGCGGCCGCCGCGGCCAGGGGCCTCCAGGGCCTCCGAGGCCGCGCTCATAGCCACAGCTTCAACTCCAACACGGCCGACCGCGCTCAGCCGAGGACGGTGCACTTCACTGCTACCAGCGAGCTAAGCTTGTGCCACTTAGGCGGGACCCTGGGGGACACTGAATGGTAGCACGTGCGAGTCTTTTTGGAAATGACAGTGTGAGGGGACAGTGTGTGTTTGCGCGGGTGTGTGCGATACATAGTGCATGAAGTCTGTTTCACAGTGCACACAGGATTTGTGATGCGTACACGTGTGTGTGTGCGTGTGCACTCTCTTCTGCTGATAGAATCACAGCTTTTATTGAACTAACTCTTTACTCTGATACTCCATCTTCTTTAGGCATGGATAAGTCATTCCCACTGATAATTCTGTCTACCTCTCAAATACCCAGGGGGCTGTGTGGGGACATTTCAGCAGATAAGCTTCTGCATCCAGCTCCAATTGGTTATTTTGTAAGGGCGTATGGCTCTCCATGTTATTTATAATATTGTGTAGCAAGCCTCCCGGACACAGCAGTGTTATTATTCTAAATAATAAAACTGTAACCTCGTTTCAGGAAGCCTCAGAGCCCGAGGGTGGCCATTTCGTGTCGCAAGGCCTGCAGAGCAGCAGAGCTGGCCAGCAAGACTACGCTCAGAAATCTGCAATAAAAGGCAAAAAAATGTCGCCGAAATACTGACCTTGTTTGCATCTAACAAAAGAGAAGGTCACACAAACAGAAGCACACACACACAAATAGACACACACGCGTGCACATACACAGTGCCCAAAGGAAAGAAACAGTCCAATCCAAAATGGGTGTGACATGCAAATGGATCATTCTGCAAGAATCAAAACATTCAGAAAAAAGACAATCCTGCGTCTGTTCAGCATTAGACTTGAGGACAGACCTGTGAAATGACAGAGGAAATCCTACAAAGAGCTGAAGGTTTAACAAATGTACTGATAGATGCCATTATGATGTGTGTGACATATTATCACGCATGTATCGTGAGAATCCACAATCAAGAATCTAATTGCACCGGCGTCGGCAGCTTCTACGGTGGGACGACCAATGAAGTCCCTCTCGTTCGAGATATCCCTTCAAATGACGATGACAATATAAAGCGACCAGGGAAAAGATCACGTGTGTGAATGCAGGGTTGTGTTATGTGTAATAGCTACGTACTGGAAATAGCCCGAGTTTCCAGCGATCGTACTAACAGAATGAATTAATGAACTGAAAGGTATGAAGACGATGCGACATTACACAGCAGTGACAAACAGCGCCGTGGAGAAACCGGCCAGACCAATGCTGGGGCGAAGCCGCATTTTCAGAAGGTGTGACAGCGGCCGGAGGGAGCCGAGGTCACTGTCCCGGAGGGTCTGCAGGGGCAGCTGGAGAAGGACAGTGTGGTCAATAGTCTCCCCTGTCTGTTTCCAGTAACACAGGGAAATGAGAGCTCGGCGTCTTCTGCGCGTTTCTGGAAGAAACCATCATCGTCTGTCTTTTTCCACTTGGCAGCAAGTTAAGATGACTGAAAAAGTATTAAATTGATAGAAAATGCAGTGCAGACTTCTGGAGGAAAACCAAATATGGCATCATCATGGACGTTACTTGGACTTGGAGAGAGATGATTGAGAAAATAAGCAAGAAAGACATAAATGCTATCAAAACCATCCATGCCTAAAAGTCAGCATTTTAGTGAAAGTTGAAACAGGGGAGAGACGTGTGAATACCCTGAGCTCACACCTCACGTCATCAGCGGCACGACCACGAATGCATGACGCGTAGAAGCGGGAGTTTCCTACTTCCCCGTGACTCTTGGAGGTGACTAACTATGGTTATTAGACACTCGTCACTTCACACAGCGATGCAAGGAATGTATTAGACTCTGTCAGAGACTAACGGGTATGAAATGCCCTCGCTGTCTGCCTCGTAGGAACCGGGCAAGGAACTCGTATACGATAGTTGGACACGATCCTATCCGATTTCAGCAATGAAGGTATTGGAAGGAACAAGGGGCAACGGAGATGCCTGTGCGCACGGTGACGTGACGCCGTCAAGCCGCCGGGGAGGGGACGAGTCAGGTGTCAGCCCCCCACTGCCAGCGCCTCACCCTGGGGTGGGCTGTTGGCGTCGCCTTGGGGAGAGGCCGCTGCGACAGTGTCAGGAGAGGAAGTCCGGGGTGCAGAAGGGACAGCGCTCGGAAGAGCGGTGATGCTGCGTGACGCCCGCGTTCCGCGACACGGAGGTCGACGCGGGGACAGCGGTCCTTCCTGGGAGGGACGTCGGCGGTGGCCCCTCCTTTTCCTGATGGAGTCCGAGCTCCCAGGCCGCCGAGCTCGCGGCTGGGACGCGTCCCCCCCCGCCCCCCGCGCTCAGAGGGACCCTCACGGCTCCGCCCCGGCTGCGGGGGTCCCGGGGCGCAGCAGGGAAGGGACGCATGCGCGGCTCCCCAGGAATTTATCGGGGTCAAAGGCGGCCCAGCGAGTCCATTTCGGACGGCGCAGCTCAGCTCCGCGCAGGGAAGTCTGCTGTGCGCCTGCAGCGAGCAGCTCTCGCAGCCCATGAACCGAGTGGCAACGGCGCGGGGCGCGGCTGTCGAGCTGCTTACACCGCGCCGGGTGGCGACAAGGAACACGGCACGCAGGCCTCGCACGTGCGCGGCAACGCGTCGTGGACGGGACGGGCTCCGCGGGACAGAGGGTCCTGTCCCCCCGCGGTGGCCTCGCGCACGGACGGCCTTCCGCGTCCAGGGCCACGCTGGCCACGCTGCTGGCTCGCCGCCTCCTGTCCCTGTCGCTTCTGCTGAGCCAGCGAGACGTCGCCAGCTCCGCCTGCACGCCGCCCCCCTCTGCAGGGCTCGGTGGCCCCGAAGCCTGCCCCGCGAGGGCGCAGCGTCCTTCGCGGCTGCGCCACGTGTCGCGGACACGGCCGCTCTCCGTCTGCCTCGCAAACACAGAGGAAAGCACAAGCTCGGACCCACAGCGACACACAGGCCCTGGGCTCTGAGCGTCCACCGGGGGGGCCGTTAGCCCTGGAACATCCTGCATCGTGTCAACGGCCGCACGGCCACAGCGCACCCCAAACCCGCCCCCGCAGCTCCTTCGCCCTGGGCCTCTTCCTCGCCGAGTGTCAGAGAAACGGCCTCGCTCACGTCACGCCGAGGATGGGCCGTTGTTTTGCAGCCTCCTCTGCAGAGTCGCCGTGGACGGTCCGTCCCGTCCACGCTGCTTCGCTCGCTCTGCTCATGTGCCGTCTGGGTCACTTCTCCAGCCCCCACGTCCCCCTCGCGCACCTGCTGAGATCACAGAGCCTCCCGCAGCACGGTGTCTGCCGCGCGAGTCTGGACTGCTCCCCGCAGGGCATCGCCGCCTCCCGCTCCAGCCCCCGTGTCACTATCAGCGCGAGGGGCGCGGCGAACTCAGTCCCCGCACTGTCCGTCCACCGCGCGAGCTGCCGCCGTCACGCAGACCGAGCCAGACGCGCGTCCGCCTGCGTCCTCTCCCCAAGACGCGCTCGCTGTCGTGTACGGAACCCCTCGTTTGTTCAGATCCGGCTCCGCGTCTCAGCCCTTTCCAGACTCTGCCCCGCCCAGCGCCTCGGACCTTGCGCGCGAGACCGCGCCCTTGGCCGGGCGGACTTCGGCTCCATTCCTGCGCTCGTGGTCAAAGCCGGCCCGAGCACAGCTGCGGGCCTGGCCAGGAAGATGCACTCCAAGGCCAGCTCCCCTGCAGCGTCTCTGTTTCGTGTTTGCCCTTGAACGGCATCTGGCTGGACGTAGAATTCGACGTTGGCGTTATTGGTAAGAAATGTGGTGTGGGAATAAATTGTTAGTTCTGTTTTCTTTTTGTTCAAAAATCTTTTCCTGCTTTCAAGATCTTTCCTTTGCCTGGGTGTTCTGAATGTAAGCTCTGTGCTTTCGAGGTCTGAGTATGTTTCTACTTATCACGCTTGGGTTTATTCGGCTTCTTAAAATAAAAATGTGTATGTGTCAAATCTTCGGGTGATACTTTTTGAAAGATAGCTTGACCCCCCACACACACACACAGCTTTCTCCCCGACTTCTCCTCCTCCAGCCTTGCAGTATATTTGAGATGTTTTTATTCCGTTCAGATTCCTTAACCTCAATTTCTAGGTTTTTTTTATCCTTTATCTTACCGAAGCTGGGTCAATTCCCTCAAATATTCAAACAACTTTCTGCCATCAACCGTTCATTTCTTCAAACACACCG
>NW_011889096.1:553116-560764 GCF_000151845.1 Pteropus vampyrus | reverse complement strand
CGTTTGTTCAGATCCGGCTCCGCGTCTCAGCCCTTTCCAGACTCTGCCCCGCCCAGCGCCTCGGACCTTGCGCGCGAGACCGCGCTCTTGGCCGGGCGGACTTCGGCTCCATTCGTGCGCTCGGGGTCAAAGCCGGCCCGAGCACAGCTGCGGGCCTGGCCAGGAAGATGCACTCCAAGGCCAGCTCCCCTGGAGCGTCTGTGTTTCGTGGTTGCCCTTGAACGGCATCTGGCTGGACGTAGAATTCGCCGTTGGTGTTATTGTTAAGAAATGTGGTGTGGGAATAAATTGTTAGTTCTGTTTTCTTTTTGTTCAAAAATCTTTTCCTGCTTTCAAGATCTTTCCTTAGCCTGGGTGTTCTGACTGTAAGCTCTGTGCTTTCGGGGTCTGAGTATGTTTCTACTTATCACGCTTGGATTTATTCGGCTTCTTAAAATAAAAATGTGTATGTGTCAAATCTTCGGGTGATACTTTTTGAAAGATAGCTTGACCCCCCCACACACACACACACAGCTTTCTCCCCGACTTCTCCTCCTCCAGCCTTGCAGTATATTTTAGATGTTTTCATTCCGTTCAGATTCCTTAACCTCAATTTCTAGTTTTTTTTTTTTTTTATCCTTTATCTTACCGAAGCTGGGTCAATTCCCTCAAATATTCAAACAACTTTCTGCCATCAACCGTTCATTTCTTCAAACACACCGAGCAGGATCACACATTCCACAGGATCTGTCTGCAAAAGTTCCGCATTTGGAGCACAGAACACACTGCGGGTCGCGCGTTCTACTTCAGGTGGCTGGGTCCTGTCGTCACTGTCTTCATGCACTTGACCACGTGGTCGGATGCAATGCTGCTTCACGAGACTACTGTGTTTGGAATGCGCGGTCCAGCTGGCTTGCTGTTCCATCAGGGGTGGAACCGCCTGGGGACTCGGCCACTTCAGCCCAGAGGCTGCACAGGCTGCAGTGACACAGACAGGGAGTGGGTGACAACCCCCGTGCGCGCTGGCCCGTGGCTGGGCTGTCCCGGCCCCCTCCCCTCGGGCTCAGCCCCAACCCACACAGGGCGCCATTTCTTCGCAGGGCCCTGGGCAGTTACGAGGCTGGCGGGCGGGACGCGTAGCTCAGCCGCTCAGCGCAGGCGGAGGCCCCGGCAGGTGTACCTTGCTGGTGCCGGCTCCTGTTCACGCTTCTGTGGCTGATGGCAAAGGCTCACACACGCCAGCGCGTAACCGTAACCACCGGCTTCCCCTCGCACGGAAGATCGAATGCAAGGCCCTCAGACCGGTTCGCGAAGCTGACCGACGTGAGCAGGCTGCCTCCTGTCCGTCTGGGAGGTCTGAGCTCCCCCCGATCCACACACCCCGGCCCTGTTTCTCTGAATGCCCAGCACAGCACATCTCAAGCTGTGTCCGGTTTCTCCACCCGGCACCTGCTACCAGTTTTTCATGTGACTTACGTGCTCGTGTGGAATCACCTGGTGCCAGAAAGTAAGCTGTGACCATACGTCCGGTGGCGTCAGTCCAGGGACTTGGGTCTGACTGTGGCGGCACACGGTGGCCACTCTGCAAATATTTACGGGATGGACAAACAGCGCCGGTCCCAGAGTGGGGGAGGCCACCCCTGAATTTGTCGGCACCTACTCACTTTTCCTCTTTGGCACAAAGTCCAGGTAATTTCTTTAACTCGGGCCTGGCCCTTAAAGAAAGGCTGCGTGCCCGGCTTCTGTCGTGAACAGACAGTTCCTTCTGCAGGGAGTGTGGGTTTGCATTCCGCCCACGCTGGCTCTGCTGCTATGGACTCCGGGCGAAAGCGCATACAGACAGATGTGCTGGCACGAGAGACAAGGACGCCTTCGCAGAAGAGACGACTCGGAGGCTCCGTTCTCTTCCATGAGGCCGTCAATTACCGACAGCGGGCTGCGCGTGTCCAGGGCCCCGCACCGCGTGCTGTGCCAGGGGAAGCTGAGGCCACGGCCGAGGTGCTGTCGGAGAAGTTGGGGGTCTCTTTGATCTGCGCAGGGCAAGCATCCAAGGAAAAAAGGCACATCAATAATTCAGTTCCACCATGCCAGGCTGTAAAAGCGAAAAGTATAAAACGGAGCTGCTTTAAACTGTGGATGCCACTGTTAGGTATGTGACTCACATCCGATGCGAAATCCTGTCACATACATTCGAATGTTAAGCAGTGCTCCATTTTCGGGGATAAACGGGCCATCGTGGTAAGTATGCTCAACGGATGGGTACAGAGATTTTCTTTTTTTTTAATCAACGAAAATTAAATTTTAAAAGCAGCACTGTGTTTTTACGCATATAGCGTTGTAAACGCACACAGATATGGTCAATGATGTCACGATAAAGGAGCCAAGAATATACGATGGGGATTTTCTTCGATAAATGGTGCTAGGAAAACTGGTCAGCCCCGTGGAAAGAAAGATACTAGACTGGTGTCTTAAAGGACACGGGACAATTGACGCGGGACGGATGAAAAACCGGAGAGTAAGACCCGGAACCATCAGCCTCCTGGACGCACACACAGGCGGCAGCGAGCTCCTTGACCGGGCTCTTGGAAATGACTTTTCGTGGATGTGACTCCAAAGGCAAAGGGAGCAAAAGCGAAAATAACCAAGTGGGGCCCCGGGGACCCCAAGAGCACAGGGCAGCAAAGGAGACCCGCGGGGGGAGCAGGCCGCCCAGCGCACTGGGGGCGACGGCGATCCGGCTGCTGCGTGAGGCTGAACATCCGAAACACACGCAGAACTCACCTCAGGGCGAAAAAGCCAACGATCCGCTCAAAACGTGAGCGCCGGGCCTGCACAGACATTTCTCCAAAGAGAACCACACGCAGATGGCGACCAAACATATCGACCGCTCGAGGTCGCCCGTGCTCAGAGAAATGCAAACCGAAAGCACAGGGAGATCTCGCCTCACACCTGTCAGAATGGCTGTCACCCCTCAATCAAAGCAGAGCAAGTGCTGACGAGGACGCGGAGAATAGGGAGCCCTCGGGCCTGGCTGCTGGGGTCGCACATGGGTGCAGCCGCTGTGCAAACCAGCACGGAGGCTCCTCAGAAAATTAAAGGTAGGACCACCTGAGGATCCAGCGATTCCGCTTCGGGGTATTTATCTGACTCTGAAGAAAGGGAAGTAATACTTGGAAACAGCGTGTGCACCCCCACGTTCATTGCCGAGATCGGGGAGCGAGCGCAGTGCCCACCCATGGGTGAACGGACAGAGAGGTGGACCGTATGCGAGGGGGAATGCTCAGGAGTCGTCCCGGCGTCGGCGACGACACGGCTGGACCTTGAGGTTCTGTGCCGAGTGAGCTACGTCACACGGAGAGGAACACTGCGTGATCCCGCTGGTGCGTGGGATCTGAAAAAGACGAAGCACACGCAACGAAAGCCCCAAACTCACACATGCGAAGGACGGCCTGGCGGCTGCCGCGGCTCACTAGGGGTGGACAAGCTGGGGGAAGGGCTGACGTCCTCAGGGCCACCGACTTCAAGCCGCAGAGTCGGTGAGCGCCGGGCAGCAGTTCCCAGCACGGCGAGGGCAGTCCCTGTCACTGTGCTGTGTGTCTCAAAGCTGCTCCGGGAGGAGCTCCTAAAATTCCTCATCGCAAGGAAAAACCTCTTTTGTAACTATGGCGAAGGATGTGAACTAGCCTCTTAAAAATACCTAAATAGTGGTTTATGCATTTCAGATGATACAGATGTACATACGACTTACAGAGCCACACAGAAAGGCACACGAAGACACACAGACACAGTGCACGAGAATTCAGGAGACGTTCTCCATACTCTCGAGAGAAAAAAACAAACATGTTAGGTACAATTCTTGCTTCTTCCTTCTTGCAAAATAAAATAAATTCCCATAGGGAATTAGTCATGTGGGAGGAATGAGGTCACACTGGAGCAAGCGACCGAATTAGCGGGTGCGGAGAACCCGAATCTCGCTGGCTTTGCTGTGATGATGTTAGATGTCACAGTGGGGTTGCTGCCCTCACTGACACGCCCGGTGGCATTTGCTTCGAATGGGTCCTGACGATGGCACGGCTAACGGGAGCGGTAACCGTGGGGGGAAGTCATGAAGCACAGCCCCTACGTACTGTAACGCAGCACGGTGCATGGCACTGGGGGTGGCCCACAGGGCGTCGGCCGCCGCACCCACGTGGGCTGTAGTGCCGGCTCTGGGCACCGTGCCATCCGGCTTACGTGCCATACGACGGAGCACTGCCTCCCATCGTCCCCAGACGGCCGGAGGCCGCCCTCTCCGCCCGGGTGACGTGCGGTCACTGCTAACGCCGTCGGCAGACGAGGGGCCACGGCCGCGGGCGTGCGGGTCTTCCGCGCTGCTCAGGGGGCGCGGCTGATCCTGCTGGCAACGGTCCCAACACGTGACACGGCAGCAAACCCCTGTGAAGGAGCTCGCCGGTGACATCTCGGCTCCGAAAGCCACGGGGAAATCCTCGCCGTGTCCCTCCCGGAGCCTGCTCCACCTCCGGCCACCGCCCGCTTCCGGAACCGCCGTGAGGCCGCAGCGGCCTGATGCCCGTGGCTGTCCCCTCTCGGTCTCTTCTGCATTTCACATTCCCTACGCTCTCCTTCTTCCGCTGCCTCTTCCTGCAACGTCACGACACCGTGGGGTCCACTTCCGCTGCCTGACCTTCTGCATCGATGTCCATTCCCCCCGACAAACTCTCTCTCTGTCCCGGCTTTCATGGGCCCTTCTATGCCGTAAGGGCCACCAAACCTGGGTGTCTGATCACCTGTTCCGTTAAAATTTGGAGGCATGTGCCAGCTGGCCAGCGCGCATCCGACCCCACTTGGAGAAACCAGAACGAACTGGAAATCTGCCCACGTGTCCAGCTTCACTGGTCTTGCACGCGTGGTGTGGCGTCTTTAATGAGTCTCTGCTCAGGGGACGACGCAGAAACGTCACGTGCACGGTCCTCAGCAGTGAGCGCGTCCTCCAGCCTTGCCCGGTGTGCTGTGGCTTCCCCATGAGGCCCACTCACCGTCATCATCAGCCACCCCGAGTTCCGCCAACGTCACCCTGGAGTCCGCCTGGGTAGAGGTTTCCCCAGCTGCAGTGTCTGTCTGTGACACTGCTCACAAAGAAGTGAGCAGGATGAATGGCGTGCGATTCTTCTGGGCTGCCCCATCCCCCTAAGGAGAACCCACATTATGGAACTGGGGCTTTGTCTGGGGCCACCGATTTCCACCCACCATCTTCCAGACTCTGATTCTGGCTTCTCAGTTGCTGCTGGAACAAACCGTCAGAAAGCGGAGGCTTCCAACACTGCGCAATATCAACGTGCACCGCTGTGCTTCGCAAACGTGAGCCAGGTCTCGCTGGGCGCAAATGAGGACTTGGCAGGACCCCGTTCGTTCATCGAGGGAGACGTGACGGAGGGGTGCGTTCTTCTGCCTTTCACGGCAGCTGGAGGCCACCCCCGTCTGGGGCTCCTGCCCCCTTTCCCCACCTTCAGAGGCGGCCATGGGCCACTACGCGCACCTCCCAGCCTTCTGTCCTGCTTCCGGCTCCCGTTTTTAGGGATGCTGTGATGACACTGGTCTCCCCAGCTAATCCACAGGACTCTTTCCATCTCAAGGTCAGGTGCCAAGCCGTCCGGATTTCATCGCGAGCTACGTCCGCCGGGGCCTCTCCCGTACTGCGCCGTGGGCCTGCGGATTAGGGCGTGCGCGTGTCTGGGGCCACGGCTCTGTCTGCCACATCTCAGCGTCTTCTCCGCAGCAGCCACGAACTAAGAGCTCAGCACTGGCATCGCGGGGACTCACGCCCCGTCCTCTCTCGCAGTCACCCGCCCCTGCCCGGCACACGCACCGCGATTGTCGTCACTTCCCGTTCAGTCTTCCGATCCCACTGCCATGCGTCGCATTTTTTACGTTCTCTGCTGTGTGATCACTTCTCTCTGGCCGGATTTCCGAGCCGTCTTGTGCTCTCCCTTGGGGAAATGGCTCTCGTTTGGGGACATCCTGAGGGAGGTCCCTAGTCACGGTCCCAGGTCTCCTGCCGGCATCGCCCGAGGCATTTCCCTTCTCTATGGAGTGAACAGTGACAGAGTCCGTGACCGCCTGTCAGGCTGAGGCGGTAGACAGAGTACGTGCAGGACGGAGAACAGGTAATGTGTGCAGCCTCGCCTTGAAAACACGTGCCTTTGTTTTCACTGCTGCTATGGAGCAAGCAGAAACGTGTCCCTTGGTGTCCCCAAGGAGCTAAGAGAATCGTAGTCGGCTCTGTGTACACACTGCTCTGGACTTCCCAGCGAGCAGCGGCTCGAGGCCAAAGGCCACTGTCTTGTGCTTTTCCAAACAGGCTGACGCATATGTCGCCTGGTCTGTTCTCTGCCATCCCGGCATAGCGAGCCCCTAGGCCTCGGACCCGGACTGATCTGGAAGCTTGAAACGGCCTTCTCGACTGTGGCGTGGGGAAGGGCTGACTCTGCTGGGTTTCGGAGCCACGGTTCACGTTCGCTGTTTCCAACGTGAAGCTACTACAAACGAGAGCCAGTCTGGGCGGACAGGGAAGAGACCCTCTGTCAGCAGATCCTGAAATGAACACCTAGCTGCCTGTCTCACTATGAACAGTTTCCAGAACTTCGTCTTGAACGTTTAGTACTCTGGTCTGTGTTTCGGGCACTGTCTTCCCCCTGGAAATGGACGTTCTTGCTTTGCTGTAGGGACAAACGTTATTTGTTGACACCGGGAAGAGAGGCAGGGAGCGCGGGAGGAAGAGGGGTAAGGGAAGAGACGTTAGACTGACAGACAGAAACTAAATATGTTCAGGGTGGTGAGAACGAATCTGGATTTTGAAAACACTGTTTTGAAGCACAAGCCTGATGAGGCCCGAATGTGCTGATTCTCATCCGGCCGTGATTTGGCTCCTGTCCCCAGGTCCTTGGCAACAGCTGCGGACATTTTCCATTGTCACTGGGGGGGACGGGGCGTGCTTCGGGCACCTGCTGGGTGGAGACCCCAGGCAGCTCCACGCCCCGCAGCCCACGGACACCCACACGCAGAAGAAGCCGGTAGCTGCGGCCGTCAACAGAGTCCAGGCAGGGAACCCTGCAGTCATGACCAACGTCCGGGAAGCCTGAGAGGGCTGCTTTGGTCATGGGACGCTTCAGGCGTTTTTTTAAAGCATCAGTTTCCGCACGGGGCTTCGTGGAAGCGCCGTTCCCGGCAGCTTGGCTGTTTTCAGCTCTGCTAAGTGTCCGTGAGCGAGAAGGAGGTGCCGGGAGAAAACAGGCCACGATTCTCCAGCGTGAGCTGATCGTCGTTAGCACTGTCGTCCTTTTAAGAAAATCTCAATTGGATGTAACCGAGTTCCTTTGTATCAATGAATATGTAGTTTCCACCACTGAAGTCCTAAATGCGTTTCACAGAGAACATGAACAGAAACGTCTGGAGGGCGTTTTCTGGAAGGTGGGATTTAAAACACTTCTAAGTCTGAGTCTCCTCCACGCTCCGGCTCGTAACACTCATGCCATCGAAGCAGCGAGTCCGGGAGGCGCCCGACGCGTCCGAGGCCACCCCCCGCTTGGCCGACTCCGCTTCTGTCCACTGCAACGGCGGCCAGCGAGGCAGCGCCCCCAGGACGCAGGGCACGGCGGGGAGCGCACGCGCC
>NW_011889096.1:543350-552154 GCF_000151845.1 Pteropus vampyrus | reverse complement strand
GGTAGGGGGTGGGGGAGGAGGGAGGTAGACGGGGTAAAGGGAGTCAAATACGTGGTGACAGAAAGGAATCTAACTGGGGGTGGTAAACACACTGTGCAATGCCTATGCCTTACTGTTGAATTCTACACCTGTAGCTTCCTGGGTTTCGTTAATGTCACCATAATAAGAAATTAAATGAAATTTTAAGATGTGTACTTTGTGCGTCTGGAGGCGGAGTGACTTGCTCACGGACCTCGGGCTTCATCAAGGAACAAAACTGCAGGCGGGACCCACGGGCAACTCCACATTAACCCGACCGTCGGGGGAGGGACGTGTTTCGGGGAAGGGAACAGCGTCTGCGAGGGCTGACGCTGTTGTGAATCGGACGGTATCATCACAGCTCACAAGACGTGCGCTTGGAACGAAGCAGCAAATCTGCACCTGCAGACGTGATGCATGCGCACGTTGGAGACTTCGCGGACATCAGGCTTCACGCGGTCTCCTGCACCCAACTGAAGTGTGGTGTCAGCGCCCACAGAACAGATGACAGGATTTCAGGCTGCTTTACAAGGTTATGTCCCCAGGCGTCACCGGGTTTTCTGGAGTGTACTCAGGTTAGTAACTGAGAGAGTAAACAACTTGTTAGACGAGAGAAAACTCTAGAAGGAAAACGCTGACACGCGCCTGATGACGGTGGTTTGTCTTCATCGGTCTTCTGTGCTCGGGGTCTCTCTGTCCCTCTCTGTTCTTCATGCCGAGTTACGGACTCGTCACAAAATCGGCCCCTCTGCTTGTGAAGCTTGCGAGCAGCACGTGTAAAAAATCGAGAGATCGTGTTCTGTCTTTCAGCAGATGGTAACAAAACAGTGACACGCCAAATCAAACAGCAATGTTTACCGGTGAGGATGACGTGCAAGCCGGGAAGTTCCTCAAACGAGAAATACGAACAGGGAAAAAATAAAGCACAGAAAGGGTCCGCCTGAAGTTAGGGCCACGTCTGCCGTAAGCCTCATTAATGCCAGCGTTGCAGTGAAAAGGACTTAATTGCTGTGCAGTGCACAGATATGGATCAATTTTACTCAATTGACTTTTATTAAAATAAAATGCTGCATAGACCTCATCCTCGCTGCTTTATGTACATACAAATATATAAAGTTTTATACATCGATAGTAGCAGGTGTCAACGAGGCCTTAGTGAAACACGGCATCCAGTTGTGGATCCAACTTCTTACGGTTTTCAGGAGCGGGATGCCTGACTCAGCTGTCTGTCCGCTGTCCACAGGGCCCTGGGTTTTGGTTCAGTTTCTCCAAGTCACTGAATTGCCCTCCAAGGCGTAAAAGAAGTATATATTATAAATTTGAAAAAGGAATTTGGTGTGTGCATCCCCGACATTTTAAGGAGAAAAGACTAATTTGCGAGCTGTCAGAGCTGGGAATGAGCGTATCAGAAAGACTGGGAAACCCGTTAACGAAGCGCACTGTCCTCTGCAGGACCTTGCGAGGCAGACCTGAAACTACCTGAGCGCGGCAGCTCTCGGATGCCAGCGCTTTTCCGAGTCTCGGAAGGCGCCGCGCTTCGGGGGGCCACTGCTAACGGATCACGTCGGGTGAGCATGGCGTCAACTCAATTCCCAAGTCTCTCCATCCTCGTGCCTTAAGAGGAAATTCCCGTGCACGTGACTAATAGGAGTTATTACAGCCCACTGAAGTGATTGATCGCCCTCCCAAAGAGACTCGTGCTTCTGTGGCACGAGGTCTTCTGGCACGGGGACCCGGGGTTTTACGAGGAAGGGGTGGCACGCGCAGCGCCGTGCTGATGGGAGCCGTCGTTAACGCAGACTGCGAGGATGGATACCCAGCCTGGGCCCAGATGCCCCCGTCCTCCCGCTCTGAGGCTCTGACAGATGACATTTGGGCTCCGAGCCGGGGGGGCAGAGTCTCGCTGACCGCTGAGCAGCACGGGGTGGGGAGAGCCCCCCCAAACGGGCTTCCACTTCCCCTGGGACCTGCACCCCCAGCCCCGGGACAGTGGCCATAACTGCAGCCCCGTCTGCCTCTGTCCTCCAACCGAGCGGGGAGACAGCACTGCTTGGCTGCCCAGCACGTCGGCCACTGTCACCTCTGCGTCGCCCGGAAGGGCTGGGGGACTCACCCACTGACCCCTCCCCGCCGGCTCAGGCCTGGGTTTTCACTCAGTTTCGTTCAGGGTTGGTTGGCGTTACTGCTGAGGCCAGGGTGAGGGTGGGCAAGTCGCTCTGCGGAAGGGCCCGCGGGGACCCCGTGGTGGGGGACCGCAGTGGCCCCCGTCACCGCGCCCTGCCCTACAGCTAACAGCTCGTTCCCACGGCCGGACCCGGAGCGTGGCACGTGCTCCCCCGAGAGCTGCCCTGACCCCTACGATGACAGCCTCAGGAGGACCACATTGTCGGCTCCGTGAAGCACGACGGGTCCCCTGGAAGCGTCACGCAGCCCCTACGATCATGCCCGGATCTCCTGAGACACCCTAGGCCACACTGGGCAGGCGAGGCCGTGTCGCAGGTGTTAGGTAACCTGCTGCCCCTGAGGTCCCCGGAGCTCCCACGGCCGACGCTGATCCTCAGCAGCCCGACGCCTGTGTCCGTCTCCTGCCCGGGTGACGGAGGGAGCCCGGGCCGGACGCTGCAGCCCTCCGGCGACAGCTCCGTAAACGCGCCGTGGATTTGCGTGTCGTGGGGAGCGTGTAAGACCTGTGGCCACGCAAAGCGACACTCGTACTGTGCTTGAACACCCTCCCCTGGCGGGGCGTGAATGGGCCGTGAGGGATGAGGCGCCAGGAACCTGGACGCCCCTCCCTCGTCGCCGGCAGGTGTCAAGGCCCCTTTACCACTCCCGTATCCCCAACGGAAGGGACCTTCTGCAGACCCGAGCTCCGGGACCTCAGCGCATTCACCGTTCAAAACCAATGCAGCGCGGCCCCCTGCACGAACCAGCCACGCTGCCACATGCGGTCAGGGTCACGGGTCACCTGCCCGGCCGGAAACGCACCCTCCTCTGTGCGCACAGCCTCAGGGTCTCAAGGGAGCACTGTCACTTCCCCGGCCCGTGTCCCATCGCTCACGCTCCACGTGACCGCCTCCAAAACCTCGCCAAGTTCAGTTTTATCTCAAGAGCAACGATTCCACAAGTCCTCCCGAGAATTAAAGGGGAGGAGACAGGGAGGCTGTTCTCATGGCGGCTGGAACGTTTTTACGGACACAAGAAACACGGGCCATTGCCCGAGGCGGTTTCTGAACTTCTACTGGACGTTCCTTGATTCCTGACGTTACTCACGCAACTTGCGCGCGCGTGATCACGCGTGACTCAGCGGAAGCCACTGCAAACGTTTCAGAAAGTGCTTAGGAGTTTAGGGTTTCAAAAACTTTAAAATTCCGCTCCTTCTCCGGGAGGCATCTTCTGCTCCGTGCTGTTTCGTCCTGATGGTCTGGTCTCCGCCGAATGGGTGAGTGGACGCTGTGTGGGGGACGATATCGAGCCCGAGCCCCAGGCAACACCTGTGCCCCCGGTAGAAGTCGCACTGACGGCCCATGTGCTTCTCCCGTGCTGTGTGTCTTTTTATCATTGCACAGGAGAGAGAAATCTAACGCCCTCGAGATGTAAACGAAACAAACAAACAACCCCTTCCGAAGAGAAGGAGAAACGTCCCAGTTTGTTATCCGTTACAAGGTAAACGGGTATCTCAAGTCCAGAGGTAATTCCAAAAGCGCCGTGTCCCACCCGGTGCAGACCAGGGAGCCGAGTACCTCGGAGGCTGGTCCTCCCAGCGAGCTCTGCTGCTCATCCTGGTCCTGGAGGCCGCGTGGGGACTTGGACCCCAGAGCCGTTTCTGCGGTTCCTTTGCAGACAAGACTGACTCAGTGTTGCCTTCATTCTTGAGACAAACAACGCAGTTTGTGCTCCGCAGCCGAGTTCCTGCCAGGACCTGGCGTTGGGTACGCACTAGGCAGAGGTGCACAGGCTCGTGAGCTCTGCGCGGGGGAACCTTGGCCGGGATGGCATGAGCGTCCCTGACGGACGGACAGCACGGTGCGTGTGCTGTCCAGCCTGACCCTGGAGGAGTGAAGCCTGTCGTCTGGGAGGCAGCTCCAGAAAACTCGAAGAAAAGGAGAAACGTCCCAATGATAAATCGCACCTCCTTCCGTCTGGACTTCACCCCCACTGGCGACTTCTGCCTTTGACGATTTTCCTCGGCATCTTCTGCTGCGATGGACCATAATGACGAGTTGCATCGTACGCCGAGTTCTCCTCCTGAATCGTCCGTCATAGGGCTAATCTGGGGGCCCGCTGACTCACCCCCCTGTGAAATGTAACACAGCTATCTAGGCACAGAAATCGCTCCCTAATACAGTATATTCAGTCGTATTTAACTTCCAGTGTTTGTCCCTTAAGACAAGTTTCAGGAAACGTTGCCCAGAAAACTCGAATCCAGTGGAAACATATTTTCTCTACAGTCCAGTATTTGCTTTATGTGAGCTTGATGTATAGACTGTAATTGCCAGGCACAGGCTTCCGTACCAACCCATTAAATCGCATGCGTTATTGACGTCCGAGGTCGCCCAAGACGCCTCGGCCCACGGACCTCTGCAGCAGGGTGACCGCCCGGCCGCTCGCTCCTACAGAGGTAGGAGGAGGTGACTCCACGGAAACGAGGATGTGGTCTCATGTCTGAAAAGGGGTCGCGATCACGGACGTCGCCGTGCACGGCCCTGCCCCCTGCCCCGTGAGCTGCTGCCCGTTTCGCTCCGCACCCCACCCGAGGGCGGGGCCATGTGGGTTCCCACTGCAGGGAGCAGACAGGAAGCGCAGCCGTTATCATCACGGGCTCGCTGCCTACGGTGACCCATCCCCTCCCACAAGGATAACGGTTACACCCGAGAGGAAACAGACCCTCAAAACACGTGGTGAGCGAGCGTGACAGTTTCACTGCACTGACTTCACCGTTTCATCGCGGGATAAGAGCTCCTGAGTCCTCCGCTTCTGTCCCGGGGGAAAACGCAGGCGTGGCTCGTCTCCTGGAATGATCTCATTGCTTTTTTCCCCGACAAAATTAACAGGATTTCTTTGAGTCATTCCCCATTCACATCTGGGGAATCAGCAATTCACTCTGAGTCAATTCGACACTCTGAAACAGGCTTCCGTTTCCGGAACCTGTGTTTATGACACACATCACGGTGTTATGTATGTTTTGTGAATTAAAAAACACGTTGTTTTAATATATGTCATGAAAAAGAAAATTGTGAAGTATCGATTACAAAATAGATTGAATCTAAATTAGGGTCAAATGAGTCAGAAATTCAAACAACGCGTTTGAAAGTTAATTATGGTGCCGAAAGACCCCTTCAGGCCCCTTTTATTAAATCTATGTTTTGCTTTTATGATGGAAAAATAGAGCGCCCTCGAGGCTTTCTCTGAAGACTAATTATTTCTAAAGGGAAAAATGTCAGCATTTCAGTGACATGATTTGAATATCCCATGCATGCGATCACCCTGTTTTTCTTTTCCTTTGACGTTTTCACAATATAAAATGAGAGAAAGTAAATTTATCAGAATAGCAGAAATACTAAGATTATCCAAAAATGTGAGGACAGTTTTCTCTAGAATCATCATAATAGACCCCTTTCCCGTGGCCACCGGCTGGGCCTGTACATAGGTGCTGTCTGGCGGTGAGGCTCAGCCCCCAGAGCCAGGCTCGCCAAGACTTCCATGCCTGCTACTGCCGGCGACTTCACAGCGGTGACAAAGGAGACATCAGGAATTTTGGTGTTTGCACAATTTCGGCTGTGAACAATTCTTCCTAAATAGCTGATAATTCTACGAAGCCGAGCATTCCACGGGTAATACGGAATAAAGCTGGACAAAACGTGAGCTGTCACCTTCTGTCTTGACGGCGGGGCTGCTGGCGGGGAGGGGTGTCCTACAGACGAAAACATCCTGGATGCATCGAGTTGTCACCGTGTCCCCCTCATGTGAAGTGGTTCGTTCACCATCTGCGTTCCCCAGTTACAGTGCGTGTCACTGCGAACCCAGCGCTGTCACTGGCCCCGCATGGCTCCCCAGTCTCCACGCTACGCAACGGGGTCAGGCGAGGTGGCCCGTCTGCGGTGTCAGCGAGGGCGGGCGCGGGACACAGGACGAGGCACCCAGCGCGTGGCGAGCTGGAGGGCGCGGGCAGGTGCGTGCGAGCGCGGGCAGCAGGGCGCGCGGGGACGACGGAGGGCGCGGATGCGCTGGCGGGGGGACAGGGGGACGGACAGCGCGCACTGGCCGGAGCAGGGCAGGGGCGCGGGGCGCGGGAGCCCGCGGCCTCGGTCAGCGGGAGGCGACGGCGCCAGCTCCTCGCGGTCGGTCGCGCCGGGCAACGGGTCCTTACCGCAGCCCCGGCAGCAGCGCCGTGCGGGCCCCGCCGGGCACGTGCGCATTGCACGGTGGGCGCATTGCACGGTGGGCGCATTGCACGGTGGGCGCATTGCACGGTGGGCGCATTGCACGGTGTCCGCGCACCCGGCCCCGCCGCATGTGCATGGGGAGCCACAAAGCCGGAGCAGAGCAGGGCGCCTGCCGGGACCGCGCCCCGCGGGGTGGCCGGAGGGTCCCCGCGTCCTGCCGCCGCCGCCTGCAGCCCATGCGGTGGCCAGAACGAGCGGCGTTCTGCGGGTCAGCTCAGGAAAGGGCCGTCATGGTCAGCACAGGCGGGCGGCGGCGAAGGGGCCAGATGGGGACGCGCAGGACCCTGCTCAAGCGCGCCAGCCGCGGGGCGGGGCACAGTGCTGAGACGCGCAGCGACAGCGCCCATGGTCACGCCCCCGGGGGGCCCAGATGCACCCGCCAGCTTCACTCGGACCTGTGCACGGCCCCACACTGCACGGCCCCGTTAAACTGGACTTCAGCACCGCGGTTCTCGTGACGCGATACCCAGACTGTGCACGTTGCGCTCACCTCGCCCGCCTTCGCCACGGCCACGGGCCGCAGCTTGACCAGGAAGGGTCGCAGGTGCCAGCTCTGCGGTGCACGCTCTGACATGCATGCGAAAGCAAAAACTGAAAGATTCTTCCGCGAGCAATGACGCTTTGAAAACCAAAAACAAGATACACGATGTTTAAAAAGAACAAGATGTGCATTGCAGACATAAAAAATGCAATACGTAAAGAAGAGAAGGGAAGACGAAACACAGGCTTTGTCAGACGGACAAAAGCAGAAAAGTGCATCACATCAGACTGGCCTGATGAGGGCTAAAGGACATTGTTTCAGCAGACAGATGACATACTATGGAATTCACGCACTCATGGAAATAAGCAGCCGTGACAGTAACTGCATATACAAAAAGTTGCTTTCTTCATGTAAATGCCCTTAGGTGATCATAGACTTTTATAAGCAGTGGTAACGACAATGCATTGTGGGATTTATAACATGCAGAATTAAATTCATGGTAACAGTAGTCGAGGTCACAGAGAGAAACACTGTTATGCTCTTGTAATCCCTCCTAGCCTAAGTATGGCATCACTTTGAAGAGGAAGGTTAAATTCAACCATATGAATAAACAACTTAAATGTAAAGAAGATAAACACCCCAATTAAAGGGCACACACTGTCCTACTGGATAAAAAGAAAGAGGCAATTGCATGCTCCCTAAAGTTCATCACATCAGACTGGCCCGATGACGCGGGCTAAAGGACATTGTTTCACCAGACAGATGACATACTATGGAATTCACGCACACACGGAAATAAGCAGCCGTGAAAGTAACTGCGTATACAAAATAACAAAATAACTAAAGACAGCCATGGAAACGACAAAGGCACAAATCGACTAAACGTAGAAGAGAGTGAACAGGTACACCCTGGCCAAAATGAACATATGCTGGATAAAATTAACATGAACGGAAATCTCACAGCGAAGAATGTCAATAACCAGGGGCAAAGACGTCGTTTCATAATGACACGAGGGTCCTTTCCTCACTATGGTCCTCAAAATGCACATCCTTCATTACAGCTTCAAAATACATGCAGAGAGACGTGGAAGACTCCACGGGAGAAAGACAAATAAATGCACGACTACCACAGAGCCTTCCATACCTTTCTGTCAAGGCCAGAAGGTCACGGACGGAGCCCAAGGGTCTTACTTACCCTAAATGACCTAAGTCAGACAGAGAAGTACGAAGACTGTATGGTTTCGCTTACATGTGGAATCTAAGGAACAAAATGAACGAACAAGACAGAAACAGACTCAGATACAGAGAAGAAATCGATGGTTGCAGGGTGAGACACGTGTCCGGGGCTGTATGATGAAGGGGAGAAGATGAACAGCACAAATGGGCAGCCACAGAACACTCACAAGGATGTGAAGGGCAGCAGAAGGAATACCGTCAATAACATTTTAATAATGAGGCCCAGTGCCAGGTGGGGACTAGACTAATAGGAGGAATCACTTTGTCAATGATATAAGTGTCAAACCACTACGCTGTTCACCTGAAACTAATAATATAATGTTGACTGTCAACTGCCATTGAAAAATAAAAACAATAAATACAGTAGATATTTTTAATTTATTTTTGAAAATAACGTTGTAGTTAAGACATCATCAAGGTCCATAAATCACATCAACCAAAGAAAATAAAATTCATGCTAAAAGTTAACCAAAATTGAATTTACATATTTTGTGGACATGGTAGTTTGCTTACATTTTAAAAGACAAATAAAAGAGAAATGTATGTTGGAACTATTCAGAGTTCTGGAAATTTAGTCTGATTAATGCTGGTGTCCTATGTCTTTTTTCTCCTCCAAAGGAAAGTCT
>NW_011889096.1:530971-543300 GCF_000151845.1 Pteropus vampyrus | reverse complement strand
GCTGTTCACCTGAAACTAATAATATAATGTTGACTGTCAACTGCCATTGAAAAATAAAAACAATAAATACAGTAGATATTTTTAATTTATTTTTGAAAATAACGTTGTAGTTAAGACATCATCAAGGTCCATAAATCACATCAACCAAAGAAAATAAAATTCATGCTAAAAGTTAACCAAAATTGAATTTACATATTTTGTGGACATGGTAGTTTGCTTACATTTTAAAAGACAAATAAAAGAGAAATGTATGTTGGAACTATTCAGAGTTCTGGAAATTTAGTCTGATTAATGCTGGTGTCCTATGTCTTTTTTCTCCTCCAAAGGAAAGTCTTCAGGGTTTGTCCTTGAGCGTCGCTGAAATCTCATCTGTATTCTGTCTGCTCAGACTTCAAGATCTGCTTCCAAAATGGAAAGCCTGCCAACAGGGTTATGATTACAGAAAACAGAAAATAAATATTTTTCAAAAATTTCAAAATATGTTGCTATGCATGTGTGTTCAGGTAGGGTATAACTGAGTTGAAACATGAAATAAAGATAAGCCCCATTTAGATGCATGTTTTAATGTAGCTATAATAGATGTGGTAAGACAAAAGCAACAAAAAACAAAAATACATCAGTTCGAACTATGGTTAACAAAAATATTTGCCAAACATAAAAAGGTAAATCAGTCTTAATTTTACTTGGTATAAACTGCAGGCCATAAAGAGTACTAATTCCACCTGCTATCCTTAACTGAAGATGAAATGCTGAAGTCACTGAAAACCTTACTGGCCGAAACAGAACTTAATAGATGTTCTAATAGATGTCCTTTAAATGTGACAGTAATAGTTGTCATGTGGCTGCTGGCTATATCCCAATCAAGCCTCAGTGAAAATCAAAGATTAAGCAAAATTCAAGACACGGCTTGGTGAATGCTTAGATGTAATATATTTTACCTACTTCTCTGCATTTCATAAATAACTTGGCAACAGAAAAGTATACTTTTTAGGGCAATGTGAATCATATTTATGTGTATCGATTGGTTTATACAGATTTCTAAATAGTACTAAAATAACGTGAAGCCAGCGAGCTCCCTCCCTGCTCCTCCCTCCCTCCCCACGTTGGCTAGTATATCTGGGTCATTAGCACCTCGCTAGCTACGCAGAAATTGCTAGGAAGGGGCAGATGATATGAATCCTGGAGAAATGGAAGTGCAGGGAATGTTCCGTCCTGATCTGGGGCTCACCCTCACTGAGATAACGCAGAGCATCCTTTCCAGGAAGACCCTGCATGTGAGACAGAGCCTCAGGCATCGTGTCCCAGCAGAGGCAGTGCTGGAGCAGGGCTCAGAGATCCGCGAGCACGCGAAGCGGATTTCAGCCGGGCGCGCCTTGGAAAACAGCCTCTTCTGCGGATAGACAGCCCAGCTCAGGACATGGCCTTCACGATCTGGGGTCCAGAGGGGCTGGCCACCACACAGGGACCAAGCGGAGTCACAGGGTCCGGGAGCAGAGACAAGGAGAAGGCTTGCAGGTCAGATGAATGGAGGGGGCAGCAGGGCCCTGGGGTTCTGCCCCCATAATGGGACCCGCGGTCAGCCTGTGTCCACCGGGATGACTCAGAGAAAAGAATAAACAGCGGCAGCCAGAGACGTGAATTCACAGCACCTCGTTCCTGGACAAACAAAGGCGGCTGTCAAGGACCAGAGGCGTCCACCCCCAACACAGCATCTGCCCGCTGCAATCAGTCCAAGGAGGGCCCTCTTCCACTTCCCGAGGAAGCAGCGGGGAACAGGAAGCACGGAGTCCTGAGACTTCTTTCCAAGAAATCCCATGCGATGATAACGAAACCTTGTCAGATTAGTCTAACGTCGTAAAGCACGTCAAAGGGTCGTCAATTTTATTTTCTCTATTAACTAGCAGTTGGGGCTCGGAGGAAGGGCGGGTCTGTTTGAGACTAAATGAGTCCACTTTTTTCTGCCCACCCGAGTGTCAGTGTAAATGAAAATTTGAGACCATCATATTGTGCAGTGGACACAGTGTATCAAGCAGTCACGCCGACATCTAGTCAAACACCCGTAAGGACTGTCTGATCTGTGCCCATCTACGCTGACACGGGAACTGTCATGAGAACAGGGAAGTAGCACGTGCCACACTGAGCAACATGGCTAAGGGCGACCACCGGAAGCTTGGGCTTCACCACGTGATTCAAACGTTCCCGCTTCACCTTCAGGAGGTGACCTTCCCCACCCACAGGGACTGATCACAACTGAGTCCAGACACGGTCGTGACTCCTTCCGTGCCACCCAGCACTCCACCCGCAATGCAAGAGACGTCTGTGTGACAGCTACCTGCATCTCACAGACCCTCTGGTCTCATTTGTTCAAGGGTCTGTTCGGACACAGCTAAGTGATTACATTGCTGCCAGCGTCACGGAGGCGGGACCTGCGTGGACGCTGGTAAAGTTCAGCGGCAGAAAGTAGCATCAAGAAGAGACAAGGGCCTCGCTGTTTCCATTATCAAGCGACGGTGATCGGAAAAATCCAATCCTGCCACTGAGGGACTGAAGGCATTGGGTGCCCCGCCCTCCCTGAATCAGGCTTTTGGGAAGAATCACGTGATCCCATGCTTTCAGAGTCCGCAGATGATGGAAGCGTGTGAAGGGGACTTGAAGGAGACAGAAAAACCAAATCACATCTTCAGGAATGATTTTACTCCAAGGCAAATAGTTTAAAATGTCATCTTTACATTCAACAGTCATGACTGGTAGACATGGACGTGAATGTCACCGACACAAAGGTAGGATGTCAAAGATGTTTACACTTGACGGGGGCCGCTCTGCATTATACGGACCATTTCCTGCCACTTCCTTGTGTCTGCTGTGCCTGTAACTGCGTGTGTGCTTATTTATACTTTAAGAGAGAAAGATCGCACACAGGGAGATGCACAGACCGTAAGGGTGTCTTTCTATATTTTGATAATTCCATGAATCTGTCACCTCAGTCAGGATGTGGAATATTCGCATCACCCAGAAACGTTCGCTGCTCTTATGCCCTCTGCAGCATGGGGAACCATGATTCTGTTTCGTGTTACCATGGCTTGATTTTTGCTTGAACTTCATAGAAACGTAAGTTCAATATATAAATACGAAGTCTTTAGTGTCTGGTTTCTTTCACTCAGCCTAATGTGTGTGAGAGCCGCCCATACTGTTCACATATCGGTACGGATATTTTTTTGTTTGTTTTTTTTGGTGCGTAATATCCAATTGTATGAATATACTAAAATTTAGTTGTCCATTCTCCCGTTGAGTTGGATGAGTTTTTTCTAATATATTTTCTGCATCTACTAAGCTAATTATATAATTTTCCATCTTTATTCTGGTAATGGAATTACAGAGACAAACATAGATTGATTTTCAAATGTTAAACCCAGCTTAGGCTTCTGGACAAGACGCACTGGTCATGAGGTCTTGACCTTTTTATATATCACTGCATGTGATCTGTGAACTTGGTACCCGATTCAAGGAAATTATCCCTGGGAAGCTCTCCCTACATTCGGTTGTTTAACGAGAAGGACCCTTTTGATTATTTCCAAACAATAAAACCAGGTTAAGCATAATTTAAAATTAACTTTATAAAAAGAAAGAAAAAGCATAGTAGAGGGTTGGTTAGGTTAATTACAGGTGATATAATGATATTATCAACCTATTACTTCTCACTACAAGAGTTCATTTAAGTGCCTTTATCTCAAGTACTTTATGTTGTAACTGCTTAACAGATAACAGATGAAGCCAACAGCAGAAGCCTCACCCAGAATCTTGGATCCGATGGGGCTTTCTGGAATGTATGCCTCTGTGCCTTCCATCCCACCCGAGTGACCTTCCTCGGTCATACACGTACCCATCACATCTTGGATGCCAGGACGCAAGTCTACGTTACCGTTTTCCCCGCCATTTACAATTACAACCTCATTATACACTGGGAGCTGTCCAACAGCCTAGACGCTCTCAAGACGGCCTACCCGCCTATGCTTCAGCTCTCCTTCTGCAAGCGCTGTCTGAGTACGTATTACTTGATTCCTTCCCATCGCGAACTCTACAGAACCTGCTTATCAATCACGCCGCGCTTGTAGAAATATCATTTTGAAAATCTCTCTACAAGGGTGGCCCGCGGGCAC
Source organism: Pteropus vampyrus (assembly GCF_000151845.1). Classification (NCBI taxonomy): domain Eukaryota; kingdom Metazoa; phylum Chordata; class Mammalia; order Chiroptera; family Pteropodidae; genus Pteropus; species Pteropus vampyrus. The sequence goes on along the minus strand of NW_011889096.1, from coordinate 539,143 downwards.
CCCACCACTTTACATCTCAGAGTAGAAGGTGTACCTGCCTGGGACACCCCAGCTCTGCTCTTCCCTGCACTGGCTGGCTGTACTGCCCAGAACACCCATCACCCACACGAGATGTCTCAAGTGGCACAGGAAGGACTGCCATGTTCTGCTGAACAGAAAAATGTATGACTGTGCTCCACTGACACTCGGTCTCACTCTCTCTCTCTAACACACACACACACACACACACACACTATCCCCAAGGGGCTAAAGATGTTAAGTACAATGGTTGTGACAACAAAAACATCCGAGAGTATGGAACCAAGCTCCTCTCTACCTGTCTCAATACTGCAGATGCAGAATGGGACACAGCTGTGGAACCAGCAGAGCCAAGAGAGTGGAAGCTGAACAGAGCGCACAGAGTTTCCTCTCCCTCCTCTACATTACACGCGATGCTTTGCTTTGCGGACGGTAGCTGTGGATGGGGGAGACCCCGCACGGGACGCAGAGCTCGAGGTGGAGGCTCTCTTGAGTCCCTCCAGGGTGTCATCCGAAACACCAGCAGCACCTCTTGAAATGACTCAGGGCTTCGACTGAGGGCTGTGAAGCTCAGGTGTCGACCTGGACTCATGCTGTCCAAACCCTAACACACGAGCACTGAGCAGCTCCACCCAATCCTAAAGCCACAGGGGCTCAGCTGGGGTCGGAGCCCCACATGGCACCAGTGACGACCAACAGCGTTTAAGGACGCATTTAACGAGCCCTGGCCATTTGTCACTTAGCTTTCAGGGTAGCCATGCGCTGGCTTCTTCTTCCTTTTGCTAGAAAGAGAAAATGGAGATGACACAAAAATATCTTACCTGGCTCCACGACAATATGTTCATCGAAAGTAAAAACATGCAGAATTACATCTGATTTCCTATCGCATACTTTATGGCAGCCCAATTCTTGTGGTGGCTCCACCTGTTAAACCAGATTTAAATAGTGTGACAAAAGCAAAAGCGTGGTCTAAATGGAGTCAGCACGGCATTCGAGACCAAATAATAACAGGAAGAGGAAGCACTTAGAATCGCGGCGTCACGTCAGGGACAACAGTCAGAGCTGAAGTGTACTCTGCCAGGCCTGGACTTCGGGATGCTGTGAGACATAGGCTGAGAGAGGCCACCAGGCTCCAGTGAAATGGCCGGGGTGACAGTGCTCTCCAGCAGTTCAAGATCATCCGTGCCACGAAAGCGAAAGCGGTTAGCACGGCTTCTGTGGAAAGGCCGCCCGTGACCGCCAAAGGCTGGCAGCTCGAGCACGTAGAGGAAACGGCTAAGAACTGCCAGGATGCGAGGCACCTCCCCACTTCCCAGCGCGCGAGGCACCTCCCCACTTCCCAGCACGCGAGGCACCTCCCCACTTCCCAGCACGCTGCCAGCATCGCCGGGGACCTGCAGGAAAGGCTTCAGGTACGGTGTGGGAAGAAAGCAGGACGCATGGGGGATGCTGTTCACCAGCGACAGCATTTCCTCCTCTCGCTTCCTGTTTTGGCGTTGATAGGTTTATACAAACCTAAGGATTCCCTTATTCGCCTGCCTTCTGGAGGAAAAATGATTCTGAGACTGCGGCGTTAAGGAAGTCAGATGAAATAGGACAATACACTCTAAAAACTTTTCAATGCAATTCATAAATGGGCGGATTCCATTAAGTAAAGCCATGTATAATAACTATGAAGAAAAACACTATGGAGAAATCATTTTCTTGTTCACTATTAGAAATCCGATATTCTTAACGTAAATAGTTTACTATGATAATTCAAACTCATCAACTGTATCTATGTTAGAAAAATGTGTCTGCTGGTTACATATCTACTAACCCGTCACTGAAGAAGAATGGAAGGGAAAATACCATTTTCATATTGAAAGAAAACTCCAGTACGAATTATCCCCAAAGCTACAACTTCACATGCTTCAAGGCTGGCTACAGAAATACAAGATACTAACATGACGATGTGACATTATTTTAAAATGGGTACATGCTTGCATGCTTTGAAAAAGAAAGCACGTCCGAGACAAGAATGAGGCACCTTATTCCCTAATCAAAGAGATCCTCCGATGATTTACAAAAGCTAAAAATAAAACGAAAACTTCCTCCACGGACCTGACGCACTCAGCCAAGGGCGACGCAGACACAATGCGGCAGCACAATCCATGGCTATACTTTTTTACATGAAATACAACCCTAAACAAGTGGTTTTCAAAAACCAGGGACTCAGATGTGGCTTCAAATGCTATAGATGAGGATTTGCCCTCAGAGAACTAATATCCATGGAATTAAAGTGCTTATATTTTTATTTTAATTCCTAACCAGAGTCACTCTTTTTCCTTTGCATGGCTGTAATGCCTTACTTCCTTTTCATCAATTTTGTACCCCTAATAAGGGACAGGTTAATTAAGCCACCGTTAGGGTGTTAATAAAGCAATTTTAAGAACTGCTCACATAAATTACTGAGTGAAACAGGAACAACAGGTGACCGCATAGTCTTTGGGGTACTGCATATCCAGTCCCGTGCAGACCAGCTGCAGATGCATTTAGAATGGGAACACACGGTTATCAGGGAGCAGAACACCCAAGCGGCTCCACAGCTGTTTTCAGGCTAACAAAACTCACTGGACTCTCCAGAACCCACTGCTGTCGCCAAACGCTTTCACTCTTCCAGTCCACTGACCACGGTCCAACTGTGAACTTCCTGGCAGCACTGTGAGCAGCCATCACGCCCAGGGTTCACCGCCCACACCTGGGGGAAATAGTTTTGGGGATGTTATTGCCGCCTTCTCCACCTCGCGATTGCCCGGCAAATTCCCAGGGATTTCACTGTTGGAAGCGTATCTTTATTTACTTAGTCAGAGGAGTTGAATCTTACAAAATAAACAACAGATTCCTGTACCAGCAACATAGATGTAAAACACATAATTTTAAAAAATTTGTATTAATTAATTAACATAATTTACGTTAGCATCAAATATATAGCTAACGATGACATATATGCGTGAATCAATATGTATACCATGGTATAGATAACGCCTGTGCATGTGTGCTTGAGTAAAGCTGTGTGTATATGAACGTATGCATGCGTGTGTCTAAAATACAGCTACAGATGAGAAATAATTTAAAAGAAAAATAAGACAGTGTGTTGCACGATATTGAAAACCGCACTGATGTCAGAAGAGCCTCCATCATCAACAGCTTACGAACCCCACACTCATGAAATCTGGGAGCCACCTTCTCAGATGACAGCCAGCTCCTTACAAAACACTGTTTTTCAGCATGTTATTTCAAATGCTAAAATCGACATGCTCCTTCCTTCTTTTACAAAAAATCACGGTCACTCGAGTCTTCTGATTTTCTTAGCACATATCTGCTGTGGACATCTTTACCACTGTACATTTTGAGTCTTTTAAACATTAAGGCTGCTATACTGTCACACGCCGACTAATAAAAAAGGATTTGCAGTTTTCTACTTGATTCATCATTTGAAAAATGTATTAAGCTCATACTATGTCTTATGGAGTAAAGTGTGATCAGATAATATAACTCAGTTTCCCAACAAATGTGAGTTAATTTCCTTATGGAGCTGCCGCAGGACAGGAAGCACTGCAGAGGTCCAAGAGGCCACCTTGCACCCAGGAGGCCACCTCGCACCCAGGAGGCCACCTGTCACGCATACTAACATTTCTACTCGCTTATCCATGAAGTAGATCACCAGACCTTTGTCTTTCAAGCGTCACTGCTAGTCAAAGGCTGCGTTGAACTCCCCCTTTCTCGTATTTAATTTTTCTCCATAGGTGTCAGCCATGCTGGTTTTATGTCATGGAACTTGCCTCGCTGGCTTGTGCACACATCTTTGCTAAAAACACCACATGACTAAAACCCTACGTGTGAAAAGCGTTGCTTATTTTTCACGTATGGATTAAATGAACCTTCTTCTAAAAGGTGTATTTGAGCATGATTAGCAGAGACCTATATTTTCAATGCTGATAATGAGTTTTGGTTCTAGAGTCCAGAGTAAAATTTAACGCTGCCGTGAACAACAAGTCACAACATAAATTTGCATGATGGTTTTAATTTGCACATCCCTATCGCACACACCTTATGTCTTACACATGAATGGCATTCAAGTCTTTCCTTGAAGGAGCCTGCATGAACCTGCAAGATATCTGAGAGCATAACAAGATTCAGTCAGTCAGCATTAAGGAGCAAGAACGCCTGGCACTTGACCTTGTCCCGCAGTTTCAGACAGAATATGCAAAGAAGAAAGAAGTCTGAGAGAAGAGCCCGCAAAGCCGATTCAGAAGAAATGGATCTGTTCGTAAAAAGACTGGTTTCGTGGAAGCATCGCTTTTCTACTTCTTATGAAGAGTGAAGAAATGAACTTCCATTTTTTATTTGAAATTCTCCTTTCATTTTTTCTCACAGTGGCGCTTTTTGTTAACTATGTTATTTTTCTTTGGAGAGAAAGCAATATGTAAACAGCCTACCATCATTTAGTTGGAGTAAAAACTTATTTTTTATAGTTGTAATGTTTACTGACTGTGATATTAGTGTATTGTGAGGATAAACAATAGGAAATGCAGGTGACACGAATTGTTTCGGTTTTCGGGAAACAATAATCTGAAGACTTGCCTACAAGAGGATGTTAGAGTAATGTCACATGACAACGTGAAGTTAAGGACAATGACAACTTATAAAACAGAATTATATACATATGTATGTAACTTTTACAAGAAGCATCTTGGTTAAAGATATTATATGAAATTTATTTTGTTCTGTAATAAACTATCAAATGTTTTAAAATTTAAAGAGCAAAATAGTGATGTACAGTTTTTAGTTCTCACTTATAAACTTCTAAGGCTATTAAGTAAACTCACATTTAAACTATTTTTCTTTGTCACTTACAGGTTCACTCGGAGGAAAAATGTATATGTTATATACTCAAAAATAGACATATATCCCTTAAAGAGTCAAAACATTTCAATGAATATTTAATATTTAAAAGAATAAAATGTCTTTTTTAGAAATGAGAATTTTTTGTGTGTAAATATACACTATTCTCTTCTCTATAAGCCAATCGGAGGGAGTACTCGATTAAATAGTAAGGAAACGTATCACCTAATTCAGGGTCTTCAAACTTATTCAAAGTGCAGCATTATTTTTCTCAAAAACATCTCAGAGCAATAAAGTGGACAGCTCTCAGCCGAACTGCAGCGAAAGCCAGGAGCACACGTGGATGGATGAGCAGCGGGCTGGTGAAGACACCAGCATCTGTACTATGAGACACGCAGACCAATTAAAGAAGCAACGGTGTGCAATCTCGCCCGTTAAATGTGGCTTCGATTGCTTTCTGGAGCTGTCAGGTGTTTCTCTCCTCTTATGTCTATGACCATTATAATAATGACATTTCAGGCACTTTCGTGAAGGGCCCAACTGCCTTGGGGTTGGGGATTAATTAAATGTTGCTTTAATTGGTTGTCAGGGTCCCTATTTCAAAAATCACTTGCGTAATTTCTAAGGGCCTGTTGTTTCTGTTCTCGCATTTCTTTGGCCTTGCTTCAAAAGTCATGGCGTGATTGTTGTTCATGATTATTTAATTGTTTAGCTCACTCCACTGTCAACGATCATACGCTGAGTGTGACTGGCTTTCCTTCCGGTTAAGGCCCCCCAGAGGGATAACGCTTTACCAGAGTCCAGAGCTGCTTCTGGTCTGATGGCTTGCCAGGACCGTCCCTATCACAGGAATTCTGTTCTGTAGACATCGATATCATGGCGACCACAATGACTAAGCATGAAAACTAAGAGGAAAAGAGTAGGCTCTGAAACCCTTGGGAGACAAAACCTCATGTTGGTGCATGACTGTGCATGCACACACAGACCCAACGCAGCGGGCGATGTGGCCACCGAGACAGGAACAACGTCCGAACTTAAGGGTCCCAAATACCAGGAAATATTAGAATCTCAAAGCGACAGAGAGATGCAAATGCAGACGAACTACATCTGCTACCTTGAACAGGCACATCGTCCTCCTGATAGAACACAGTGGACAGACCGAGAGCATCTGCCACCCCTGCCACCAGGACGGACAGCAGTATGCCAACCAGGACCACACTCAGCGGTGCACCTGGCCCGAAGCAGATTCCCAACTCAGAGCCAACGCGTTTGGCCGCTTTACACGAAATTTAAAGATAAGCCTCAAGAAGGTGGCCAGGAGATTCCAGGGGTACAAATTTGGACAAAGAATGACTGACGGTTGCCTATCTTGGCTGGTGACCTTTAAAGCAAACACTGTCAATCTGTACACAGTCCCGTCACCTCCCTGCCTGTCTCAGAGTCCACGCCGCATCAATGCTTACTCCTCTCCCGAATCACATTCACCCGTCTACAAATGTGCTTCATCATTAAGAGCATTCCGAAAACCCTCAGCAGGCTCCAAGTGTCTACATAGCCACTGAATCATTTCTCTGAATGGTACCCAGCAGCTACAAAGCATCAGCACACAGCGTGTCTGTTTACCTACTTCAGGTGATCTGCAGGTGCTGCCTGGATTCTGGTGTCATAATGCTCCAGTGACTCTCCCATTGCTGTCCTCAGCACTGACCACCGGCCAGAAGTCTGGGGCCAAATGTCGACTGGCTAATTTACCACCTGAATGAGAAGAGAGAGACAGAGCTAGATGAAGTAAAACACATGCAGCTGGTAACCAGAACTGGTTGGTAACACTGAGTGGAGGATCAGCGGTGTCAGGTCTGAGGACAGGGTGGCGACAGGTTCTGGGCAGTGCGTGGGCCATGCAGCCCGTGTGAAGGAACTGCGGGAGCATCATTTGAAAGGAGGAAACAAAAGATTTGGGGCTTGGGGCATTCGTGAGAACGAGCAAACTCTTTGGGAGTTCTTTTTGATAGTCCAGTAAGACACGATGACCATGACATCTGGACAAAGGTGATAGTCATGATGTGGTAAGAATTCATGTGATTCGAGCTGTATTTTGACGGTAGACCTAACGGAAATGACTGAGAATAGAACATGGGGTGTCAAGTCTTGTTTTGGGTACCTGGATGAGTAACTGGGCCCATTCACAGGATGAAGACGCCTGGGGAAAACAAGCTGAGGATTTGTTGTATTACTGCACTGTGTCTATGTGATATCTGACTGTAGCTGGACACTTCAAAGCCTTGCATGTAGTATAAGAGTGTTCAAAAAATGAAAAAGAATGAAGGGGAAATAAGGAAAGAGAAAGACTGAGAGAGGAATGATTGGATTATATCTTTCATGGGCGTTCCTGCTTCTCCCATATTCTGCTGCGCCCAGAATCTTCAGCCTTGGCGAAGAATCCTAGACCAAGGCTTTTTTCAACTCAGTACTATCTTTTGTGTAGCGGTCATTTCTGAGTCCATAGAAAATGGTAGAGTTGTGTCGTCCTTACATAGATTTTGTCAAAAACTAACGACCTGACAGATCTGTTTCTCAACCCAGTCTCTGGGTTTATGGCAGTCCCTCTGCAATTGTTTTTAGTGGAGTTTTCTTCTCTTCTGATTTTTATTATTAGTCTTCAGAATGGACTGTATGATAAATGTAAGTTTGCACCTCGAGTATTTAAATACTCAGAGGTCCCAGCCTTAAAGGGAAATTTATAGCCTCTTTGGAATGTGAATAATCTTCAATTGACGTTTCCTTAACTCAGGTAGATAAGGATAAAGCAGCACATTTCAAGTTAAATCCTAAAGCTCATCCGTTACTACACACAATAGCATGAAATTAAAATGTTCCCTTCCTCTTTCATTTTGAAATACCAAGGTTTAATGAATCATTCTCTACTTCAAGTATTTTACTACCACATTTAGTGCCTCTCCTGCCGGCCGCCCTTGCCCCTCGTCGAACCTCCTCGGCTCATTTTTCTCATTTGTAATGGCAACGGTTCTACTCGGAAACGTTGCCGAATCAAACTTTACTGCTGTGTGATTAAAATGACCTTAAAGATAATAAGAGCATAAAGCTTCCTACTCAAGTCAAACTCAGACCTGACCAACCTTGAAATTCCACGGCTGCACCCGACGTCGTTGCGGGGAGCTTTCTCTTTGCACAAGTCACTCCTTTTCATCTCCTGCGATTAGGGAGCCGGAGACGAATCACTGAAATAACATTATGCAGCACTTTGTC
>NW_011889096.1:527563-530151 GCF_000151845.1 Pteropus vampyrus | reverse complement strand
TGTTACGAATGTTCCCCCTGATGAACGGAGAAACGTCCCTTTCCAGCTGGGCTGTGGCCTGGGGACAGAGAGCTGACGTGCATGGCGCACCTGAGTGTCCAGACACCGTCTCCGTGAGGTGGCGGCGACGCAGGGGTCCCGGGAGGCCTCGTGGGGAGGGGCAGAGGCCAGCAGCAGAGGGAAGGTTCAGGGGTGGGTAGGAGTGAGGGACAAGGAGGGACAGCAGGAGGGGACACTTCAGGAAGACTGGGGGGAGCGTGGAACCCACAATTTCCATATGATACCAACGGCACACGGCCAATACCTGGACACAGTGCACACCCTTCCGCCTCGCTTCCAAAATTCAGCTCACGAAGAAGGGATTTTTCTCGTGTTGCTCACTGCAGTATTCTACATGAATTTAACCCACTTAGAGGTGCCCGGTAGATATCTGTTAAATGAATGGGAAATCAGATGAGACGCACTTGACAGAGTCCGTTGGGCTTCGCAAATGTGGGAGGATTTTACAGTCATTTTTTAAACACCTAGCTGATGGGCGTGCGTGTACCGAAATAACTAGCGCAAGCCGATTCTTGGAAGATTCTACACCCCACTGGTTTCCGTGGACACTTAGAAGATGCCCCGTCAGGATGCTTAAAAAGCTGATAAAATGTAAGTAAATGGACATAGGTGCTCAAATAAAATACGCGGTTGTATATACTGGGAAATCACGGCTGAGATTATATATAATCTATTATAGGTCATCGCCCCACATTATATATTATCGCTATATGATATATTTTGTATCGCATAACGGAAATTATATATACATATTAGTCACATATGTCGGCACGTTTATATTATAAAAGTTGCTAGCGAAAAATAGAGAAATATCAACATATAGAAAACCAAGGATAACTAACTAGAAAAAAAATACATAGAGAGCAGTATATAAAATATAAAGTTCTTATATTGCTCTAACGTGGAGAGGTCTGAAGAACGTGTGACTGGTTTGAATAGTGCTTTCACTTCATCCTCTTCACTGTCTTCTCTCCGATTCAGTGGGTGATTTTTCAGAGTTCTTCGGTATATTTGGACGGCATCGTACTTATACATGGCTGAAATGGCGGTAGCTGCCATGGTTTCCAGTTTTCTGTAACCGTCTTAAATTTCACGAAGCCCCTCTAATTTCCTTAGTTTAAAACTGGGATCCTGAATGACACTCTGAACTAATTAATGCCCCACACGCTGAAAAGATTTGCAGGATTCCTAATCTCTCTAAGTGTAAAGTCTCAGGGTCGCATTTATGAAGACACAAGTAAATGAACAGCCGGTTCTGGTGAAATCAAGCTCTGGGTTAAGTGAATAGTAATAATAGATTTATCACATTATGCTCTGAAACGAGCATATTCAGATTTTGCGGCAAATGGGGCCAGAACCACTTCGAATCCTAACTGAACTCCAAAACAGCCAACACTGATTTCTCAAAAACTCTTTGGAAGTTTCTTTTTAATTAGTGGCAGATTACTTTTTTCCCAACAGATAATATAATTTTGGAGGTACTGGAAAAAAAAAAAAAAAAAAACATTTCCAGCTATAAGCTTTGGTAAGTTTATGCAGTGAATGTGCATTAACTTTGTTTCATTTATGGACAAAAAAAGAGAGTCATAATGAGTTTTTCACTGCAGTCAGGGAGGGACACACACAAGCGCTCACACGCACACACCCACACCCACTACCACCACCACCACCAGCATTGAACAACTTGGATCACCAAAGAGATATTTACTTGTCTTAAGAGCAACCTGAAAGTCGAGAGAATCACTTTGACCAAAGGTTACGCATTTCTCTCTCCTTCCTGCTTCAGAAACCCTTGAGGATGTTTTCCTAGCTTCACGTCTTGACCCAGCATGGTACTCATGTCTGAGAATGAGGCTATTTAAACATCCAAGATTCTTAGCAAGGTGCCGCTGCTGTGTGCTCTGTGCCTTTAAAGATCACAAAAGGAGAAAATGAGAAAAAGCCTTTTGTTAACCTGTGTCAACTAAGCTGACGTGAAAGCTGTGACTCTATTTTGTTTCCTGAACTCAAGGTCTTGGGCCCTGTGGCATTCTTTAGGTCAACGATGAGAGTTGTCACCACTTCACATGTTTTTCCCTCCTTTCTTTTCTTCTCAGAGATTCGAATATGTGGTCCCCACCCTCCTTCTCATGATTTATAAATACTTTTGGATGTCAGCCTTTCATATTGTCTACAAATCCATCACCCAGGTTAACAGTTGGAAAACAGTATGGAGGTTCCTGAAAAAATTAGAAATAGAACTACCATATGATCCAGCAATTCCGCTTCTAGGTATATATATCCGAAGGAAATACAATTTCTGTGTTGAAGAGACACGTGCACCCCCATGATCACCGCAGCCTTATTTCCAGTAGCCAAGACGTGAAAGCAACCTAAGTGGCCATCGACATGTGACTGCGTAAAAATGATGTGGCACATATATCCAATGGACTATTACTCAGCCATAGAAAGAACGAGAACCTGCCATTTGTGACAACATGGATGGACCTTGAGAGCGTTACGCTAAGTGAACTAAAACAGAAAGAGAT
>NW_011889096.1:519273-527213 GCF_000151845.1 Pteropus vampyrus | reverse complement strand
AAGCCTGAACCAACATTCTGTCAAGAAATAAATTCGTCAGTATTTTTTTTTAAGATGGTAGAGAATCACTTTCCCCAGAACAGATCAGATTTTGAGGTACAGAGGGAAGGAGCGGGGAGCCCCAAACATTTTGCTAGCGGATGTAAGTAGGACAAGAAGACATCGGGACATACGGCTGCCATCGTGAGTGAGATTTATTTTGTGGAGAGAGATGCAGAAATGCAATTTGCATGTTTCGCTATGTATCTGTCATGCAGTGACATCCACTCTAGAAATCTGTTTTAGATACCAGGGAAAATTGAAAAATGTCTTTCCTTTTTGTTTGTTTTTAAGTTTTTGAGACACTGAAAAAAAAATCTCTTATTGGCTGGTTAAAAATAAAGATGGAAGTCGGGGAAAGATAGCACGTCTGTAAATATGTATCATCAAACTGTGGCTTCAGATCCTCACAGAGCAGGGACTCAGCATTCCTAGTGGTAAGGCTTTTGGCGTGAAACCAAAACAAACAAATCAAAAATTGAAGGTTGGTTAAACACGTAATTATGTATGTTTTATGTCGCATACTGCCAACCGTTAAACTGTTTATCTTCTATAAACTTTTAAGAAGGAAGTGAAATAATTTACAACACTATTCTAAGTAAATATCTAGAACAACTGCTGATTTATTTAGATGTTGGAAGCAGAGACGTCTTTATCCATGCCAGCCTTCTTCAATGCCTATAATGGGTAAAACGGGCAAGAAATAATTTGACTTTCTATCCAATCTATGGGGGGAACTCAATGGACTAGCTTACCCATGTTTCTGGACACTTTTTACTTACTTTCATAATCATCTATTCCTCAAAGAGTTTGTTGTTACCGGATTCTTTATAGGGGGAAATATTGCCTTCTCTTTCTGTGGCCAACTTCTTTCTAAATAGATTCAACCAGTTTGAAATGCAACTTTTCTGTCTATCTGTTTTGCAAAGCTACAGAATGCACTTGTGTGTGAAACGGAGATGGAGAGAGGATGAAATAAAAGTTGTTCGCAATCCGTGGGGATGTTTACGGCTGAGAACATTTGTGCGAAATCTCTTTCTCTTTATTGAATCAAATTAGCTCAGGGATTCGGAATGTGTAATTTAATTACTGAGTTTTCCAGTGGAGAAGTCAGCTTATAGTACTTACGTGTATTTGTGTTCAAAAGTAAAATGAAACCACACTGGAATCCAACAAATTCAATATAACCGTGTTGATGACTTCTGATCAATACAGTGGATCGAAAAGATAGAGGAGTATCTACTCTCATTTCAGACACAAACACCTACGAAAAAAATAAGTGATCACCAATGCAATATGCGGGAAAGAAAATCTGTACTTTTTAGACATTCAGAAAACTTCAAGCCAGAGCTGTTTAAGAGTGAAATGAAGCCAAGCGACCTATGGAAGGGGTGGACAATAAATATATCATCGTGCACGGGTACAAGCTGAGACTGTCCCGCCACATAACAGGGTAGTTCAGGCAACATGTCCCATGAGCATGAGGGACGATGATGATGATGATGATGACGATGATGATGATGATGATTCATTGCTATTTTTATTGTTATTTTGCATTAAGCCTTGAATTCTAAGGTGCTTTTCTACTGACCAACCATAGAAGCAGGGAGAATATTTAAAAGATTTCTGTTGGAAAGTATCTGAGAGGTAGCAAGGGTTTGAGGGGCCAGTAGAGGTTACCTCATCATCTGACACAAACTCAACTCACAAGAACTCAACTGTACGATTCGCCACACACAGTTAAAATAAGTTTGGTCAGGGAGTCTGAGGACATGGGCGAGGATGTTGGCATTTGCACTGTAGCCGGAGGGTAAACACTGCCTTGGAGCACTCTTCATTTGGGACATGGAAGGGCTATAACATAGGACTGGAGGTGAACCAGGAATAGATAAATAAATGCATCTTGGCGATGACTGCAAACCAGTGTCAAAGCTGTCCACGTGCTGATGAGATTCAGTCAAAAGAAATCCTCTTTAAGAGAAGATAACACCTTCCCAAGTCAAATTTTATTTATCTAAATTATTTTAAACAATGTCAGCATTTCATCAAAGTACCAGAGATAAGAGGAAACAATAACAAACTCCTGAAAAGCAAGGTCAACAGAAAAAACAAAGCTGCAACAAAGCCAGCTATTTATTACACGTATCAGAGTAAGAGTTTTAAAGATCTGTGAATAGCCACAGAGTGATGGAAAGCGTAGACTATTGGGTAGAAATGCTAGAACTGAAAATAAAATAATGGAATGAAATTGATCAGTACAGCAGAAGATGATTAATGCAAAGAAGCATATGGACACAAAGGGAAGCAAAATAGAAGAGAAAAAAAAATGGTATGTGGACTTTAAAGAAATAATGTGAGACGCATGACATCGGAGGGCCGGGAGGGAGCAGAGGAGGGCCGAGGGAACAATCGATATTCGAATCAATGATCTGAAAAATGATCTCTGACAATTTTTCAACATGTTGACTGAAATCAAGCAGATGTGCAGGAAGCCATTTGAACCCCAGGGAAGTTAAGTATAAACAAAAACACGTAAAAAAGAACAGGTTAAAGAAGAGAAAACAAAGGTAAAAGATGCCACGGTGAAGGGTGGGGGAAGATGATGTGTTTAAAAGAAAGTAATCCCTACACTAAGTTCTCAGTAAAAGAGTGCATTTCTGATTCAAAGACAGGCAGAAAGGAAATGAAAAGTATGCATGGATCATTGATACATGAGGAAGTTTGGATCCCAGATTAGAAGGTCCGCGATTAATTTAGTAAATGGTACAAGAAGTCTGCGTATATCCCTACAGAAACAAAACTACCTCCTACTATAAAGAAATATATACTTAAATGTTAGAGGTACACGTGAAAGCTAAAGAATATTATTTAAGAAGATTTTCCTGAATTATAATTTTGGGGGGTTTTTAATTTTTTTCAATTGCATTTGACATCAGTACTATTTTATACATATATACAATGGAATATTATTCAGCCGTGAAAAAGAATGAAATCTTACCATTCATGACAACATGGATGGACCTAGAGGATATTATACTGAGTGAAATAAGTCAGAGAAAGGGGAATATCATTATGATCTCACTTATACGTGGACGGTATGTTTTAAACAAGGATTAGACAAAGGTTTTTATTTTAAGAACACTGAAAAACAGCTTCGGGGAATTACTGCCGAAATGGGTATAGAGTTTCAGCCGAGCAAGATGAAAACGTTCTGTCTTAGGGGATACGGTCAGTAATGTTGTAATAACTAGGTATTGTGCCAGCCGGGGACTAGACTAATCAGGAGGATCACTTTGTAAGGTATGTAAATGTCTAACCACTGTGCTGTATACCTAAAACTAATTCATGTCAACCATCATTGAAAAATCAAATCGAATCAAAAAATAATTTTAAAAAGTTCTTGAGATCTTCTGTACAACATTGCGCTTATTGCTAAGAATACTGTCCTTCACTTAGTTTTGTGAAGAGGACAGATCTCATGTGATTTTTTAACCACCATTTAGAAAGAAAAAAAAAAAAAAGCTTTACAGAAAAGGAAGAGTGATAAATTGAACTACTTTTAACATGCGGAATGTTTGCACCTCAATCCACTACAATATTAAACAATGAAAACGCAAGCTCCTAAAAAGAGATATTTGCAATATCTCTTTAGAAATCCTTCTGTGTCGACAAAAGTTGAAAATAAGCATATCCCATGACCCAGATGTTCTGTTCTTGCATAGACAAAATTGTAGATACAGGTAGCTGTTCATACTCATATATTAGAACGCTAATTTATCTATGTTTTTTATATACCTAAACAAATGTACACACGTTAACACATACATGTACAGACAAGATTGAAAATACGCAATATTCTTTGTTAAAAAAAATTATATCAATTAAAATTACCTCCAACTTAGCTACCAAGAAAGTCACAAAGTCCAAAGAAATAATGTGTTATGAGAAAAATTATCTGAATCTCTTGCCATTCAATTAGTATTGACCAATAATATAATAATAGTAAATTCTATCAAATTCAAGTTCATTTTCTCCTAGGGGTGTCTGGAGGAGATGGGAGTGGAAAAGACAAAATAACTCAATTTAGCTTTGATCATATAATATGTACAAATTTAGATAAAGCAGTAATTAAGATGAAAAAATAAATACAAGATCAGCTCCCAAAAAAAGTGTCTTTCCTTGTACAGGGCATCGTGGAAGTTGTGGTGATCGTGCGTACATGCCTAATTGAGAGACCGTGTTGATCTTTTCGATTAGTGGCAATCTCAGCTAGAATGGTGATACGCGCTTCACTCTGTGTTCAAATCTGCATAGCAACAGAACGACCCACGGCTCATAGTAACCTTCCAACAGTCCCTCCTTCTCTAATGAGATGCAGATCATTCTGAGTTTCCTGTTAGATCGCATCCATATTTCTTCTCATAAATTGGTAACTGAACTCCCAGGTGTCTTGTGCATTGTGATTTGGGGGGTTCTACTAATTATTTAGAGTCACGTTTTAAGTCTTCAAATCCTATTTTTTTTTTTTTTTGGCAAGACTCGAAACCGATTTGTAATATGATATCGGTACCTACCAGTCCTGCAGAAACCGAGGGAAACAGTGAAGCGGATGGTCTCAGAGAGACCCGACGTGATGATGATGCAGCCACGAGATGAATTTCGGGAAGTAAGCATTTTACACGCGGCCAGTACTTGCGAATTACTGCGCGAAAGGCAAAGCTGTGCTTTCCACTCCGATCCCCAATAACGCTATGTTCCTATAATTCCAAAGCGAAGTGAAAATGACAAGTCTATCTGAAAACCTGTATTGGGAGAGTTATTAGCTCACATTCCTAGTATGTATGTTTTCAAGGAATAAACGGCCAAACAGCTGTACCTTACTAAAGATATATGTTTATCTTGTCAACACGCTTATATTTCAAGATCCATGAGGAAGTTACTTCGACATTCCTCCCAGATGCCAGTTGTAGAGTAAGCTCACATGGGCGTTTTAGGTGATCACATAATTATGATCCATAAAAAATTATTCAAGGAAGGCTCTGGGGTTCATCCTCATGAATTAAATTAATGGGAAAGTAATAGATATTATTATTGTAACTAGACTCTTTTTAGGTGGATGGAAACAAATTCCATTACGAGAATTCCTGTATCAAATAATTATCCCATCAGTTTTATGTTTAAGAAATCCAGGCACATAGACTGCTTTACGATGTAAGCCCAATTTACGAAGGAAGTGGCTGTGTTAAGTGTTAATGGCAAATAAAAGTCATGACCAGCTTTGATGCTCTTATTACGTCAAATTTCAGGTAACACTGATGTATGTGTTAGGTGCTATGTCAACATGCGGGTGACGTCGAGAAGCAAGCTCAGGTGCACTTATATCTCAAATGCCGCTCGATTCCGAAGTTTCGGTAAATCTCTCCCCAAGCATCGATTGCATGTATTGGGTTCAAGTTTCAATTGGCCCTGCTGTGCTTGTTTATTTTCCAGCTAAAATGTTTAAACATCTCTGATTGTAAACAATAACATCATGCTTAATTGAAATCTTAAATGACACTGATGGTCTTAGGAATTTAAGTTCTAATTCACTGTCCCCAATCTAAATCACAATGATAGCATGTATTGGTAAATGTATTTGTAATTCCAAGTCACCCTGGCATCGTTTTTATTTAAAATTTCAATTATTTTTCTTTAAATAAGTACTGAACTTATTAGCTAATATTTAAATAACACTGGTATGCCTCATATAGTTTGTAATCTAATTATTAGTTTAATTTCAGTTAAAATTCCAAATTCCAGAAATTTCTGATAAAAAGCACTGATACACTTAATAGTTTAAATTCCTCACAATGCTGGTGGTCTTATCAACTCAAACTTCAATCTACATTCCCAAATCCACATAACTCCCATAATGAGGCCAGGTACACTTTTAAGCACACTGCAGTCTAATTAGCAATTCAAATCTCCATTAAAATTCCAATATGTAAATTTCTCGATTAACAAGCATTACTCCACTCTATTCAAATTTTGAACAACATTAGTATATATATCAAATTTTAGATAACATCAGTTTACTTGTTAGAATAAATTCAAAATAGCAGTGGCTAACTTAATTTCGACAAAACATCCTAGTGCATTGATTGGGGAAAATTAAAAACTTCTGTGCTCTATTTGTTCAAAATTCTAATTCAAGTTCAAACCAAAATGTTCAGAAAACAGTACAACAAAACATTGGCACACGTATTAGCTCGAAATCCACATAAATTTGTTGGCTTATAAGTTCCAATTTCAATGACAGTTTTAAAATTCAAACAAATGTGATGACAAGCATGTCAGATGCGTGCATTATGTCAAATTCTAATGAACACTGGTGTACGCTTACTTGAAATTTCAATTCATAATCCAAGATTCAATAACCTCAGATGCCCTGCTCTACTTATTCACGTTTATTACAAATAACACTGGTATAGTTACTGATTCAATTATAATGTAAATTTTAAATTCCAGATAACAGTCTGGAACTTCCAATAAAATATCCAATAAAAATAGTTTTGTGTTCAAAATAGTTTTATTTATTTTTTAAGTAATTTTTTAGTGTTCGATTCAGAGATCACGGATCTTTATTGAATTAGAAGGACTCACAAGGAGACGCTACTTGAGTGTTATGTAGATTAATATTGACATACAACATTATATTAGTTTTAGGTGTATAACATAGTGATGAGACGTTTATAAATCTTACAAAGTGATCCCCCAGATAAATCAAGTACTCGTCAGACATCATACATAGTTATTACAATATTATTGACTATATTCCAGTCGAAATGTCAAAATCCAAGTAACACCAATAACAAGTACTCCTACACTTAGTAGTTTAAATGCAAATGATGCTGATTCATTATCGGCTCAAATTTCAGTTCAAATTCCATAATCCAGATAAACCAGATAACACATATCTGTGTGCTTACTGGTTCAAATTCTAAATAACACCTGATCCACTTACTAGTTTGAATTCAATTTGAATCAAATGCAAATGCTCATTTCTAAATAACACTAGCAAATTCATGAGTCGAATTCCCAATTACAGTTCAAAAATACAAATAAGGCCATAATAAGGAATGGTGCATATATTAATTGCAAACGCAAATAATGCTGGTTTACTTATTAGCTCATGTTTCAAATCAAATTCCAATATTCACATATTTCTGGTAAAAAGCATTGCTCACTTCTTCTAATCCCAAATGACACTGCTTTATTAATTCAAATTAATTCAAATCATAATTCAACTTCCAGAATAACTTTGATAGCAAATATAGGTAGGCTTATTATGTACAATTCTACATAAAACCTTTATTTTTATTTGTTTAAAATTTAAAAACTAAACCTAAAACAAGTGCTGGTACATTTAATAGCTCGAAATCCAGATTACAAAGGTGTACTTGTTGACTCAAATGACAGTATACCAATACAATACAATACAATACAATACAATACAATACAATACAATACAATACAATACAATACAATACAATACAATATACAAAATACAATCAATACAATACAATACAATACAATACAATACAATACAATACAATACAATACAATACAATACAAAATACAATACAATAGAATACAATATTCAAATCTCCAAATAACACCCATATTCTTCTTTGATTAATTTTCAAAAAACGCAAATGAACTTAGTTTTAATTTTAATTCATATAGAAAATTTCTCCCAATATAATCTCTGGTGCATTCAGCTCTGATGGCAACTAACAGATACTTATTTGTTCAAATTAAAATTCGAAAATCAAAATGTCTCCATATAAGCAGTGGTGCCCTTATTAGTCTCAATTGGGCATAACACTGGCAAGCTTTTTTGTTAATATACCCATTTACAG
>NW_011889096.1:510588-519223 GCF_000151845.1 Pteropus vampyrus | reverse complement strand
AAAATCAAAATGTCTCCATATAAGCAGTGGTGCCCTTATTAGTCTCAATTGGGCATAACACTGGCAAGCTTTTTTGTTAATATACCCATTTACAGGAGAAAATGTGCATAACTCCACTAACATGTGGGTGTGTAAACCACAATGGTGAAATTCTTTTAAATTACAATGTCCAAATCTTCTTTATAATTACTTTTAAATGTTCAAACAACTGTGAAAAGGATCACTAGTATATTTCTTGGTTTAAATGTCAAATCTAAAAACTACATCGAATGTAAAAAATCTAAAAAAAGATCATACTTTTAACATACTATAACATTACTATTGTATATTTTATATGTATTATTATATTATTAATAAATGTACTTATCACTGCCTACTCAACTTAAATTCCCAAGTCCAAATAACTCCTGATAATAAGTTTGCTTGTATTTATAATTTGAATCCGAATTTCACATGTTGAACCTTTGTTGTAGTATCTGTTTATCATTTATATTCTTAATATGTGTTTAATGTTGCCTAATTCAAGAAGTATCTTCTGGCTTCATACCAATGGAAGGAAAAGAAAAAAATATGACTCAGAATTTGACCAAGATATTGCATTAAGATTATTTTACTCTAATGATTGTTTTTAATGAGAAAAAAAGTGCTTCTTTTTTACCGTCCAAAAATCGCAGTTTTGCATTTGTGTATGGTCTTCATTATTCCACATGAATAAGTATCAAATGATTTTACTTATTAAAATATCCATAAACATCAGCATTTACTACCAAATCGTTAAAAGTTATCGTTAACATTCAACGTAATTGTTATATTAACTAAATACATTAAATAATCAATAATTAAATATGATTTATGGAGTGGGATTAGAAAGAAGCACGTGGGCCCAAGCACACTTATTTGCAGACATGTGTAAATGAACTATATTGTTAAAATAGACGACGTTGCAAGATATTACACACATATATGATATAAACGCGTGGGAACTATTTAAAACATCAGCGAGGAAACTAGCAGAATAAAACATGAGAAAGTGACATTTTTTATACTAGGTACCTACTCTGTGTAGATACTATGCTCTACGTGTATAAATACCTACAGGGTTTTTTTGTTGTTTGTTTGTTTGTTTGTTTGTATTTAGATACACTCTATTAAGAAAGCATTACCTCAATATAACTGTAAGATGAAAACATTTCCATACAGAGTTTAAAGTTCAATCTGATTTGAAAGGCGAGCGTTATTCCAGGTGAAGTCATGAGTTAGTCTCTGAATGGCAGTTTTGGGCTAAAACTTAAAAACCGTGTTAAAAAATATATACTGAATCTATGTTTCGGACTTCTCTGGAAAAGAATAACAAAAAAAAAAAGTTAAAAGTCAGCATAAATAAAGTTGTGTATCATATTAGAGAAATTTTGACATTTTTACTTGAAAGTCACATACTTGTAAAGAACAGAAAGCTCTAGAGGACAATTTCATTTATATGTATTTTTAATCTGTTTTAAATGTTCCCAAGTGCTTCTTTTTAATTTCTGTCATAAAACCCACTCATATTGTATGCAATTACTTAGAGTTAATTCATTTATATTTATAAGTAAATTAAGCTAATTTCAAATTAAAATACAGCTAATAACTTTTTCACTCGATTTAAGTTAATAAAAACAGTTGACCTGAAGGTTTAGGAAATTACCGTATCTGAGGTTCCATACAAACATCATTTTCCTAAGACCTGGGACAGACGGAGTCCAACCAGATTAAGGATGGGAAGAGTTAAGAGGAGCTGTCACACCGCGATGTTCTGGTTTGTCCTCTAGCGACTGAGCGACGCCTGGAACACAGCAGAACCTTTATAAAATAGAGTTCTGTTAGAAATGTTTGGTTGCTTCCATACACGTCCTATCCCAATAGAAAAACTTAATTAAACAACCCAATAAGGACTCCTGTTGGGGCAAATACCGTTCTTGAAATAAAAGAGACAATAACTGTGTTGCGGATTCATTAAATGCCAAATTTTATCAGTCATTTATATTTTATTGATGGATGAAAAAAGTCAATATAGTTTTAAATATAAGAGGCTTCTTTCTCTTCAGTTGATTACTGGGACCGTGGGTTTTCTCAGGATTCAGGATTCAGAAATCACAGATCTTTATTGAATTACAAGGACTCACAAAGGAGACGCTACTTGAGTGTTATGTAGATTAATATTGAGTTTATTGTTTTTAGCCAGAAATTCATTTCTCCACCTATACTGTAATTGTTGGCTTTCTTATTGCAAAAACTGTCAAAAAGATCAATAATTTATTTATTGAAGAAATTCATTTTTTATGTAGATGTCACTATCATCTATTATCTCTATCATCTATGTAATCTATTCATCTGTCATCTATTTTCTATTCATCTGTCATCTATTTATCACCGATCTATAATCTACCTATTGTCTATATACAATCTGTCTAATATATTTATCCATCATGCATCTCTAACTCTATTTGTATCTATCTACATAGCTGTCCGTCTATCTCTCTGTCTATCTATCATCTATCTATCTATCAGCATTTGCCAGATACTTCTTCGGTTTTGGAGAGAAACATACCTGTTCCAAATCAACTACCATCACCCAGAAGTAAGGTTAAAACTCAAGCAGAAACCTGGTCGCCCTCACTGCAAAGTCACCCTAGTCGTGCTGTGATGTTTTGGACGTGGCATCAGCTTCCTGGCATTCTTGCACGTGGTCCATCCTTCTGCTTCGACTTCCATGCCGAGCGTGTGGGTTGAGTTTTTCTCTTTATTTCTCACGTGTTCATCTACAGTCTTGCCGGCACTATCTACGTGGACAGCACCCTCACCTCGCCTCTGCATCCATCTTCTCACCTGTCCGTCCACTTTTTTCTCCTCTCCAGGTCCTTAAACAGCCACGCTAGCTTGGCGTGTGTTCCCTTCGAACGTAAAAGATTTACCCCTCGGTTATATCTACGTCGTCTACGAACAGTGTTGTTGTCCCTGAAATGT
Organism: Pteropus vampyrus; assembly: GCF_000151845.1. NCBI lineage: Eukaryota > Metazoa > Chordata > Mammalia > Chiroptera > Pteropodidae > Pteropus > Pteropus vampyrus. The sequence continues at coordinate 516,220 of NW_011889096.1, read as the reverse complement.
CCTCCTGCCTATGAGGAAATTAAAATTAAACTTGAACCCACTGCTTGGTCTTCTCTTCATAATCCCTTCTGGCGTTTCTCTAACCCATCAGTCAGAGTGTCACGGCCAGGTGAGAACTACTCCACGGAACTCGCCGGACAATTAAAACGGGCACTCGCTTCTTTCTACGACTTCCCTTTACCCAGCATACGGCGGCTTCGGTGATGTCTAATAATAAAGATATATTAGGTAGAGAAAAAGAAGTCAAAGTTCCCCCCATCATGTTAATTAAACGCACCTAAAAATACCAGTTCGCCCTCCTAAGAACACTTCACCTCTGACAAGTGGCAGGACCTCCTGGGGACACGCTGTACATCTCCATACAGACTCATGGAGCTTTGACACATTATAAATTAATCCTGGTCATTTCGCGCCCTCTTTAAACCAAACGCTTCGCCTGGGAGCTGCAAGGTGACAACCCGAAGCTCGGGGACAGAGGCCGTTCCAGTTCACCCCACCTTCAGATTTAGGCAGGATGAACACTTTTTCTGGCCAGTTCATGATTTAGGTCAAAACCAGGCTGTCAAAACCTTTAAGGAGGGACCTGCAGGGACAAGAGCCGTGAGTTATGTGCAAACTCGAATGAATGAGAGCAGCAGGACGCTGACGAATGCCGCCCAGGCCAGTTCCTATTTGCAATGTTCCTTCTGTTTTGTAAGAAGAAGAATAGAGCACGTCACAGAACTTCTGTCATTGGTATCATCGCTCTCTGAGCCCTGATCTATGTCTGACTAAAAAGCTGTGCTTGGTCCTAAATTGTCAAGAATTACTCGCGAAATCTTTCCAACCTATCACTGTCCCTCATGCAGCTTGTTTTATTAAACCTTCCTTCAGACACGTAATTTCATATACTCCTCGTATTTCGACCCAATTTACCTGTAACAATAAAAAAGATAACAGTCGAAAAACACAACAAAACAAAACACTCTCTTGTCTTTAGAATACTTGAAATGGGTCGTCTTGGTTTGCGAAGGAAAAGAAAAATGATTAATTCCTTATGCTGAAAAATGTATAGCACGTGGATGTACTTTGCAGTACGGCTAATACAACGAACATCTGTTTGGGGGAAAACAATGAGCTTTTGTTCCAAATATAGAGTTTTGATCAGTGCAATCGAATAATGAAAGGCTTCTCCTTCATAAGCCAACTATTTATTCAGCACTAGGGTGATGAGAGGTTCGTCATACGAGACACAAAGTGTGTGTGTGTGTGTGTGTGTGTGTGTGTACATTCTGTTCCATTTCACCTCCAACCCAAAGAAGGATGATAGTCTGTATTGATCTGAAAGGCTAAGAAACTTTTGAGTGTGTCCCAGATCAAGGGAAGGCATTCCTTTTCAACCACGAGTATTTGGAAAGAAAGCATTAATTCTCTGATGTTTCTACAGCATGAACTTACGATTTATCGTGCATATCACAACCTCTGTGGAAGAGAGAGTCCGTGACCTCTTATCATGAAAGAAAAGGCATAGAGCATAGTCTGCCCGGGTCCGTGGCCATGGGACTCTGCGAGCTTCGTGCCGTGATCCTCAAAGGTTAGAAAGAGATCTTGAGGCCAGAACAGGGAGCACAAGACTACAAGCAAGAAGGACGGCTGAGCAAAATTAAGGGAAAACATAGAGTGAAAAACGGGGTGTCTCGATTAGACACGTTTTGGAAGATAGATATCAACGTGGTTTCATGCAGGATGTGAGAATCAGCAGACCCTTACGTTTATTAGGTCTCATACCTTTGACCGTTTCTGGGCCCCGTGGTTTTGACCCCCATCTCTCTTCTCTGAGTACGCAGATGTCCACGTGCCCGCCTTGGTTCGCACTTCTGGGAAAGGTCTCGGGTGTCTGGTCTTCCGGCTGCGTTGTGGGGGCCCTGGGAACCTTGCTGTGGGTCTCTGTGCTCTTCCTCTGGGCCAGCTCTGCTCTTCTTTTGGGTGGCCCTCGGGTTTACTTCGGCTCGATGGACGACACCGCCCTGTGAGTCCAAACGCCCATTCTGTTCCTGCCCTGTCTCCCCAACCCCCCCCCCCCACACACACACACTCCTCACAGCCATCACTTTGCAGCTGAAAACAGGCCAAGGACACCACAGCCCCGCACGCCCTCAGATGCTCTCAGCCTGCCTCACAATATCCTGTGTCGGTCACACCTGGGTGCCTCTCGTCTGTCCCCTGGTCGCAACTTGTTCTCCGTGAAGTCGTGATGAGCACTAAGGCCACGCAGGACAGTGCGCCTTGGTTTCCAAACGCTGTCCCCGTGCTTGATACCCCTTTGAAAACGGAATGTTCCGGGCTCATTCGCTCACTGTCTGGGCTGGAGAACGTCTAGATTCTGATGTATCATTCGGGGGTCATGGATTCCCATGGTGAGGGGGAACCTCTTAACCAGGACCCTAAAAAGCAAGCGGCGTTCATTCAAGATGAGTCTGCAAAGAGGGCATGGAGTTTTCCATATAACCTCACGATCGTCCTGTCATTATCTTTATGGGCTTTCCACAAGCCCTGTCAACACCGTGACTCGTCACATACAATCCAAGCACCAACGCATCTGCTGGGGGACAGCGCTCACAGCGAAGTGCAAAGGGGTGTTTGCCCTTGAGCCATCTGCTGAGTCCCCCGTGGGCACCATGCGAAGCGAGCGAGCACGTGGACCACAGGTAGATATTTGCCCTCATATTTACATCTGATCAAAACGAAGAAGGTTGTGTTTGGCCATGGAAAACCAGATATTTCACGGAGGGTTCAGAGCCCTGTTGTTTCGCGGACTGTGGTGGACGGAATTTCGCCCTCCCCCCAAATGCATAGCTTGAAGCTCTAACCTCCAGGAGCTCAGAACGTGGCTGGATGTGGAAACGGGTCTTTACGGGGGGATGAACATAAAATGAGGTCACCGGGGTGGGCCTGATGACAAGAGGGGATGAGGACACAGACACACACAGAGGGGCCACGTGAGCACACGGGGAGGGGACGGCGTCCATACGGCCAGGAGAGAGGGCCCAGGAGGGACCGGCCCTGCCCACACCTGCATCTCGGACGTCCGGCGTCCCAGAACATGGGACTTTGTTAACGACACCCGTAGCAACCGATGCATAGGTGTTGTCACTCATGGCCAGTATCGGCCTTACGCGCAGAACTGGAATATTGCTACATCCTAATTTTGAGGTCCCATCGGTACCCACGTCTCAGAGCAGGCTGACGAACAGTGACAAAATCAGCATCCCTCAAAGCGGCATTGATGCACAGAAGCTAAACGGTGTCATGATGATAAAGATGTGATATCATAGTTTTCTGGTCCACCTGTTAATAAGTTAACCCTTCTCCTTATGCGTTAAACTTAAAAACCTCCAATGTTTTGGGTCTATAAGCCCAGAACCTAGCCTGAGCTGTGCTGGCCGACGCAGACCTCGCCAAGTATAGACACGTAGAGAAAATGGGTCACATTATTCTTCTCAAGTTTACGAACAGATCGTTTCAGAGATGAGACCGGGAAATGAACTTGCACGTGGCCAGAAGAAGTGTTTTTCATGACAGTTCACGAAGATGAGTGAATTTTTCAGAGCTACTGGATCCGAGGTTTATTCTTGAGCAAAGAGGACAGTTATTAACTGTCTCATAAATCATGTATGTTCATTGTGTTTAACTTTAGTGGACATTTAAATAAACTTACGTGAACATGAGAGGTTTTATCATTCCCCACATAACTTGAATTTCAAGATATCAGCCAGAAAACATGCGTCTTTGGGGCGAGGCGTCTGGATAACCAGACTTTTTAGAGGCGAAAACCTGTACATAGGAAAATGCCAATTTTACAAAGACTGGAAGGGAACCAAGTCATTAACACAAGACTTTGTTAAAACATTTCGATGTGAGAAGGGCTCGTGGTGAATTTTCTGATGAGTGAGCTGCTTAAGGACAGTTTAGCAAAGGTTGGTTGGACAATTTGGGTTTAGCAAGGAAAGCGAGGTGAGGGTTCATAGTTTGGGGCAAAGATTCTGCAGAAGCCACAATGGAGAAGTTTTGGTCTTTCAGAGGCTCATTAAGCATATTTGAGAACTTCTAACAGGTAAAGTTAAAAGTAAAGTTAAAAATCGAGAAAGTTTGCTCACATTGCTAATGGATCACTAGACCAGGCAAAAAGCATCTTCTCATTGAAGTGGTTTAAAATGGGATAGATGGGAATTTTCCCTTGGCGAGCCATTTCTTCTGGATGCAGCAGGTGGAAATCAAAACAATTACTGCTTTTAGTTTGAAAGGAATTATAAACTGCAGACCCAGGTCCTAAAATAAATCAGACTAACGTAACAATGCAAAGTGGAAATACATTGTAATTGTAACAATGCAGAGTGGAAATACATTGTTTTTCTTTTGTTTCTATTGCAATTATATCTAAAGATTTGTAAACCCAATGAACTCAGAAAGGTATTGATTCAATGAACATCTAATGTCCCTGGCAATATATAAGGAAGAATGTAGTCTGCATGAAACTGACTTTTTGTAGAATTGGTTTTGCTTTAAAAAAAGGATATTTTCTAATAGACCAGGTTTAAAATATACCATTTGACTTCTAGGGCAAGTTACTCGCTTTGAATAAACAGTTGAATGAAAATATGGCAACGTGACCATCTTCTTACATGATGTTATGTTATTGATGCACAAAAGTCATGCCTCAGGAAACGGAGTATCATATCCACGTAAAATCTGGAAAAAATGAAAGATACAAGATGATGCTCTATTATTTCGGGATACGTGGGTGTATGTGATAAAATCTTTTTGCCCCCAGCAGAAATGGTACAGCTTCTTCATACTTCAGAAGCAGATTGGGAGGCTAACGTTTTTACTCTACCATTTTCCATCTTGTCTCTATCCAATTTTCACGGTAAGGCAGGTTGGTAATGTCTGCAGGTAAATAGGTACCCTCTCTCTTCCATTTTTGACACTGGTATTTATCTTTTCTCCATCCAACAAAAGGATCCATTTCAACAACATGAAAATAGGGCACCGTGAGATGACTTTCTATTCACGAGGGTAATGGAAGAATCACATCTCGCTAATTATATAGACAGAGTATACTTTTAGCATTAAATGAAACTGGAAATTACAGCTTACCAGCCAATTAATGTAAATCTAAAGGGAAAAAAAAAAAAACATGGAAAAGCAGTGCCTTATAAATTTCAGTCATTATTCAGTGGCCACTGTACACCTTCATTAGCGATGGCCTTCGACCTGTGAGCAGAAAGCCTTCCTTTGTGAAATTTTAAATTGATTCTCTAGTGAATGGAATCCTGTATGTCACACATCAGCATCAGACTAAACTGCCCTTCATTTCCTTGTGATTCATACGAATCTGTTTGTCACTTAGAAGGTACATCTGTGAAAAAAAAAAAAAAGCCACTCTGAGAGGTGGAGATAATGGGTTGGCCCAGCTACTAAATTCATATCATCGATAGTTTGTCCAGCAAAATAAGCTCTCGTTATAGGATCTCTTTAGGTAATGTTTAATTAAAAATCCTACTTAATTTCAACGATGTAAGATATTTAAGCCTTTAAGATAAAAATGGGTTTGAGATATGTACCGATGAATGACCTGTTTTTGTAAGAAATT
>NW_011889096.1:502570-508568 GCF_000151845.1 Pteropus vampyrus | reverse complement strand
ATCGGAGCGGGGGTCCCCCTCCTCCACTGTGACCTCATATACCGGCTGTGACTGTGCCGCCACACAACACTGCATGGCTGGCTGCCCAATCCCATCAAGCGTAGTCAGCCCTTTCCTCGTGTGTCCGTGGGGGGACCTGGCTAAAGGCATGACTTCACGCACTAAGAAAATCACTGGCTTGAGACTAATATTTCTAGAAGGAGCATGGACGCCAATGATGTTATCGAATTTTCCATTAATTAAAAACGAGACCGAAAAAACATCTAATGTAGTAAAAAAAAAAAACACACAAACAATGCGATGCTATGCTATAGGGGAGAGAATGCCTTTCCTTTGAGTGGATATTTTATTTCTGTCTTTTTTGTTTTCTGGTTTTATTTTCATTTTTTTTTTATTTGATCGCTTCTTTTCTTTTTTGTTTTTATTGTTTTGTTCCCCGTTGCATTCCTTGCTTTTTTTTTTCCGCTTTTTTTTTTTTTTTTTTTTTTTTTCCCAAAAATCTTATGTTTTTTTTAGGAAACAAATTTCAGAGCTGGATTCGCCAAAGCAGAAAGAATCACTTTGTACTTACACATGAAGCCAAAATGCGAGATACTTCAGCGCCTTCCCCACAGCCTTGAGAATGAGATGTGGCGTTGAGCTGGTGTGGCGTTTTCTCCCCGAGACAGACAAGGAAATTTGATGTACAGTTGTGAGCACTGTATTCAGAGACAGCAAGAGGTAAACTATAGCACTAAAGTATCAGAGGTCGTCGGGTTTGGAACAGAGTGAAACACAGCCACGTCGTCCCTGGAAACTCTCAAAGGATTGATGACGAAGCGTGGGAAATCGGAAGGAAGAAAAATGTGTAGAAATGCACTTTCGCAGAATAAATTTCGACTTGCAAACTCTTAATGTGCTTTGGGAAGTAGAATTCGAATATATATTTTTAACATCGGTTCCTTTCTGCTATTTAATGTCAATTTTCCCTGTGACTTCACCTGATTGTCACATAGTCACTAAGAGGGAAGTAAAGAGTAAAAAATGATAGAGGTGGAAAGACAGATTAGATCTAATCAGAAGACCATGATACTTTTCCGTTATCTGTGAATTGTCACATATTCTTCTTGAACCGAGGACCAGGTCACGATATTGTTGAAAACAAAGTCAAGAGCGAACTTTGTAACCGTGAGGGAAAATAAACATTTTCCTGTTTTTCCATTCACGCGAACTGAAAGCCTCCAGGTGTCTATTCGTTATATTTTTGAATTATAAAATCGTATTTTGTTAAATATCATTTATTCGCCATCCATACTAAAAATCTCAAAACTCACAGATAGAATAATAGAGATCTCTAAAGGTATTTAACCACCTAAAACATTTAAAATATTATTGATCAAGGCAGCAGCGAGGGAGAGAAAACCACTATAAAGTTTTACGTTGTAGTAAGTATTAAATTGCTTTAAAAAAAAAAATCTCAGAATCTCTTTTCACTAGGCTCTCAAAGACCATTCATGATCTTTCTCTTACTAAAGTGTAAAATTTCTCCTTCCCCAGCCCGATTCATTTGCAATGATCTTCAAAGTCGAATTCTCCCTTCTCAGGATTGTCTCCTCCTGGAACTTCTGCCAAGTTTTTGTCCCCCCTATCTTACTTCCATTGTTTCTAAATAAACTTTTGTATTTTTATTATTTTAGAATAGTTTTATGTTCACAAAAAAAAAAAGAAAGGAAAATAGCATAATAGCGTAGATTGGCCCATCTACCCAAACCATTTTCTGCTGTTTTTAACGTCTTGCATTAATATGGGACATTTTTTACCCTAAACGAACCAATTTTGATGCGTTATTCTGCACTCAAGGCCGTGTGTTATTAAACTATCCTTAATTTTTTAACGAATGCATTTTTTGTGTGAGTTCCAGGATCCCACATTACATTTAGTTGTCACGTCTCCTTGGATTTCTCTAGCCTACGACAGTTTCTCAGACGTGATGTTTGTGGCGACCTTGGCAGTGCTGAGGCGCATGAGTCAGGCATTTTGTGCAATGTCCCTCTGCTGGGATGCGTCTGGTGTTTTTCTCATGATTAAACTAGAGTTATAGGTTTCTGGCGAGAAGACCACAGAGGTGAAATTTCGTTTTTACCACGTCATATTACGCTGAACGCAACGCATGGGTAATGGAGACTTCGATCCGCTGGCCGAGGTCCCCCTTCGTCAGGACTCTGCAGTGCGAAGTGACTTTTTCCCCCACTTTTCATACCTTCTTCTCCGGCAGGAAATCGCTGCACGGCTCACCTTCCGGAGGGTGTTGTGTCTACAGAAATGATCGAGAATTCTCCTGAGAAGACGTGTCTATCCTCCCTGACACACTTACTTATTTATTTCCGATCGCGTATTGATGTCAGTGCGGACTGCTGGATATTCACTGCGACACTTCGCGTTGTGATGTGAGACCGCTTTATGAGGCTGCTCGGAATGATTCCGCTTTGGCCATTGGGAGTAATTCTTATTTTCTGGCCCTCCTTGTTTTCATAGAAATAGTTCTTGCTCCTTGGTCTTGGGGGCTGGAGAGGAGAGAGGATGGTGCTGTGTGCGTGGCAGAAGAATCCAGGATGGTAGAAGTAAAGACGAGTATGTGAGTGCCTTTCTGACGTAAAAGACTGACTTTGAGCCAATGCTGAGGGAACCAGAGGGAGGAGGAGTCTGGGAGCCCACCTGGGGGCCGCCCCGGCTCGCCAGGATCCAGTTCATCCTAAGCGTCTGGCAAAAATTGCTCTCTATTTTAACGGCAAAACAAAGTGATAACTTGGGGGATTGTGAAAAGCCAAAGAACGTTCCAGAAGCCGCAAGTCCCACAGAGTAGCAGAGAAATCGTGACTGGTGCCCAACGGGACAGTCCGAGCGGAACAAGGCTTCGGTTTCGATGGAGATGTGGAACTGGGCCGAAACGCTCGCCTCCCCTTGGTCATTTCTCAACTGCGCCCATTTCATAAATCAGATTCAAAGTTACAGCCTTAAGAAAGGATTCTGATTTTAGCGTGACCCGAGCACAGGGCTTTCTCGTCAGCTGCGAGGTCGCAAATGTCCTCGTGATTGCCAATCGTACTCAACTGCTGTGTTTCCTCATTTCCATAAGTGAAGGCCACCTTGACCGTGCGACTTTGTTGAATCTCCTGGGTTGGCACTTCCCCCCACATCAGTGAAGTCTCCTTTGACACTCAACGCAGGGGCGACTTGTGTTCTCATCCAGAGGGTGGCCAGGCTATTCCCCCAAGGAGCCTCACTCTCTCCTTCCTGGGCGCTGAGGAGCGACGGTCCACATCGTCCCTCGGAGTTACCGGCCAGAGCCGCAGCGGGGGGTACAGAACAGCCGAGGTATTTATAGGACAAAGCGTAGGGGTCTTTAGCTCTCTCTGTCTCTGTCTCTCCCCGTATCTATCATCTATCTATATGTATCTTCCTTTCTTTCTTCTTTTCTCTTTTTTTCTCTCTCTTCTGTCTATCATCTGTCTGTCTGTCTATCTATCATTAGCAACAGCAGCAGCAGCAACGTCATCATCATCATTATCTATCTAATCATCATCGGTATCATCATCATCATCATTATCTATCTATCTATCCATCCGTCTATCTATTATCTATCTACCAGTCTTACTTCTTCCTTTTTTCTTTCTCCCTGTCTGTCTCCATATCTACTTATCTCTCTGTGTCCCTGTCTCTCTCCATATCTATTTGTATCTGTCTCTCCCTCCCCCTCTCTCCCTTCTAAGGAAATACGAGCACTCCTTGGCTCGTCTGCTTCCTTCGGGATACACCTGCCTCGTGGTCAGCCGGATTGTGTCTCTAGGATCCACAGTGGAGCCTGCAGACTTCATTTTCAGCAAGTTCCTCTTCGGTGACGATTCTGCTGGCCCATGGGCTGTACTTGGAGCATCTCCAATCTATTCCTTCATTTCAGTCGTGAGTCGTCACCTTTTCTCCTTTTCTTGTTCTGTATAATTTACCAAGTAAAGGGTTTCTTTGTCTGTTTGTTGTTTCTTTCATCAATGCTTCCCAAAGCTTTGGAAATATTCGACTATCAACATGCATCTGTTCTGGGACAAGTAAGCCTGTGTCTTCAGGGGTTCTGAATTTAACTTTCTCATACCTAATAGCAATTTCTTCATGGAAAAGATTCAGAATACCTGCTTCAAGGCCTATGTAATTCAATCTTCTATGTGTTCCTTTGCTAAGAAAAATTAAGGATATTTTCCTAATCAGGTGATCTTAAGTAGGTAATTATATGAATTCCTAAAACAGAAGTACAGACAAGAAACGTTTACCTGCCAAGGGAGCTGATGAGACAGTTAGCTTTGATATCACATGCATCCTACGTATCTAAGGACAGCAAAAAATGACGTCGGATCATTAAGTAGAAAGCGTGTCTCTGTAAATGGTTGCCTGTATGTTTAACAGAGTCACATCATGAAATATTATCTGTGTTCAAAGTCATACTGCTACTTCATGACAGAATTCTGTTCCTCCGACTTGTCTTAATGGCACTTGAAGCAGCCAGTATCGATCAATTACTTTGACACTCAGAGTGAAACTTATCTCCTGTCCTTGGGGTCAGTTTCAAGATGAATTAAAGCCGACTTGATGGGATCATAAGAGTCTCTTCAGAAAAAGTTCTGTCACAAAGGCCTGTCTGGAGTTCAATTCTTTGGAACTGGGATTTGTGACCAGCCACCGCCACCTATGCATAGAGATAAAACCTTTGAATTATTCTAAAATGCAGACTATTCCTACTTGGGGGTGAAAGGACAAAACATTAAAAATGTCATTTGGGCGTGATCATAAATGACTCATGGCTAAACAAGAAAACGGGCAGTTGTCACTAGAGAACATTGAGTATCCCATGAGACGGTCCCCCGTGTGGGCGCCCGAGGACTAATAGTTCATCGCGGCAAAATTCACTTGCACAGAAGAGGGAACACACCTCAGCTCTCGGTTCCAGCCCAGCGTTCGTCCGTAACGTGTAAGGGTTTGACTGAACTGGACCAAACAAACAAACAAAAAAACAAACAAACAAACAAACAAAAAATGTCGTAACTTATGCCTTGGATGCCAAGTCTGAAGAACCGGCGATGATGATGGAGAGATAAGCTGAGCATTCCTGGCCTCATCCCCAGGAACGGGGTTCTCTCTGAGGACGTCTGTAAAAGTCGGGACACGGTCAGGTTTTATTATAAGAGCAGAGACACAGGAATATACTGCCACGTGCGTCCCCAAGCCATTGCTTCGAAGCGAGCTGCCTGACATGCAAATCTCCCGCCTCCGACTCACCGTGAGCAGAAGAGGTCTGATTGCGTGAAGCCAGCGAGATTTCTGGTGCTCTTTGTTACAGCAGCCAGCGTTACCAATGCTGACTCATACAGGGGGCAACGTGGAACCTCTCCGGTGTATGTGTGTTTTCTCGTGAAGCTTGGATATGAGGCTTCGGTGATGTCATGTCAAGGGGTCCCTGTCTTCTGTGTGCTGGCTGATTTATTGCCAGGCTCCTTTTATTCACTGCAATTGTGCTCTAATAGCGCTGCTGGCTGTGATAAGAATTTTATTCCCCGGAGCAGCCCGCACCAGATATGTTACCGACTGATCAGATTCCATGTTAAAACGTATATTGAACTGTGAGTTCATGAAACAAACTGATGCAGACTCAAATATAAGTGAAAACAGCACGTCAGAAATCTCATATTATAATTTGATGTACTTAGAAACATTACAGCGATGCCTCAAAGCAGCGGCCACCTTTGTCCATTAAAAGCCCATCAGTCATCTCCAGTGACTTGCAAGTTTTCCATAGTAAGCATCTCTGCCAACGAATCATGAATTAATGTTATTCTTTCCACCTGTCAGGGAGTAATAAAATTCTGAAATGGAAATATCTTGCTGCAGGCTTTTCTCACACGAACGTGGGTCACAGTCTTTGTGATCTCTTCTAATGAGTTTGCCCAAGCTGCAGTCGATGTCCCTGAAGAGG
>NW_011889096.1:489776-501195 GCF_000151845.1 Pteropus vampyrus | reverse complement strand
CTCTACAATACTTAAGGTTAAGAGATTGTATTATGCACTTCTATAATCACAAGCTAGAGCTAAAATAACTTAAGACCTTCCCGAGTCTAGGGATGAATGAATGAAAAAGTAAACAATGTTGGTGAAGGTAGAGACTCTACTTGATGCACCTGTCCGTCTCTACAGACCAGATGTTTTTCTGTTGCAGCAGGTGGGTAGAGAACAGGAATACGCGTAGGTCGAGTTGGGCTGCGATGACTGAATGCCACAGATTGGGGCACTTGAACAACAAATATTCGTATCACACATTTCATCGTCACAGACGTCTTTCTTCTCCATGTGGCTTTGTACTGTCCTTCGGATGTGATGTCACATCCACTTTCTGAAGCGACGGTCTGTCAAGATCGGTCACAGCACCGGTGTAGTCTTCACTGATGGATTCTGAACTTCCATCTTGACTCGTGAAGACTGAATGGATACAATAAACAGCAATATTTTATCATGGTCCTGTTCGTCACAGCGGCTCCAAACTCGTGAGACTGATGTCTGCCGAATTTTGGTCAGTGTCACCTCACACGGCTCAGCAATGGGAGTCATTTGTGTTTTATTAATCAAATGTCATTTGGTTAAAAAAATAAAAGAATCGTTCTGGTTTTCAGAATTCGTTAATATTAATACTGCATAAAGCAACAGAAACATCTGGGTAAGAATTTGGTGTAGCCTTGCCCTGAATGTGGAAATCGTTGTGTCTCGACCTGCTCAAACAGTAAATGAAAAAGAAGCACGAAGTTGCCACAAATGAACAGATTTACTGGTTTCTACAGTTTCTTAGAAATTAAGGGCTGACAGTTCTGAATTTCGCTTTGAGCATCTGAACATTTGGACAGGTGGAAACTGGAAGCGAACGTCTACCCTCTCTTCCTTGTTATAATCAAATTACCTCAGCAATTCAGATAAAATACGATTCAGGGTTTTATTCAAATCATCACATCCATTTTCCAAATTTATGGAATTGCAGAGTCAACTCCAAAACCTTCCGAGAGAGCAAAGCAGGAAATCTCAGGAAAAGCAAACGATGAATGCTTTGGAAAGCAAACGTACCTGTTTTATGAGTCACTAGTAATCAATAGATCTATCTTTCTAGCTAGACCTGTAAACATTTACACATCAGCTCTCCAATCCATGGTACCATGCTGCGTGCGTGCGTGTGTGTGTGAGTGTTTGTGTATAAAACACGAGAAGAAGAAATGCTCGTGATAGTCTAGAAATTAAAATCACCATGTAAATGACTTCATTCCATCTAAACAACTCAGTGAGCACCTCATGAGTCGAACTCGAGGGGATTTTTCTTTCTAATGCCATTCTTTCTTCTAAACAGGATACACCACCATCTAGAGAAAAGCAGACATCGATTTAAGAGGAAAGAATAAACAGCCTATACGTGTGCGAGTGAACAGCCCTGAGGATATTGCGGTTCATCTTCTTCCTGGTGACGCTCTCTCGGGTCTGTGGTTTGTTTTTTTTCCCCAATGTCTTGTCTCCATGGGGAGTAAAAACAGCCCCGATTTGGGTCAATCACGTAGAGAGATAGAGGATGTAATCCAGGCACTTGTCGGATGCCTTCAAAGCTGACTTCCAGTAGCCTTTCCCGGGACTTTAATGGTGAGCGAAGAAGTTTTCATGCAAAATGAACTTGACAACCCTTTCTCGTTACTGTGTATTTATTCATGCTCTTGGGGTGGTGTTTGAGAAAAATTGTGGAACAAACGGGGTACGTCCTGGACAGCCCCCCACACAGCCACAGACCCACAGCTCCATTACTGCGCCCCAAGAAGGATTTGTCAAATGCCCATCACTTGTACGGCTCAGGAAGGAAATACAGTGTGTCTCTGTCGTCTGGGGCTCATTTTCTTCTCTCTGGACGTTTCGTTGAGTGAATCGAGATGTGGTTTGCGGCCAAATAGCCGTGACTTATTTTAGAAATTCCAGAATGTTTCATGTGAACGTTTCTCGTTTCACATGGGCGTGTATGCAAATATACTTATATCTTTCAATACATCTACACATATATACAACATATATGCGCACACGCATGTAACTACTCCTACGCGTATATGAAGTGCATCTATTACTGGGAATGAACATATCTATGATAGTGCAAACCGAATACCATTTTAGCAAATAACACGCTACCATCTGACCGTATGTAATGAGGCTGTTTCCACGTCTGAACATATGGATTTTGTAGCAGTACTTTGTGTATGTGGTTATACAAATTCTATTCACTGAAGGATTTTATAGCAGATGATGTTTTTGATATTTTATCCCTTTAAGGTTTGCATCCTCTCAAGGCAGTGATTTTTAAACTCCAGTAATTGCCAAAGAAGAGAAATTGGGTCCCCCCGAAGCTAACAGTATAATGGGACAAGTTCAACGGACACAGGTTTTGGTGTTTGAGGGTTTCGTTTGGGTCGGGGCGGATGGACAGATAAACAATCGAAAAAGGTGCTTATTGAGGTCAAGACAACAGGAAGATGTAAAGACACTGAAATTAAAATCATGTTCTGTTCTGAGGCCCCGAAATCTAAAATGCACCAAAGTCAATTAAAACAAAGTCCTCCAAAGGCGTTAATTAGAGCTTTCCCAGCTGATTTCGGACAAAATACGTCCACGAGGTTGAACTCAGGTTCTCTGTCCTTGGACTTTCTTAGAAGTTGACCAATTTAATCGTTCTTTTCCTCCTTCATTCTGTCGTTGGTCTTGTCATTTTGTACCTGCTCTCTTATATGCGTGTGCATATTCAAATTTACATGCATGTTCATAGGGGCCCCGTTCCAACATACATTTCCAACACACGTGAAAAGTCCAGGTTGAGCACAGGGTGCCAAGAGCTACTGTTTGCCTGTGCTGTGTAAAAACGCATACACGTACATACACTTTTTAAAATCATATTGTTTTTATTATATGGTAGGAATGGTTCACAATTGATAAAAACATGACTTGTTTCTGGAACAAAATGGATGCCAGACACCGTGAGTGGGAGAGGAAAATCTGATTTATAATGCAAAAATACTAACTATTATTACACGCAAATACTGAGTAATACTAAAAAGTATTTTCTTGAGAAACGCAGTTTTGAAAGCAATGCATTATTGACTTTAAGTGCAGCGTCCAGTTTTCTTTTGTTCATTTCCTGTAATTTTTAATGACAGTTGGCATTTGACATGATATTATATCCGTGTCAGGTGTACAGCACAGTGCTTAGACCTTTCTGTGACTTAGGAAGTGGTCCCCTCGATAAGTCTAGCCCCCACCTGGCCCCACACATAGTTATTCCAGTATTTTTTCTACATTCCCCATGCCATACTTCACAGCCCCACGACTATTTTGTAACTACCAATCGATACTTCTCCATGTCCTCCCCTTTTATACCCACGCTCCTACCCACCTCCCATCTGGCTACCATCCGTCTGTTCTCTGTAACCATGACTCTGTTTCTGTTTTGTTTGTTTATTTTGTTCTTTAGATTCCAGAGTCCAATTTTCATGCACAGCTTCATCACATTACATGCACATTAAAAAAAAGCATAATATTTTAGATCGATGTGACCTAAAATTTTAATCACCTTTTTATGCCATGCATTTTTTTTTTAATACATAACTTTCAACGTCTCTTTGTAAATGTTATACATACGCAGGTTATGTCGCATTCGTTAGCCATTTTGATGCCAACGTCCTGTACTGAGCTTTCCCTGACGCTCAATCCTTATTTCTATTTGTATTTAATTAAGCTTTCCTGAAGAGCATGCTAATTTGATAATGTGATTCACAAACTTGAAAATGCTTTTCTGAAATTGAGATTCATTATATTGACTTGTTTATTGAAGTCCTCTCCTCTTCCCTTTCTTATTAAAATATTTATGTTACATGAAAATAGTCATAAAAGTAATACAGAAAGGAGGATTAACTAGAGTCAATATAATTTTTTTATTGACTCCAAGATATCACTGCAGTCTTTGTAAGCTATGTTTCTGTGCCCAGAGAAAATACGTGTGATTTTATTTGGGATGACAGTCTAAAGTCCGTGAGATTGAAGATTTATGAGTTGGCCAGAACGAAAACATTGCAGAAGGCCATGGTATCTTTCAAGAGAAAGAAACTAATTGGTTATGACTCCAATTAAAAGCCTGTGGTGTCAGGGTGGTCTCTTCTTGTGTGAGTACATAGACAATAAAAACTTGTAACATTACAGCCTATAGCCTACGTGAATATTGAGATAAGTTTGTATACTATTTTATAGAATGAGAAATCTCTTATATTGAGACCCAGAGGAGCTGAACAATTGGTTCGAGATGACTTAGCAAATAATTAGTTAACCACTGGAAAATAATTACAATGATTAATCTTGTTCTAGGCTCTTCTCCTGACTCATGGTGCTTTCGACATTAAATCAGTACAGATTGGATTAACGGGAACAACGATAATTATTATTATTATTGTAATTATAGTAACAACTCCCACCCAGTGATTGCTTGCTGGCTAATAAGCTTTGCCCACTGGTTAACACATTTTATTTTATCTACATTTCTTTAACAATTCTATGACGCAAGTATGATTATTCCCATTTGACATATAGAAGCATTGAGTTGTATAGAAAGCAACGACTTACCCCAAAACCCAGAGCTAAAAGCTCTTAGATGATGGAATACGTGGGCATCTATTCCATTTCAAAGGCAAGTATTAAATTTTTATTACTCTTATCTAAGGAGTCAATAAAATATTTCATAGCACTTTACGAAGATAGATTTTGTTATTGACTTCTCATTTCATGCCTACGAGTTCTGGTTCCATCATCCTTTATTATTTTTACCCTTACTCTCACAGAAAAAAAAAATGTGGCCCGTAACCTGTTAACTAAATCCTAATGGGACTTTTTCCTCCTCTAACTAATATGTTAGGGTTTCTGTACACATATATTTTAAAGATTGTTGGATATGGAGAAAAAATCGTGTTCTTCTGTCATCTCTGCAACTGCAGTCTGCCGGTCGAACTCCTTGACGTTTGTCCAGTCAGAAAATGTTTATAAAGTATGCCATCGCAGCTCTGGACCCCACAGCGTGGACGGACTGTCTGCTGTTTTGTAAGCTTGTCGTTGCCAGCACTGTGCTATGCGTGCTATCCTTAATCACCTGAATTTCATACGGAAGTATGTTTCGCAGGACCTTCCGTCTCTTTGGATATTTATTTTCGCAGCTCCATCCTTTCTGTAGTCCATTAACCACATTTTTCGATGCAGTTTTAGACGTCAGAAAAGGGTGAAGTCATCTCAAAAAAAAAAAAAAAGCTGTCATTGTAACAGGGCAGCTTAGCAGGAGCAACATTGCACATGAGTGAGAGCCGTGTGAGCATCCCAGTGTGTCGCTGGTTGGGAACGAATAATTTGGTACGTGATGTGTGTTCAGCCTTCACCCTGTCATCTGTCTTTAGGGGTTATGACGCATTTTTGCAGATACCTGCTTGGGGAGTGAGGCCAGTCTTCATTTGGAAAGCTAGGTGGCTCCCCTGGCTGTCATGGCATGGTGCCCTGGGGGGTCCTCAGCGAAACGGTGTGCTTTTTTATTGTTGCCACGCAAAGCTGTAGGAAAAGGCACCATGGCAGAAACGATGAGTACTCAAAGATGAAGGCTTTAATTATGGTTGCTTTTATCTCCTGACTGTTCTTGTGTTTCCCTTGGAAGCTGATCACGTTGCTCGAACGTCTTGTCAGACTATCACTTCCCCATGTATGGGGTGTTGTTCCCCGTTTTAATGTGAACGCATCGCTGTGGACAGCTCCCTTTATCCACGTACCAATTCGCAAATTACTACCTAGGATCGTATGCATACAGATTTGCAAGTGCAAGTCGCCAAAAAGGAAAAAAAAAACAAAAACATGCGTCTGAAAGCTTGAACGCACTGACTGACAAAGAGCGCCTAAGAACATGCACCATCATGTATAATTCGGGGCTGAGTTCCAGGCATGTAAGTTAACGTTGCTCATGCCTACAATTTCGTCTGAACGGTTTATGTAGTTAACGGTGAAAGAGATTAACGTGGGCTTTGACGGTCTGGGACTTAGGGGAGATGTGAAATGTAACAGTGCTTTCGGTTTCTTAAGCAGTTGATTTTCCCAGAAAACAGGGTCATTCCCATGCCGTCTATGCAGTCAGTGGCTGTGCTCAGGATCATGGGAATTTGGCTTGCTGAGACGCAGAGTTTATTTCGGCGTTCTGTTGAATGACGCAAACATCCCCAAAAGGCGTGTGTAAGGGCACGTGTCATCTACCCCTCCTCACGAGAGTCAGGCAGAGTCAGGCTGTCTGCACCGTGCAAAAATCATGATGCCATCTGGCTGTGACGGCTGTGACAGGACAGAGGACGTGGTCACCGGGGCAGCAACAGATATGTCATTTGCAGACAACCTAGTGGCACCGTGGTTAGGGTGTAATTCTTTAAGTGTGACATCTCTGAATCCTGGAGCTTATTACTTCATTGTCATCGAGACACGTGGCCTCGTGTCATCTGAGGTCAGGAAGCATGGAAGAGTGACCCGTTTAAGAGGTCGGCCTTCCAGAAATGAGGAAGTGACAGCATTCACTTTCTCCCCTGTGTACATGCCTTAATGTCCCCATCTTGACGTGAGTGTAAATCACGCATCGATACATTGCTGCACCATCCATCATGGAGTTAATATATTCCTACTGATCCGGGGTCAAAATGCTTTCGTATGTGTCCTAATAGTTTTCTGTCAACATAAACACCAGCTCGACATTTCAGAATACGTGTCAGACATCTCACTCTAGATGCCGCTGTGTGGAGTTCGATATTCCTCTCTGCGACGAAATAATGTGGCCTGAAAATTTAGCTCTTTACGGAACTTATATAAATTGCTAGTCTTTGTGCCCAAACAATATCATAAACCAGGTCATAGAAAGATAGAGTGAGCTCATCTGAAAGATATGTAAAACGCTCTATCCATATGTATTTATTTGTCAGAGAAAATCTTTCACCATTGATTTCGGCAAAAAATTTCCATAGTAACATAATACTTTTGAAAATGCACAGACCCATCTAGTTATAAGTTCTCAGTCATAAGCTGGCAGCTGTCCTTGGAGTAGCTAAAAATAAATGCTGTGTGTAGGCAAAACATCTCGATATAAGCATATTCGATTTTTACAAAACGTTTTTGAAAGAGGTGTTTCAATAATATCTTTATTATTGAAATGTGTCAAATCTGTCATCATGTATTTGATGTGGAGTCATTTTATGATTTCAAAAAATTCCTAAATTGTAAAGATTCCATTGTTCTAGTTCCGATCCTGACCGATATAAATTTCCATTTTCTGTCCTTCGTGGGGTCATATTCGGATAAATCACAATGCCATTAATATTTGCCACTTTCGTCCTCTCTTTTGAAATGCTCCTTCTCTCACTTTAATGTCCCAAAATTATTTTCATCATTCTCGCTGAGAGTCTGGGAACTTGAGTAAAACTGACCTTTGTAAGAAAATCTCCATTTTGATAGAATGCTTGGTTCTAAACAGGTTGAAAATTTCCTAAGCCATATGTCTCTAAAAGTAGCCTTTTCAGCATTTTGACTACAGACAGTCCCTCACCTATGATGGTTCGACTAAAGATTTTTTTTGCCTTTACGATAGTGCAAAAACGATCTGAATAACGCAATCCAGGAGATACTGAACTCTCCGTTGTAAATTAGGACTCGCGTTCGATCATTCTGCCCGGCTGCAGGCTGGCGTAAGCGTTCGGAGCAGGTTTAAGGCTCACGGGGCTGAGGTGTGATGCTCGGTGGGTTATGGGTATTCAACGCGTTTTCGACTAAACGATATTTTCAGTTCGCGATCAGTTTATCGAGACATGCCCCCATTGTAAGTGGAGGAGCATCTGTGGTTTGCAAGGGAGATATTGCGATATCCCCCTTGTGTGATAACCTGGGGCTTGGAAAGCAAACTCTGGGATTCTTGAAGTGTTTTCAACCAAGGGGAAAGGACACGCAGAAAGAGAAAGACATGGGAAAAACGCACGTCTTTCCGTTTCCAGCTCTGCTCTAAGTCCGTTATGCTTTTATCCGAGGAAAGAGATGCTCCTCTGTCGCATCTTACTCTAGTCTACAGGACCAGGTGTCTTCGTTCCAGCTTCCCCTGATTAAACAGAACCGAACTGAACTGAACCGAACAGAACAGAACTACCTTTTCCCCTGGGATCTCGCCACCTCCCCTGTCACCTTTCATTAACCTGTTGAATCACAGGAGCTCCCCGTTACCCACACGGCTTTGCTTTCTGAGCCTTCAGTTACCTGTGCTCACCTGTGGTGTGAGAATGGGAAATGGGGAATTTCCATTCTGAAAGGAATTCTGAAAGGAAACAGTTCATATGTTTTAAATTGCACGGCGTCCTCAACAGCGTGATGACATCTCCTGCGGTCCTGCTTTGTCCCTGCCCGGACGTGGGGCATCATTTCGTCCAGCCCTATAGATGCTCCTCACCTGTGAGTCACCTAGCAGCCTTCTCGGTTATCAGGTCAGTTATGAGAGAGAGAGAGAGAGAGAGATTGCACTCACACGACTTTTCTTACAGTCTGTTATAATTGTTCTGTTTCATCATTAGCGATTGCTGTTCATCCCTTCCTCTGCCTAATTTGTAGATTAAACATTATCGTTGATGTGTACGTATAGGAAAAGTCGTCACCCTTGCAGGGGTGGGTACTGTCCGCGGCTTCACACGTCCACTGGGGGTCGTGGGACCCATGCCTCTCTCTTGAGGACAGACTCCGTACATGTCTTCCACAGGGAATTACTAACTCTGACAGTTTTATGTAATTTCTAGCTCCCTGCACTCGTCTGCTTCCTGGGGAAATTTATTTGGAATCTAACAAATGTCTTTCCTCCCACTCAGTCTGGTCAGGTGTCTTCCCGTATTCCAAAAACTCTTCTCATCCGCCTATCTGAGCAAAAACCTTCACTTGAACGATATATGCCTTTCTTTGAGTATAAAGTCTGGTCTGTAAAAGAGTTTTCAGAAAAGGAAAGACCGTCCAAACCAGAACGGTAATAGTGGTTTTCTCAAAAAACAGTGACACAATCATGTTATTCTTTCATATATGCTTTTCTATGTTTCATGAATTTTCGCTGTAAATATTTGGTACTATTTCCCATTATAATTCCTTAAATTCCTGTTTTCTTAAGCAACTTTATCTGGATGATACAAAGTTCTCTTATTTTCCAACTCTAATTTCTTTTTATGAATGGCATTGCAGTCACGGCAGACACATATTTGTTACAACACTTCATCCCAGAGGAGCGGACATATGTCCAGCTGGGTTCATAAAAATCAGTAAGGTGTTCACGGTCACGTTCATAAGTGCATCTACTGGCTCCGTTGCCAGTATAACTGATAATGTGAGCATGTATTTCACCTAAATATTAGTTGCATGCACATTCAGATGCTGTGTGTCTTCAACTACATTCTTTAAAAAACGTTCTAAAAATAAGCATAGTTTCTGTGTGACTTTCTTGTGCAGGTCCTTGAAGAGACCCTAAGTCAATCCCGTTCTTTGTCATTAGTTTCTAAATAACCAGAAGAAAACAGTTCTGGCAATTCAGGAGATTGCATCGTAAAAGCATGGAGAAGGACATCTTCCAGTTAACTGCAAACTGCAGAACTTGGACCAAAATTCACGCCAAAACAAACAAACAAATAAACAAATAAAGAAACAAACATAAAAAAAAAAAACAAGGGAAGCTGGACAAAATTATGTGTTCAAAAGTATTGCAACAATTATGGGTCCATTGTGACTTGGGGTTGTGTCCCAAGTCTTGCTGAGACAGCCGAGAGACTGAGAGGTTGAGCAAACATTTCAATAGCCTATTGATTTCAGGGGGAAAATAGGGAGGGGAATGAGCACAAGCACTGATGAATCCCCCGCGCTGTGGATGGAGACCCCTAAAAGCTCTAAGCGAGGAGTAAGTAGCAACTAGAACCACGCCTGCTAAAACCTAATCAACCCTTTGAACTTTGTCATGGTCATCGGGGATGAGCAAAGCCACTAACCAGCTCCTGGCAGCAAATACAATTTTCTTTTCTGAATGAAGATATATTCATTCGAGACTTAAAATTATTCATATCTTTTCGTGTAGAGTGTCTGGGACTCCATTAGAAATGATTTGGTACTTGAAGATACAAAATCTCATCACTGAAATGAAGAGAAATAACATTAATAAGATAGAGCGATGAGGATCTTTGACTCCCTATAGCTGACAAAATAGAAAGACAAAAAATAAGGTTTTGATGTATAGAAGTTTTGAAAACCACAGAAAAAATTGGCCAAATTAACATATGTAATATATCGCGTTCGAAAAAGGCAGAATATGTGTTTATTTCAAGAATATGTGGAATACTCACACAATTTACCATATTTTGGCTATGTAGCAAATCTCAACAAAGTTTAAAATATTGCAAGCACACGGCATAGACTTGCTGACATGGGGCAATTTCTAGTGATCGACAACTAAATATAACAGAAAAATTAATATGTTTAAAAATAAGGAAGTATATTTTTCAATGCTATTGAAAAGAAATCTGAGAATATTTTAACTAAGTGATAATGAAAATTTTCTGTCTTCTTAGATAGAAGCTTAAATTATTGTATAACTACTTCCTTCTTGTTTTCCCATGCCAATATGTGAGATTATGGCTAAATATATTCTTTTCTTTCTGCATTAAAAACACCCAACGCCTTCTTTTAGAGTTGAAAATGACACGGCGTAAGCTTTTGTCACCATTCCTAGTTAATGTTTTCTACACACGTGCAAAGACAATCAGAAAGAATAGAAGATGTGCAGATTGAAATATAAAACTGTCATTATTAATAGATGGCATCTGGTTTAAAAAATCCAAAATAATTTACACAAGAATGACAAGCTATAATAAATACATTTAATGGGTTTCCTCACTTCAATTTGAATATATAGATTTTATTAATTTCATCTATAGAAACCAATTGAAATATAGAACATGGTATCTATGTATCAAAATGTTGAATATGTACACATAATTCTAACCAAAGATGTGTACGATTCCATGATTTCTATATTGATTCAAATGATATTATTAAGCTAAATAATAAAAGAAGACAGACATAATGTATTCAGTATGCATGGATTAGAAAACGTAATACAAAAAAAGTCAATATTCAAATTGATGTATGGATTAAATATAATCGGTTATAGAATAGTAGCTGGTGACCCTAAAATTTATATGGCTATCCAAATGATCGAGAAAAAGAAAGACATTTTTCAGGGAAAAAATTAAAGATTGGTGACCTGACTCTATCATATTTTAAGACTTGAGTCTGCTATAAAAAGACGACATGACGTTGGCAAAAG
>NW_011889096.1:481847-487736 GCF_000151845.1 Pteropus vampyrus | reverse complement strand
CAGCCGAGAGACTGAGAGGTTGAGCAAACATTTCAATAGCCTATTGATTTCAGGGGGAAAATAGGGAGGGGAATGAGCACAAGCACTGATGAATCCCCCGCGCTGTGGATGGAGACCCCTAAAAGCTCTAAGCGAGGAGTAAGTAGCAACTAGAACCACGCCTGCTAAAACCTAATCAACCCTTTGAACTTTGTCATGGTCATCGGGGATGAGCAAAGCCACTAACCAGCTCCTGGCAGCAAATACAATTTTCTTTTCTGAATGAAGATATATTCATTCGAGACTTAAAATTATTCATATCTTTTCGTGTAGAGTGTCTGGGACTCCATTAGAAATGATTTGGTACTTGAAGATACAAAATCTCATCACTGAAATGAAGAGAAATAACATTAATAAGATAGAGCGATGAGGATCTTTGACTCCCTATAGCTGACAAAATAGAAAGACAAAAAATAAGGTTTTGATGTATAGAAGTTTTGAAAACCACAGAAAAAATTGGCCAAATTAACATATGTAATATATCGCGTTCGAAAAAGGCAGAATATGTGTTTATTTCAAGAATATGTGGAATACTCACACAATTTACCATATTTTGGCTATGTAGCAAATCTCAACAAAGTTTAAAATATTGCAAGCACACGGCATAGACTTGCTGACATGGGGCAATTTCTAGTGATCGACAACTAAATATAACAGAAAAATTAATATGTTTAAAAATAAGGAAGTATATTTTTCAATGCTATTGAAAAGAAATCTGAGAATATTTTAACTAAGTGATAATGAAAATTTTCTGTCTTCTTAGATAGAAGCTTAAATTATTGTATAACTACTTCCTTCTTGTTTTCCCATGCCAATATGTGAGATTATGGCTAAATATATTCTTTTCTTTCTGCATTAAAAACACCCAACGCCTTCTTTTAGAGTTGAAAATGACACGGCGTAAGCTTTTGTCACCATTCCTAGTTAATGTTTTCTACACACGTGCAAAGACAATCAGAAAGAATAGAAGATGTGCAGATTGAAATATAAAACTGTCATTATTAATAGATGGCATCTGGTTTAAAAAATCCAAAATAATTTACACAAGAATGACAAGCTATAATAAATACATTTAATGGGTTTCCTCACTTCAATTTGAATATATAGATTTTATTAATTTCATCTATAGAAACCAATTGAAATATAGAACATGGTATCTATGTATCAAAATGTTGAATATGTACACATAATTCTAACCAAAGATGTGTACGATTCCATGATTTCTATATTGATTCAAATGATATTATTAAGCTAAATAATAAAAGAAGACAGACATAATGTATTCAGTATGCATGGATTAGAAAACGTAATACAAAAAAAGTCAATATTCAAATTGATGTATGGATTAAATATAATCGGTTATAGAATAGTAGCTGGTGACCCTAAAATTTATATGGCTATCCAAATGATCGAGAAAAAGAAAGACATTTTTCAGGGAAAAAATTAAAGATTGGTGACCTGACTCTATCATATTTTAAGACTTGAGTCTGCTATAAAAAGACGACATGACGTTGGCAAAAGTTAGATTAAGTGGATCAGGAGCAAAACACAGAGCTTCAAACAGACCCGCAAAGATTTATGGCCAAGGGGAAATGGCAGGACAGTTGTAAAAAGAACGGTCTTTTCAAGGTGTGGTGCTGGTTCAAACGGACACCCCAGAAGAAGAAAATTAAACTTGATCCCCACATCGCACCATTCGGAAATGTCAAATTCACGCCGATTTGGGTTCTAAATGTGAGCAGTCACTCAATACATCTTATGGAGTAAAACGTAAGAAAACAGGTTTATAGAATTTGCATAAGGAAACATCTCAAGCAAGACTCAAGTAGAATAATAGTAAAGGAAAAGTGATAACTTTTAAACTATCCGAAACTCGAAAATTTCTTTCATCAGAAGTCATTATGAAGAAGGTGAACACCCAAGCCCATGGTTAGAGAAGAGAGAGAGAGGTGATAGATAAACAGATAAAGTAGATAGATACATGATAGATGATAGATGATTGATAGATATAGATTAGGTAGATAGATGACTGATACATACATACATACATACATGCATACATGGTAGATGATAAATATAGAGATGATAGATGGATAGATAGATAGATAGATAGATAGATAGATAGATAGATAGATAGATAGATAATAGATAGATAGATAGATAGATAATAGATGATAGATAGATAGATAGATAGATAGATAGATAGATAGATAGATAGATGATAGATAGATAGATGATAGGTAGATAGATAGATAGATAGATAGATAGATAGATAGATAGATTAATAGATAGATAGATAGATAGATAGATAGATGATAGATAGATAGATAGATAGATAGATAGATAGATAGATAGATAGACGATAGGTAGATAGATAGACAGACGTAAGTCAGCTGCCAAGATAGTGCAGACGTGTATGAACTACGACAGGCCTCTTTTTCCCCCTTACATCTCTTCAAGTTCACGTACACAAACATTTTGGGGATATATAGGTAGCCATAGAATGTCTAGATCACATGAGGTGACAGTGTAGTGGCCGCCAGGGACGTCCATGTCCTAATTCCAAACACACGTGACCACATTCCTTATCCGAGTCACCTCCTCCTTGTTCCGATGCCCTGACTTCCGCTTATAAGGACCCCGTGGTCACGTGGGCCCTCCCAGATAATTTGTGATAATTCAAGATGGACAAGAATAAAGCTCTAAATCAGCCTGTAGGGCGTTTGCTCTCACCTCTCTGCAAATAACTATAGAAAAACTATCGGTAGCCCATTGACGCATCATCGGGTTAATTGTGGGAAATAGTCCATGGTTAATGTTTTTTTTTTCCTCAAACCCAGAAGCCGACCCAGGTTTTATGTGCATGCGACTCAGGCATGGTCACCCTCCCGACCGCGGCTGCCAGCCTGCGATGCTGCACAGAAATGAGCTCGGTGCCCTGAGCGTTCCGTATTCTCGTCATCACGTCCTCAGCGGACAAGAGGTTGTTTGCTTAACAATGGCTTGGGGAGAAGCCGATGCTGTTTTACAATCACGGGGGTGGAGTTAGTTTCTCTGCAGACGCTTGAAGATGTACAGAAGAGATCCTACCTAATTGGTAAAAACGGAGAATGACTCAGCACTATGATAGACCCAAGAAACATTTAAAAAAAAAACACAATGAGTATCTGTTAAGTGAGTGCTAATAAAAAAAAAAAGTATATATATATATTTTTACCATTGGTAAAACCACGAAAATGTCTATCTTCTCATTTTCTGAAGCTGAAATCTTGGGAGAGAGGAGAAACCACTGTTGTTCCAAGGAGCAGTTAATACAAACATCAAACTAAACGTGGAATTCTCAGAAGAAAAGAAGAAGCTAAAATACTTTTCAATTGACATGGCTTGTCGGTTAGACTTAATTTAGAAGGTTTATCACTTGGAAAGATTCGCACGAGTGGGACCACATATTTATCATCTCAGTGCAAAATCCATCATATCCCTTTCATGTTAAGGGTGAACACCAAAAATCACTTAACATGGTTATAACTTTAGGACATCAATTCATATTCTAGAATCTAAGAATCTCTGTGGGTTTTCCTGTGACCCTAGTTCAAGTTCATTCAGGAAGAGAGATGCAGGTTCCTCTGGGGAAGACGTAGGGACAGTTTTCAAGTTTCACCATGCGCCCGTGAATTAATTATAGGGTCTGTCCACCAGAGCACCACCTCCTCCGATGAAACCTGCATCTGTGATTTCCCACGAGAGTAAACACTGCTGTGGACACTGTGATTTCCCACTATCCCGGCTGGAGCTGTGTTATTGCCAAGCAGATCAATGAAATAAAAAAAAAAATTCCTCCTTTATACACCAAGCAGCAATGATCAATGAGCCACTATTGGAGAAAGAATTTCAACGTCCCTCGTTACTCCATCTTGTGGGGTAGTTAATCTATCATCTCGGATGCTTAAGCTCCATCTAGATCCCACATGCCCTAGGATCCTCTTACATGGACATTAAGGATGGAGAATGGCTCAGATCTTCCCAGCGGGGAAATAAAAAATCTTAAAAGCAAAATCTGGAAAGTTCAAACTGTTTTCAAGTCTGTGTCCCAGAATAAAGTTCAAGAATCTTGATAGAAATGTTTATAACTGAAACACACAAAACAGAGCAAGTGAAAACACTGCAAACCTAGATCTCTACATCGAACGAAAACATCTTCCCGAAAAAATGAAATAATTTTTTTAACGTACACATCTGAAACAGTGTATTATCACCAGACCTACGAGGTAAAAACAATTTCAGGCAGAAGGGGTTTTATACCTGATGGGAAGCTGGTCCGGATGCAAATAATGAACTATAGCAATAAGTACATGGGTAAATGTAGAAGACTTTTTCCTCTTTTTTTAATCTCCTTAAAAAATTGAATATTGGAACAAAAATAAATTATTCTAAGGGTCTTCTATTAGTCACAGAATAACGTAACATCACTTGAAAGTAAATCGTGACAAGTTAAACAATTTGCACTATAAACATAAGAAAGCAAAGAATTACGGCTAATATGGTCACAAATGAGACAGCGGAACCAATTTTTCCAATAGAAAAGGAAAGAATTGGTAAAGAGAAAAGAAAGAATGGACTGTTTATTCTTTGTCCACTGAGTCTTGGGAAAGCATGGCAGGGAAATGGCATTGGGTGTGGCAGAGTGTTTGCTAGAGTCTTAAAAATAAGTGGCAGAATTAAGGCAAAAGTCTCTCCCAAAACTACAATACACACTCATACCAAAACATCTGCTTTCAAACTCTAAAGTCCTATTATTCTAAGTGACCAAAAATGATACACGAAAGGAACAGAGGACACTTATTCCTCCTCCGAAAAACAGGATAATGTGTTTCGAATGTCATCGGGAGATGGAAAAAAAAAAGAAAGAAATTAACAAAAATTACCAGGTAAATACAGGAGAGAGGGATTTCTGTAACATGAACTTCTCTGATCGGTTCTTGTTACTTCGGCTGCCAGAGTTTGCATATTCTTGCTATTAATGGACACTGAAATGTATTCAAAGATACAGTATCTACTGCTCTCATTTTCAAACTTTAACACAGTATGAAACACTATGCCTTCTCCAGCAACAGAAGGCACACTTTATTCTGCAGATAAGTTTACATTTGAAAAGCAGTTAAATCAGTTTTTTTTTTTTTAAAGAAGCACATTTAAATTCAGCACCGGAATCTGTTTTGTGATGGAACTCTCCATAAAATATGGACATAAAGTCAAAACCACATAAGCATGCTAGCATTCTTTTTCAACTCAGATTTATTCCTTTAGATGCCTACGACTGTTTGCAAATAATCGATATATTTCAGCCCTATGTGTCAAGCATAACAATACTACCTCACATTATTTAGATTACATGAGATTTTAGAGCTGACTGTTAAGATAGCATTCTCATACACTACTCCCACAGAAGCCTAAGATGCTTTAAAAATAACCACAGAAAATAAATGTACTTCCCATTTTATCTCGTCTTACTCATTTTTTCTCCCGATCTCTCGGCCTCGAGTCATGTCGTTTCCTGTGGTCCTTCCGCCATAATCAAACTGAATCGTGTTGATTGCACACCTGACTTTGGGAACGTGCTTCGCTAGCGGTCTGGGGGGAAGGCGGGGAGCAGTGATTTAGCTCAGGATCTGGAAGATTCTCAGCCATTACAACGACAGCCTGGTGGCTGTGCCTACCAATGCATTTCTGTCAGAGTAAATCTTTTCGCAGATGGCTCTGAGCGTCCGAAGCCTGACTGCATCTCTCTGACCTATTTCTCGAGGCATTTCTCTCGAGTTCAGTGTTCTTCCAGAGGACCGCAGTCGGCCC
>NW_011889096.1:477975-480132 GCF_000151845.1 Pteropus vampyrus | reverse complement strand
GGCCATGATGCTTTGTCTCCTTGGCAAACAGGTAGCATGCATTTTCAACATCTGGCAGGTGTCTTAACCTGTAAGACAATCACCTGCCACCTCTTTAGTTTCCTGACTGTGGAGTTCTGAGGAAACAAGGGGGTTATTTAAGAAAAACAGAAGCACACAAACTTGCTGAGCACCGTGGAAAAAGACTTATCGTCCCTTGGGGGGAAACCTTCTTGCTTATCCAAGAGCGCATGAACACGAACGAAAAGGTCTTCATAAAAAATACCCACATCTCTGGCTAACTAATGGCTGACCACGAATTAAAGGACTCACACACATTTCAGATAATTTCTGCTGCACGGAAGGGATCAAGTCACTTTCGACAGTCGAACAAATGGCTTTGTTCTTTGAATAAAGTCAGATATTTCTAGAACACACGCCGAGTGCCGGCAGTGTCGTTTAGAAAGACGTAGGCACCGATGAGCGATTATGTGGGGGAGGTTATGACCTTGGCCTTGTCTGTGCTGTGAGGGCAGATCTCAGAGGGTGACTTGATGACGGGGTCTCCTACAGTGTCTCCGCCCTCTTCAAATAGTGGGCAAAAAACGAGGCTGGACAGCATCGCTTCCTGGGAAAAAGACTTCGATTTCTTCTTCTTTTTTTAGCTTGCTTTGCAATTCTTTGTCCCAAGCTAAGCTCAGAGCATCCATGGAAAACATCGGATGTCACCGTTTTAAGCACAGCTGGTAAACTTGGTCTTTTGGCTCCAATCCCAGGACCCACCATCCATCATCAAATATCACCAAATGAAATATCATATTTAAAAGTCCCTCACTCATCCCAGAGATGCGCAAAATACTCTATTCATTGGAACAGTTGAAAATGTGCCAGAGGCTCTTGGGTTTTATTTGACTGCATGCACGACCTTGTGAATTTTAAATCATTTCGGAATGGCTCCAACTAGAGGCTAAGTCGACAGTCTCCACAGGTAGTAGCAGGCTCTCGGGAAAATAAGAGACTACCGATAAACTGGAAATCAGAGTTTCTGAATTCGTTACCAAGTGACGTATGAAGATGTGGATGGAGACAGCTACTGAGGACACTGCTGAGTTCTTTAGGGTAAATCTTCTCAGTCATCAGGCACGAGGCTCAGAGTCACCGTCCGTGACTCGTGGAGTAGAAGCTCCAGCGAAGATGGACGTGAAATGCAAATCCACACGCTTCGGGTTTTCTCTGGCACCGATGCCATGACACATCCTTGGAGATGGAGGGCAGAAGCAAGGGCGTTGAGCATTATTTCCAATGCATGGAAAAATACAAATAGTCAAGTCGCATGTGTGTGTACAACTGTCGATGCTTGCCAATTTAAGGGACAGCGAATAACTGTGAAAAACTTTTTGAAACAACACGCCTGGCCTGTGGTTTTTTTTTTTTTTTAGAATGAGAAGAAACGTTTCGTTTCTTTAAATCGTTGTTTTCGGGGTAAACGTGGAGTCTTTATTTGATTAGAACAGGCGTCGTGTTCATTATACCACATCTAAAATTCTACTTATTTTGACAGCCTAATGAATTATCAGAAACATTCATGGGATTTTTCTTTTGTTATTGACTAATTTGTTGCATACTTACATAAATATTAGGGTAGTTATATAAATGTCAAAGAACATGAACATAGCTATATAAAAGAACATTGTACCTTAAGATACAGAACCTATACAAGAAAAACACTCGATTAAATCTAATGACACATTGAAATCATATTAGAAGTGGAATTAATGTACAGTTTTATGTACCAAAGGATGAAAAAGCTGGGTTGCATTTTTGGATGCCACCTGAGCACCTACTAAGCCCACACAGCTTAGTGCTAGGAAATCGGTGGTGAATATGATAGGCTCTTTCCGTGAAGGGTTTATTCGTTGACAGTCACCATCTGCAATCCAGGGTCCCTGTAAAATTCATTGAATGAATTCCTGGCAGCTTCAGAGTGCTGTGCATATAAAAATTGCACTTTCTTTTCTTCTTCGTTCTATCCTGAGATTTATGTCTAATAGCACACGCTTCTAATAGTTTTCTTTTATGGCTTCGCTGCCCTGGGTCCCTTTGAGGTTTTAGGGTGGCTGGTGCTGCCCCCCGTCTCTGCTGATGACTCATGCCCTCTGCTTTCTGCTGTGTGTGCCA
>NW_011889096.1:469951-477063 GCF_000151845.1 Pteropus vampyrus | reverse complement strand
CAACTCTAGAAACTGCTCTTACAAGTGCAGGTGAGTTTCAGGATTATTTGTACAAATTCTAGGCTGCGTGACATATTCGAAGTGTGTTCACATGTGGTTTCCCTCACATGTAACAGTTCTTTAATTTTCGATAAACGGTCCTCTTTTTCACATTAGGTCATCTCAAAACTGAAAACTGACAGTATGAGCTTTTCTCCTGGAATCAATATTTCGTCCTAGAAAATTGTGTTCTTCTCTGGCAAGAACTGAACTCTGCACTCCACATTGTAAATTACATTCAAGATGGACTATAGACAAATTGCCGTTATTTTATGATTTCTTGATGATGGTGATTCCTCAAACTTCATGTTTAATTCCCAAGTAAGTCGTTTGAGTAGCCTGTCCTAGTAAGATTCGCCTTGATTACAGTGCATGGGTCTAACAAGTGTCTACGTGCACTGCATCCGTTTCTCAATTTCCAAGGCGACGAACGTCGGAGTTGGTTGCTGGCGTTCATGGCAGATCTCCTCAAAAGACTGACCATATGCAATAAACCGTCCAAATGCATCTAATGGAAGTCCTAGAGTGACGTGTATATACAGTCCTCACTAGGTAATCTGGAATGAAGGTCATTCGTTTAAGGTTTCCTGAGCCCACGTGGAAATGTTCAGAATCTCCATAAACACACATGGCACAATTCTTGCAACGTCGCTCCTAAATTTACATTCCTTTGCAAGTTAGGATCCATTTTATTAAATATACACATCTAACGAAATGTAAATAGTATTTTTCCACACAGCACATGTCTTCGGGGAATTATACATGTTTTCTTGAAAACAGACTTTTAAGAAAAATACTTAATACCTTATGTAATGTAAATGTAATGTAATGTATTGTATTGAATAGGTATCTATTCAATAGTCTCTTTAAAATGGACTTTCTCTATTTTTTATTGGCTCAAGAATATCATAAGTCATTTTATGTTCTTTAAATTCTCTGTAAACACTTATACGATTTTAATCTTTAGATCCATTTCAAATATTATAAATTATTTTAATATTTCATGTGTCTATAAAAATATATCGGTGTATTAAATCAACATAAACTATGTTTTCATAAATTGGCAATGCATAACTTCATACTGGTAAAGATTTATTTTGTAAAAATATTATATAAACTTCATATTTATATTATTTTAATTTCCTAATTACGTGCATTGTCTTCCTTTGAATAACATTAAAATATATTTGATTTTCTATGCACTTTTCCTATGAGATAAAAAATGGAAATAGCATATTAATGCTTATGTAAATACAGAATGGGAAAAGAAAGCGAAGATGCCTGTCAACTTCTACTTGAAAATATGTTTTCCAAAATTCAGACACATCATGTAATGCCAAAAAAAAACAAAAAACAAAAACCATCTTTTAAAAATGTAGGCTGCATACTGAATGGTTTCGCAGATAAGGCAGTGTCTGGAACGCTCATTAAAGCAACTGCCTGTTCAGTTTGCTGCCTCATGCTCATTCCACTAAGATATGGATGAAAATCAAATTCGTGGGAAGGCCATGATTATAAAGGACTAGCTGTTTCTAAGGATGCCGAAGTCTCTGCATATAGGTGGCCTGACAACCTCCATGAGATGACACACCTTAGCGATGAGTGTGCGGCTGCTGCCAGGATCTGCTCTGGTTCTAAACAATCGTCTGTTAACGTCATGAATGTAGTTCAATGTGCAATCGTGGATATCAAAGGATTTCTCGATGCAATGTAAAAACGAACACCATGACCCTCACTGAGTCACTGCACTGATAGGAGATTATAGGGTGTCGGGGCGGAGGGTAAAAATGAAATAAAACCTTAGTGCTATCGGACGGGCTACCATCAAGTCCTACATGATAGCTAAGGATTCTCTCATGATCTCCTGTGTTTCAAATGCTCTAGTTCATAATTTCCTTGAGTCTTACATGCATGAACATATGCATGAGGACTTTGCAGAGTGATTCTGACAGCACTCCATGCCACAGCCAAGCTAAGGCTGATGATTTTCTTTTTTGCTTCTGTTTTGTTTGTTGATTATTTTGTTCTTTAGATTCTACATAGAAGGGAGATCATATGGTATTTGTCTTTTTCTGTCCGACTCACTTCACTCAGCACAGTAACCTCTATGTCTATCTACGTTGTCACCAATGGTAAGAATTCATTCTTTTTCATGGCTGAGTAATATTCCACTGTATGTACGTACCAGACCGCTTTATCCAATCATGTTCCGATAGACACTTAGGTTGCTTCCATATCCTGGCTACTCTAGATAACACTGTAATGAACACAGGGGCATTTACATCTTTTCGAATTAGTGTTGTGAATTTCTTCAGATAAATACCCAGAAGCGGAATTGCAGGGTCATATGGCAGTTATATTTTTAATTTTTTGAGGAAACTCCATACCGTTTTCCACAGTGGCTTCGCCACTTTGCAATCCCACCAACAGTGCACGAGGGGTCCCTTTTATCCACGTCCTCACCAACCCTTGTAGCTTATTGACTGGTTATTAGCGGTGGCCATTCTGACAGGTGGGAGGCGAGATCTCGTGGTTTTCATTTGCATTTCTCTGATGATTACTGACGTTGAGCATACCGTCATATGTCTATTGGCCACCTGTCTGTCCTCTTTGGAGAAAGGTCTAAGTGTACTTTTCACTCTCTCTAGCTACTTTGTCAATGCTGTCTTCCACAGAGAGTGGTGTTTAGGTCAGCGGATCACATTTTGAGAGGTCTTAAGCTGATTATATTTTTAGGCATTTGCATCTGTACAGTTCTTTTTAAACATCTCACATTTTTACCTACAAAAAAATGGGTAATTGGAATGTTACCCATGTTCCATAATGATTGCATATGCTTTGCGTGTGTCTGTGTCTATTTTCGTGAGCAAGAAATTGATCCTTTGCAGGCTAAAATATGACCGAGTAAACTTGGTTATCCTAACTCTGGTGAAAATTGTCAAAACATAACTGAATTGGGTGAATTAAAAAATCGAGAGGCCCAAAGGTAATGAATATACAGAGTGGCTGATGTTGAATAGAGTTTAATTGAATTTATAAGAATCAGAGATTATGAAGGAAATGGAAATTGAGAGTAATTAATTATCTGCCACTAAAAATTAGCCAATATATGGCCCGAGGAAGGTAAGACAGACATATATATAGTTCAAGGCAGAGATGAGCGAAACTAGTGTTTGACTGTCGAGTTGTTATTTGAGAACAAATAGAAACAGCAGAGAATCTAAGAATAAGAAGACACAGTAAAGAGACTTCAGCTCAACCAGCCATTCCTCAAGGATAATGATATTTTCAGGAAAATTCTGCCGAACCCGTCACCGGCTCTTCCTTGAAGAGTTGCAGGGAGGGAATTCTCACAGCCTCCGGTGGCCTTGGTCATTGAGCGTGTCTTCTGTGCTCAGCGCTCTGCCTTCTCTTTAGGAGGAATGAACGCCAGAGAGACCATCTAAGCGTTTTGTGTGTAAACGTGGTTCATCCATTCGAGAACAGGATACCCACGTCCCCAGTTCACCAGACCGAATCTCTCGACCTCCTGAGAATAATTCCGACGTGACCTGCTTTAGATGCTTTGTCGAATGCCATCGAGGCTGCTCCGAGTCCTTCAGACTATCCGCTTCTGTCTTCAATGATGGAACTCAGAACTAAAGGCGATAATCCAGGTGTCCTGTGACCCACAGGTAAGCGTGAACTTCTCCGAAGACACTTTGGGGGATGGGAGCTTGTGGTCAGAAATTCTGCCTACTCGCTTTTGGTTTCTGCGTCTCGTTATAGCTTTCTATAAGGGGACAGAAGGTGGTGGATGTTGTTATAGACTTTAACACAGATTTTAAGGGCGGGTATGTGACCAAAGCATAAATGACGCAGGCCAATGCCATTGGAATTTAGAGGTGTAGGTATTTTAAAGGAACTGGTCCATATTGGAATGAGAAAAATATGTATTAATTTTCGGATAGTTAAAAAAAATCTGATTATTTTATATCCTGCATTTACGAATTCAATTAGATACTTTTAAAGTGTTAAGTTCATTTAATAGTCCCTGGGGAAGATCTGT
This sequence comes from Pteropus vampyrus, assembly GCF_000151845.1. NCBI lineage: Eukaryota > Metazoa > Chordata > Mammalia > Chiroptera > Pteropodidae > Pteropus > Pteropus vampyrus. The sequence continues at coordinate 472,976 of NW_011889096.1, read as the reverse complement.
GTAAAATGCATGAAGGCTTAAGTATGTTTTATTTAAGGAAACAAATATATACTCTATAATCACCAAATAACTTAAATCTCAGTGGACATAAATTATGTGAATCTAGTCTATATTCCAAACTTCCTAAATTGTGGAAAATTTTAGAGTTATTGTAGAAGAATACTATACTTAAAAATAAATCGTTTCTATTTATTTGAAACAACCTCTTTTCTTAATAATAATAAAGGAAACGTCTCACCCACGGAAGGCCTATAATTGCCTGTCATTTATAGCATGTCGCATCAATCATAGTTCAGGTGCTATGAATGTGAAACTATTTTCAGAATCCAGTGCTATAGTGAGTGAATTTTCAGATGAGAATTCACGGCCGCTAGTACTGCAGTAACTGTTATGAATTACACTCACCGAATCCTGCAGTCGTTACTATAAATAAATCCCAGTAATCAAGACTGACTGACTGTCACTGTCCACATGGTAAGCTACCCTTTCCCTATATTGCTGAAATCATCACGAAAATGTGAGAAACATTCGAAACTTCCTAAACAGAGACTTTTCCGTTCCTCCTACTTCCGCGTAATATTTTATAACGTGATCGCTCATGTCAACGCATTCCATAGCAGTCTTCGGGCTCCAGAAAAATCGATGTATTGTATTGTTGGGACACCTGCTTTAAAGATATTAGCTTTGAATCTCTTATGTCTGTTTGTATGCGATGTTGTAAAATGCATTGTTAACGTGTTTGGGTGACCTACTACTGCACAATGGGACCAGCGTTTCTTACGTGGACAGAGGATTGAATTTAGGTTCATGAAACCCAGGAGATGATGAGGCTGCCAGACACACCCGCCATGCCTGCCCCGTTCTCCAAGGTGAGTGTTTTGTGCATTTCTTTCTCACCTTGACACCCCCAACCCCTACCCCCCGCTCCTTCTCAGGTGATGACTACAGGTAATTCGGAGACAATTGAAACAGAACCTGCGATCGCTCCCCCCACAAGATCTGTTGTCAATGTAAAAAAGGTCCAAATCCGTAGAGAATTTTTATGAGTTTACTTGAGTCAAAACTGGGGACACCTGTCAGGAAGGACGATGTCAAATGCTTCAGAGAATGAGTTTCTTTTACGCATGTGGGATTGGGGAGGGAACATGAGGAGGATGAAATGGAGGTGGGAGACAGCCAGGTAGGGATGAATTATAAAATATTAACGAGATCATGTGCTCTCTCGAGGTTGGTTCTTCGAAGGTTATTATTTGGTTATCATTTCAAAGGTGTGTTAACTTAGATACACAAGAGCTGTGAATAGGGCTTGCTTAAGGCAAAGGTGAACATTTTACAAAACAAGTTCCAGGCCTGGGGCGTCACTACCTGCCATGACACGGCCAGGTAGAAACGTGTGATCAGCTCACTCTGCGAGGCTACTTTGCACACCACCGTCTGCCTTCTATTGGTTTCCTATCGCTATTGTGACAAATTACCACAAACTGAGAAGTGTACAGCAAAAATGTCATCGTAACAGTTCTCGGTCCCCAAGAGCTAAGATGCAGGCGTCAGCAGGGCTCCATTACCTCTGCGTTCATTCCCTGGCATCTTCCGGCTTATAGAGCATCCCTCACTGCTTGGCTCACGGCCCCTTCCTCTGTCTTCGAAGCCAGCGAAGTCGGCTTGGGTGTGTGTTGGGTTGAGTCCATCTTGCCTGTCCCCAGTTCTCTGTTGCGACTCCCTCTCTCACTCTTGAAGACCCTTGTAATTACTTTGCTTGCAACCAGATCATCTATAAAAATTCCCCCTCAAGGGATTGCATACCTTAATTACCTGCCACTTTCATCTCCTTTGTCATATCATTTGTGCACAGGTTCTAGAGGAATTAAGGTGTTCCTATCGTCAAGGAAGAACATTTTTCTCCTTAACAAGTAATCACATCTCTGTCCAAGGAAGAAGCCTCACTCGTCCCCTGTATGAACTGTGAGTGGCACCCTGCGGCTGGCATCAGACGCGGCCGAGTGCAAGAACTCATACCTTACTTCCTTAATCTACAAGGCAGGGTTTGATAAGGTGAACCATTACTACCCAAACCGTGTTCTCAAACTAGATCTCATTCCAAGAGATACATGTTGAAAATTCTGAGCTGTGAAATCTTTTAAGACTAGAAATGTGCCTCAAAGAGTCCTATTCTACTTTTTCTGGCAATGCCGGTCGGAGGAACGTGGGTGTTGAGTTGTCTTAACCTTCCCCATTTCCTCGTTTGCTGGGAAACTAGCATACAAATTGCTTAACTCTGATATAGCAATATATCACCCTCAAGAGTAGGCTTGTATTCAGTGTGGTAACATGAAAAATAAAACTATGAGACACAGGCAAATAGTATAATTTCATGCAAACCTCAATATCATTTGCAAATGAAATGAACGTTATTGGCACAGAAATTGTAGATGAACTTCTAAGGGCTTAAAACATTAAGAGTAAAGTCTACCTTTATACCTCAAATTTCCCTATTTTGCATTTCCCAGAAGGTATATTTCATTTCGACATTGTCCTCAGGAAAGAGAATGTTATACATAGCATGCATTACTAAATCACTTGTCAGTCGTCAACTGACTTAACGATATTCTAGGATTGCCAAGAGAATAATATAATAACAAGCAAAATCCAATATCGGCATTGTAAAACCCCAGTTAAAAACATGCAGTGTGAGCCTTGCGAAATACAAGTGTGACTCTGCAAAAAAAACAAGCCAAGGTTCACACAGTAGATATCCTAGGATAATACTACATTTACAGATGCGATTAAAAGACACCATATCTCTCCATATCTATCTATATACATAGAGCACCTTATAATTGCCTAGATATAAGTGCTTATGTGTAGACAGACATAGATATAGAAAGATAAAATAACTTGACAAAGCGTATCTTCTTGGACATTTATGAGGAAATTTAATTTAGATAGTAGCATCAGCATTTATAAAAATTTTAGTTAGATCTTGACATCGTCTTGCTATGTGTAAAATTTCAGATGAATTAGCTAT
>NW_011889096.1:459016-469901 GCF_000151845.1 Pteropus vampyrus | reverse complement strand
TCTGAGCTGTGAAATCTTTTAAGACTAGAAATGTGCCTCAAAGAGTCCTATTCTACTTTTTCTGGCAATGCCGGTCGGAGGAACGTGGGTGTTGAGTTGTCTTAACCTTCCCCATTTCCTCGTTTGCTGGGAAACTAGCATACAAATTGCTTAACTCTGATATAGCAATATATCACCCTCAAGAGTAGGCTTGTATTCAGTGTGGTACCATGAAAAATAAAACTATGAGACACAGGCAAATAGTATAATTTCATGCAAACCTCAATATCATTTGCAAATGAAATGAATGTTATTGGCACAGAAATTGTAGATGAACTTCTAAGGGCTTAAAACATTAAGAGTAAAGTCTACCTTTATACCTCAAATTTCCCTATTTTGCATTTCCCAGAAGGTATATTTCATTTCGACATTGTCCTCAGGAAAGAGAATGTTATACATAGCATGCATTACTAAATCACTTGTCAGTCGTCAACTGACTTAACGATATTCTAGGATTGCCAAGAGAATAATATAATAACAAGCAAAATCCAATATCGGCATTGTAAAACCCCAGTTAAAAACATGCAGTGTGAGCCTTGCGAAATACAAGTGTGACTCTGCAAAAAAAACAAGCCAAGGTTCACACAGTAGATATCCTAGGATAATACTACATTTACAGATGCGATTAAAAGACACCATATCTCTCCATATCTATCTATATACATAGAGCACCTTATAATTGCCTAGATATAAGTGCTTATGTGTAGACAGACATAGATATAGAAAGATAAAATAACTTGACAAAGCGTATCTTCTTGGACATTTATGAGGAAATTTAATTTAGATAGTAGCATCAGCATTTATAAAAATTTTAGTTGGATCTTGACATCGTCTTGCTATGTGTAAAATTTCAGATGAATTAGCTATCTAGAGAGCTTAAAGTCCATGAAATATTTTTTCCTCTTAGCACTCACAAAGCCAACATTGATGAGTGTTTATAGATGACCATAAACATAATCATGATACCAAGTGTCAAATGTTTATTTACACTATACTGTGTTATAATTGTATGTGGTCCATTTATTACTATGTATACTATATTGCATATAATATGTATCATATCACATGCGTGCATATATCCTATAATATCAATGTAAAAGAAATTTTTAAATAAATTAAAACCACTGTTTATTTTTACGTAAAAGCAGAGTTATAGAATCCATTTTAACATTCCGATGCTATCATACTTCGGGAGGAAATAGAAATGCGATAAACATACAGTGCCTGATCTTTGGATAATGCAATGAAAAAAACTCTTCTGCTCCATTAGTTGCTGCATTCTTCAAGAATTTTAAAAAAATAAATGCTTAAAATATTCCCCACGAGTCTCCTAGAAAGGTTATCCCACCCATTCAATTTTCCTGAAAGGATCGTAAATCTCCTTTTATGTGGCTAACCTTGGGAAATGAGGTATGCGGAGATTAAGAGAGAGATTTGTACACAGAGGCCGGCAGACGCAGAGTGAGATTTGAATAATGTTAGCGTACACTGCAAAGGTACCGGGTGCTGGGTGCTGGGTGACTAGTGCATGCCCTTCACCACGGAGGTGTTTTAAAAGCAACGTAGAAACGTCAAATGACTTCTAGAGAAATCATCTGTCATCATAGAAAGAACCTCACGCCAAGGTGCACCTCACCTAGAAGATAAACCGAGCAAGGAAGAGAATCTCGTGGGACCGTTCAGGGTGGGAATCTCTTTGCTGGGTTTTCGGTGGCCCAGGTGAGGAAACGAAGCTTTTTCTCAGGTAGCCCAAGGTGAAGAAAGCACATGAGAATACAAGGCATTAGGAAGATAAGAAAGGGGGAGAGAATATTCTTTGATGCGAATCGTCAGAAAAAGCCAGCTACACTAAAAACAAATCATCTTTTCCCGAGCTTACCAAAGAGCTATAGACAACACCTGCATGATACCAGACATTGGTTTGTCTCAATAAATCTCAAAGTCCCTAAACAGATGTGTTAGGTTTTTACGCAGCATAACAAATGACTCTAAAGATATCAGCTTAAAACTATACACAGTCGGGATCTTCAGACTGCACGGTGCAGGACTTTGGGCACAGCATAGCCAGTCGTCTGCAAGGGGGTGGTCCAGGTGTTAGCCCGGGCTGCATTCTCCTCTGAGGGTCTGCATGGGGACGGAGTCACTTCCATGACACATTCATTCAGGCTCTGAGAAGAATTAATTTCCACAAGCTTCACTATGGCATCTTACTTCTTCAGAGCTAGCAGTGGAGAGAGAGAGAGAGAGAGAGCGAGAGAGAGAGAGAGAGAGAGAGAGAGAGAGAATAAAAAGAATTATTAATAAAACAGACTTTTGGTGAATTTAACTCCAGTCACTTCAATAAAATCTTAATAAATGTAAATGACCTAATCGTTCCCATTGAAAAGCAGAAATTGTTATTTAGGTTTAAGATTAAAAAACCGACATGCGAAAAAGTACAAATTGACAGTTAAAAAATAGTCATGGGGATGTAAAGTACAGCATAAGGAATCTAATCCATAATATTGTAACAATATTATAATGTTGTTACAATAATATTGTAACAAAATCTAATACCAATGGGTATTCGATTTATTGGGGTGGTCACTTCGTAAGTTGCATAAATGTCTAAGCACTGTGTTGTACAATCAAAACGAATATAATATTGTATGTCGATGGTCAGTGAAAAGTAAAGAATTATTTTTAAAAACTTACATGCACTGTCTACAAGAAATGTGCGTGAAATTCAAACACCCATAATGCTTCACGGTAACAAAAAGAACAGAGCGATTATATCACACAAATGCCAAAACAAAGCTGGACAGGCTCTAGGGACATCAGAAGATGTGTTGTCAGGGGAAGAAATATCCTCGATTCAACCTAGGCTCGGGCGGGTGAGCTGGCGTTCCTTCCTGGCCCAGATCTTTCCTTCTGAATCTCTTGGGCAGAGAAAAGCGGGGGACCTAAGCTTCTTTCTGAGTCTTTGTTCCTTAATAACCAGCTTCAGATCAATATCTCAGAAGGCAGTTTGAGGCTTGCAAAACCCTGGTCCCCTACAATTGTTCCGGCCAAAGGTGGTCACGGACGTGATGTTTTCTGTTAATTTAGGCATTAAGAAACAGGTTATCCAAATCTTACTTAAAAAGCACTAAGAAAGGATACCCAGTAGTCACATGCTCAGAGGACTTGTAAGTCCAAGCCCCGCCCCTTGGCCAGATTGCCCTTGTGCCTGAGGTGACCTTCGGTAGTGAATAATTAATATCAGATAAGTCTGTCGGTGGCAGAGGACCCATGGAGGAGAAACCGCCTCTGGAACGTGCTCCCTAAGGGCAGAGGTCAGAAGTTACTTTACTCCACCGAGTTGAGAAAGCTCAATTAAGCCACCGGACTTTAAATGAGCAGAACTAATTAAGTCACCGAGAAGGGCATGAGAAGCACACCTTAATTCCTGCCTGCAAGTAATGACATCATTTAATGACATCACTCTACGGACCTGAGAGCTTCCTTCTGCCGAACGGCGGGCATGCCATAACAGGGCGACACGCACGTCAACGATGGCGTTTATCAGACGTGGGGCGGACGGCGGGAGGGAACACACCCGTGACGCGGAGAACTCGTGTCCGTCGGAATCAACGCTCTGATGACACCAAGTGGATCCGACGGGGCCACTTTATGAAACGTCTTCTCTCTCTGTACCTGTGGGGCACCTGTCTCATCTTATGTCAACGTGACGAACACTCTCCAGGTGACGGTAAGAAGTACGCGACGGAAATGTGTTGTGTGAAACACACATCATCGACCCAGGTCGGGAGTTCTTGGTGGTAAAGATTGGCTCTTGAGAGACATGAGACCACGGCTCATCCGGGGGCAGGTGCACATTCCTGTCAGACCAGGTTCAAGGTCAAAACGAAAGTAGAGGGACAGCTTTTCTGATTCGGGGCACGGTACGGGATTTATCTGTGGAAAAGATTTCCTCTGCTATTTCCCTAAGCACGTCTGCCTTGTGGAAAGTGCAACCTCAAGGATACCTGCATTATTTATTCTTTATTTTTGTAAGTTTTTCCAACTTTATTGAGGAATCATTGACCAATAAAATTGTATATATGTAATGTGTACAGTGTGATGATTTGATGTTTATAGACATTGTACAATGATGACCAGGATCAAGACAATGAATACGTCCAGCCTCTCACACCGTTAGGTGATTCTCCGTGTGTGTGTGTGTGTGTGTGTGTGTTGAGAATGATCGAGTCAATTCTCGGCAACTTTTAAGAATAACTTCTGAGGATCTAATACACATCATGGTGACTATAGACAGTACTGTGCACTAAATCATGTGCTTTTGTAAGAAAAAGGAATAGCTCATAAGATACTTGTAAATGTGTTTCGAATGAGAAAACAATACTTTTGTGCTGGGGAAAAAAATTTAGCCTCCCAAGGACAAGAACGTGAACGTCAAACAATTTTTGAAAAATATCGTGAACAAAGGCAGTTCCCATATACCAGCGTCACAAAGATGAAGAGCTTTATAGAAGTATCGAAAGATACTAGACTTTTACTCATTTTTGTAGAGAGCTCTGGCAGAAACTCGTGATTTAAAAAAAAAAAAATTGAGAGATGGATTGCTATTTCTTAAAATCAACTAAATAAGCCTTGAACAACCTAAAGAAACAACACATACAAATCACTCATTCATTGGTAAGCAACTAGTTAATTCAGATTCATTGATGGCAAATTGGTAAAAAAAATTAAACAGGATTTTGGCTGATGTGTATCCGCTATTAAAAAATCACTTGAAAAATTAGCAAATTAAAAATACTGAAAGTATCTAAAACTAGCAAAAACAACCAAAAAAATCTCAGCTCATTCTCAAGGGCAAACCGATATGCTGTTGTTAAATCGTATCTTCTGCCTTCAATACCTGATTCTCCTGAGTGACCCTGCTATGGAACGCTTTCATGGTCTTCACCCAATTATTCTCTGCTCTTGGAATTAGCCCGATAACAAGGACCTTCTTCATAATTCAAGCAGCTCGTTAATTCATAATCCTCTCTCTTCCAAATTGTCCAGAGAACTTATATGTTACTCTCTGAAATCTTGACATTAATGCATTTAAATTTTCAATAGCGCATAACTCCCATGTTAGCAGATTACGTGTGTCGATGGCAAACTTCCTGCCTTCTTTGAGGTGTTAACAATAAGGACTGAAATCACATTTGGACTGCAAGAGAAGCATGTACGATTCTGCTTCTGTTCTACATCATTAGCTTACAGGCGGGCATTTTTAATTACCCAAGTAAGTGTGAATGATGCGTTTTAAGTAATTTAAGTGATTTGCCTGGCAGGACTTAGAGAACGAATTAGTTAACATGGACGATGGCCCTGCTTTTGCATTTCCAAGGTTACGCTTTTCCCCTTTACGACTGTGCATCAGATGGTTCCTGCGGAGCCCTGTCCGCTTGTGTGCTGTGATCGATCCATTGTGCCTGCTTCCAGGTCTGCACTGTCAACCGCTGGAGCAGAAATAACCCTGTTTCTGCTGTCTTTGTGTCCTACCTACGGGGGACCGATAACAGAAAGGCAGCTTGGTTTAAAAAAAAAACAAAAAACAAAACCAAAAAAAACAACACGTGATTTTACTGCTCCTAATTTTTTCTCAGTACTTCATTCTAATCACTCAAGAGCAAACGTATGTGCATGTTTAAGACGTGACTAAAAAGAAAATATGGATCTACTTCACACCGTGGCAACTTTTACCTTCCGTACAGCAATCTGTGCTCTGATTTCCTTTGTCCTCCCTTCCGAAAATGGAAAAGTGGGTTAAACTGTAGGCTTTGAGTTTTCTGCCATACACCCAGTCGAACTAGATTATAATACATTAATTAATAAACAGCAAATATGCACATATATTTAAGATTGTATATATACTAAGCACGGCACTCAGGAAATAGTTCATTTGTTTTTTTATTGACACATAATGAACATATAAATTACATTAGTTTTAGGTGTATAGCATAGTGATTTGATATTTGTATATACCACAAAGTGATCACTATAATACGTGTACTTAACACCCACCCTACGCAGAGTCACGATCTTTTTAATATCTTTGAAGATTCACTCTCTTAGCAGCTTTTGAATAAGCAGCACGGTATCGTCACCCTTCTGTGTAGCACAGCCCCCGGCCTCGCTTATTTTGTAACTAGAGCTTTGCACCTTTGGACCCCCTTTGCCCATTTTGCCCGCCCTTCGCTCCCACCTCCATATCGAGAAGTGTATTAATTTTCCTATTGTTGTCGTGAACAAAGCCACGAGCTTAGTGGCTGAAAGCCACACAGATTCATGATCTCATATTCCTGCCATTTCCAGCTTCCAGAAGCTGCCGCCTCCCTTGACTTGTGACCCCTCCCTCTCTCCCAAAGCCAGCCGTGCGGCATCTTCGCGTGCCCACTTCGAACTTCTGCCTCAGCCTTCCCATCTTCTCTCTCCCTTGTAAAGGCTCTTGTGATGATATCTTGCTCACTTGTGGTCATCCCAGATAATCTCCCATCTCTAGATCCTTAATGTACTCGCATCTGCAAAGTCCCTTTGGCCATGTGAGGTCATTCGGTCTCGGGTTCTGGTATCAGGGTGTGACATGCTGCGGCGGGGAGGGGGGGTCAGTTATTCAGTTTACTAGCATAAAGTCCGACAAAATAGCCCCGAAGGAATGAACTCGACGTCTCCTCAAACTGCAAGAATGATGGATACTCATGAGAGTGGGCGGTGCTGCTTCATGCCAGCAGATGCTTTGCAGTTACAATCCTAATGATAGGGCCGGGTACCGATCTCATTATTATTTTTTCACTTGATAGCATTCAAATTATGTTGACTTGTATCTTTCTATCTTCATCTAATCTCTACTGAATCATATCGTGGATAACTATCGATGGATGAAGAAAATGACCTACGGGACTTTTTGGTACCAGCGCTAATGAGTCAATAAATGACATTAGTTTTGTGAGCTCTTTCCTTCTTGAGCCCTATGGGGCTGGTGGGACAGGAGGGTGTCAGGTCCTGTGTACACACTAGGACAAAGGTGGGAAGTTGGAGAAGGAAAAACGTGACAGATCCCCAGTGGGAGTCTGCTCCATGATTGCTGAACCACACACCAGGACAAGGGCGAACCTTAGCTCTATGCGACTTTTGAAAAATCTTTTTTTGTCCCTGTACAAGTCTACATGAAAATTCGTGGCTCAAATCTGGCTTCAGAAACACGGGAGTAGAATGGATGGACAGAACGATGGATACCCTCTTAGAAGCATTGGGCGTCTAGTTCGGAAAATACATCTTGAGTTCATTTTGAAACAGCTCTCCAGGTGCCATCGCGTGGGATGGACAGCCCGTACCTGGAGGCAGAGATCCGGGGGTGGAAGCTGACACCTTAGTGGTCACAGCCTTTTGGATGTGTTCCAGGCGTGACACCAGTGTACCAGGCGGTGGTTTTCATGGAGCATGGAGGGATCAAGGAGATGCCAGCAGCTGTCTTTTTTTTTTTTTTTTTTTTTGGCAACTAGTAAATAAAACGTGGCATTTGTTCCAATGCACCTTAACATTACCACTTCACATGCTACTCGGGACGACCTCGGTTGCCCCTCCTTTTTCTACGTTTATTCGGGTGCTAGTACCAAGGCTGATTGACCTTAGCTTGCCATTGTCATCTACAAAAAAAGCCTTAAGGTTCGCTAACCTGTTCCCACCACTGCATAAGGTCACAAACTTGGTCTGCTTCTCTGATTACACCCTGCCCACCACGCTACCTAAACTGCCAAAAATAAGGTCAGTGCCTTGGATGGCCTCATTTGTCGCTTTTAAAATCACGTGATAGTGTGATTTTTAGTGACGTGATAACGTGATTGTGATATGTGGTTTAAATTCTTTTAAAACGTAGATGTCATGTCTCAGGTATAATATCGTTCTTATTCTGAGGAACAAAATAACACAGAAGTACAAGTTTAAAGTTGTAGATCATTTCCTAGTCTAGGATTTTTAAAAATTCACTGAATATTTGAAAATGAACATATTTTAGGTTTATCATCGTGATATATTTGAATTTCCGGCGCTTTCCTTTCTCGTTACTGTTCTGTGTTTGATTTTTCTCTCTTTCTGGTTGCGAACATAGGGGTAGATGCACCAACCGCCCAAATTTCTCCAATCCATTTTAAACCAAATGATTTAAAAGTTTCCAATATATATCGAAAGGTTTTACAATGCACTATTAAATTCATAGCTAAACTAATTCAATCTTCATTGTCCTTATAATGTGCGATTTCCCTTTGAGAAGTATATTCATGAACAAGAAGAGGCATGAATAAAAACTGTACTCGGTGGAGCTAGTGTCTGGGTGTCACATCTCCCGGGTAAAGCCAACCATTGACAACTGAGTGACTCTTCAAATACAGAACCCTGAAAACTAGTATGTTGAAAATAGATAATTCCTTGCCCATCTGAGTCTATATTTCTGAGGCTGAATATTACTATTTACACAAAGAGTTTTCTGTATCCCTTAATAAGTGATTTTTGAAACGTCACGCAGATAATTTTAGTGGTAGAAATAAGTAATTTTGAAATTACGGTAGCTTTCAACAGGGGGTTTATATAGGTTCCAATGGGACGTTTTCACTACATTTTTTTTTTAGGTGATTATTACTATCTACATGTTGTCACCAATAACTAATTTCCCTTAACTTTAATGGAGAGGTTAATGAGCTTCTAACAGAATTATAAAAACTGTCCATATATTTATTCAGTTGTGTCTACATATATAATAAATCACTGTGTTCTTGACTAGTAAAGGATTTTTTGGTCCTTCACATGCATTTTAGTATACTTTTTTGTCCTTCACATATCTTAGAATATTTTGGCTTAAATAATATGAAGAAAGACAGCAATGTGATCCATATTCTCAGCATCATATCAGATGTTCAAACCCAAACGGTTCAGGTGATGCATACGATTTCCTTGACACAGACAAGGACTTTCAAGGGCAGAAGACCTGTTTCTGCCAAGCCGTAAAAGTGCATAACTTTCTGGGAAGTATTTGCGTTGCTTATATCTACAAAAATTATTATTACCTGGTGGGGTACCAGGATTTTAGAAATACTTTCCTGTTATATATTTAATGTATAGCTTAATATATGTTAATACATATGTAATGCATTTTAAATATGTATTCCATTCTTACGGAGCACCCCAAAATCAGGGGAGCCCTGATTTCAATATTATAAAGAAATTCTCATCCTTGTCTTTGACTTATTTCTATGAATTCATATTCCTTTCTCCTATAAATGCTTCAGTACTGGTGACTATGTATTAAAACCTTAGAATAGACAAATAAATGAAGAGTCAATAGAATTTTCTGTTCTTTTTTTGGGGGGGAGGGGTGTTTCCATTATCCAGATTAATTGGTTTCTTTCACTTTGCTTATATTGATTCTTTTTTTTTGGTTAGAACAAAAATCATTTCAAAGTTATTACGGGGTAGTCTTTTTACTAGACAAATATTCATTCCACCTATGTGCATTATTTCTTTCAACGAGAGGTTTTAATCTAATTCTATGTTGTTGCTGTTGTTTTTGGTTCCCTATTATGACTGCCTAATAGTTTTGTAATATATTTTTGCTTTAATCTTCTTACTTAGAAGATCTCTTTCACCTGTAACATCAGAATAACTAATGAATATGCAATGTTAGTAATTTTCTTGATATACTTTTAAATAGGAATTTTAATGAAAAGAAAATGAAACCCAAACATGAATAATATTGTCTTTTTTCGGAAGCATACATGTACATATTTTCATATATTAGTAAAAAAACCAATTTGCCTCCCAAATGCCGCAAATCCATATTTAAATTTTGCTTGAGAATCTCTCCTACTATTTTAGTCTCCCTTTAATTAAATAGCAAGATAGCATTGCTTCCATGAAACTCTATATCAAAGCTCTCTACGATATGATTGAAGAGGATTTTTAAAGTAAGCATACTCCTTAAGTGAGGGGGTGAGATTTGTTACGCCTTAAAGGGAAATACTTTTATTTGAATTGGAAAATGCAAAATTCCAGTGACACTTATGATTGAGCCGCTAATATTTTGCAAAACTAATAGCTCTTCATGTTTCAAAATGATTGAATTCAAAGACACCCCATACAGAGGGTTGGACAAGTGCGGGCTTTGGACTTGGCTGGGAGCCCTTGAAACTGCAAACCATTTGCTGTTTGCTGAAACAGTGAAGATCTTTGCGTCCACTCTCTTTCTTTTATATCCTGCCTCTAAATCTGTGAGATGCATCCTTTTGACCGAACCTTCAAAACATATGGAGAATCACATACCACCTCTGGCCAAACTCCACAGCTCACTGCCATGCTCCTTCTCAGGAATTTCCACAAGGCCCTTGGTGTCTACTCTTGGCTACACTCGAAGACTTTACTCAGCACAGGAGGGAGATGATACCTGCCTTGCTCGATACTTTTCTGTCGCTTCTCAATTTAGCTGGAATGAGAACCTTCACGGTCTGGTCCCTGCTTGCACCGAGTCCTTATCTTTCATGGCTCCCTCTCTTGTTCCTTCCAGCCAGTTACCTGGGATCCAGGTGACCCTTTCCTCCCGCGAAGACTGCATTGGTCGTTCCTTCCATGGCGAAGGCTGTTTGCAGATCTGTGAAGCTCACGGTCCCCCCTCTCCCTAGTCTCCTTCAGGGATTGTCATCTCCATGAAGCATCCCGGTCCGGTCTTTCCATTTCAGTGGATATTGTAGTCCACACCACCTACTTTCCACCACCTGGCCTACCTGGTGCACATCCACGGTTTCCAGGGCACTTGCTATTCTCTCCT
>NW_011889096.1:452915-458256 GCF_000151845.1 Pteropus vampyrus | reverse complement strand
AACCATTTGCTGTTTGCTGAAACAGTGAAGATCTTTGCGTCCACTCTCTTTCTTTTATATCCTGCCTCTAAATCTGTGAGATGCATCCTTTTGACCGAACCTTGAAAATATATAGAGAATCAGATACCACCTCTGGCCAAACTCCACAGCTCACTGCCATGCTCCTTCTCAGGAATTTCCACAAGGCCCTTGGTGTCTACTCTTGGCTACACTCAAAGACTTTACTCAGCACAGGAGGGAGATGATACCTGCCTTGCTCGATACTTTCCAGTCGCTTCTCAATTTAGCTGGAATGAGAACCTTCACGGTCTGGTCCCTGCTTGCACCGTGTCCTTATCTTTCATGGCCCCCTCTCTTGTTCCTTCCAGCCAGTTACCTGGGATCAAGGTGACCCTTTCCTCCCGCGAAGACTGCATTGGTTGTTCCTTCCATGGCGAAGGCTGTTTGCAGATCTGGGAAGCTCACGGTCCCCCCTCTCCCTAGTCTCCTTCAGGGATTGTGATCTCCATGAAGCATCCCGGTCCGGTCTTTCCATTTCAGTGGATATTGTAGTCCACGCCACCTACTTTCCACCACCTGGCCTACCTGGTGCACATCCACGGTTTCCAGGGCACTTGCTATTCTCTCCTCTCTTGTGAGATGCTGTTTGGTTTATTGTCTGTATGTTCTACTAAAATATAAAACCATCGGGGTAAGAGTCTTCCTTTTGTTCGTCATCAAAGTATCCTCAGCACCCCACCTGGAACATTTGTCTGTCAGAAAACAGGTATTGAATCAATAGATGATAATAATGGATATGTGAACACCATTTCTGCAATTTCTCTTAGAACTAATTGAACTCAATATTGCATAGTTGCCCGGGTTACCTGCAAAGTTATCTGTGGCATGCCACCTGATTACTACGATACCTGTAGACATTGGTTACAGAGTTTCGCACCATTTTCTATCCTTACGAAAGAAAGTGGTGTTGGCAATCACACTGGCAGAACTTCGGTAGGTGGTCAAGGTATTGCGCGAGATAAATGCATTGAATGGAAGGAAAACGTTGCTGGAAATGCAGAAACGAGCCAGGAGTTGGAGAACTGCACGAAACCAAACATTGACATGTACCACTAATGAGCGTTCATCTAAAAATGGACTTAGGAAAGAAATCTGCCCCAAAGTAATTGTTATAACTCAGATTATGGAAGAAAACCAGTTTTGTGCATCAAGAAAGATGCAGTAAAAACTCCCTGGCTTACGCCTACCTAAAATATGCAGCGAGGAGAACAGGCATGCAATCGCGTTGGCTCCGCCAAATCTCCCTTTGTCACGGTACAGCCCAGCAGGAGCCCAGAAACACGTCCAGGTCTTCGTCACAAGTATTTGTGCCCTTCAGTCTGATGATGGTCACAGGATGCCTCTGATTCGCAGACACCGAGGCAGCTAATAAAAGTGGAAGGATGAATATCACACACAGTCCAGCCCCCGGTCACTAAAACGCTCAGTGCTCATGGTAGTACCTGTTCTATATCCTCTCCGTTTCTATACATCTAACTATTTTCAAAAAATTTTAAATCCAAGAAGAGCGATTATGCCATTATTAGAAAGAAAAAAAAAACCTGTCATTTTATGTGCACGCAATACGACATGAACCTTTTATGTATTCGCGTTTACGTCGTCTAAAACATTTCTCATTTAAAATGTCTGGGAATGGCTGCGGGCCCTTCGTGAAGTCAAAAGAATTGGTTGTCCTGCTGAGCTACCCTTATCTATGTAATGTGGAGGGACAGAAATCATGGGACCTGGGCACTAAGATGTGCCCAGTCGAAACCAAGTCTGCGATGGGACGTCCTGGGGGTGCCCTTTGGATGGATCAGTATCCGGGCAGAAGCGAAGGCACGTGTCTGCACATCGCTCATTCCTCGGAGCTCAGCCTTTCACTCTGTACTGAGCTCCTTACGGGACAAGACGAAGTCTTCATGCTTTGGGACGCCAAACCTCGAAGCCCGTCCCAAGGAAAGTACATTTGTTTAGTACAGACTCATCACTTTGTCCCAAGAAGTGCAGGTATCAGGAACATCAGATGTCCCCAAATAAGTTTATATTGGAAAATAACAGCATTTGAATTATAGGTCCCTAAATGTCTAATACAAAAAAAGGTCAATAATATACCTGTGCTGTGACTCACGTAGTAAGTCATGTTTCCAAACCGGACTCGGTTGGATTTCAAACTCACAAATTAGGGAACCAAGCTAGGGCATTTAATAAATGACTGATGGCTGTCAGGGTCCTCCCAGAAAGGGAGAAGAGGCACTTCATGACATAGCCATCGATAAGTAATGTCACTACTTATTTCTCAACCACTTTATTTTAAATAACCATATAATCTCTGAAGAAGACACATGAGCCTCAAATGGCTCTCTCAAGAAATTATGTCTGCACTAATAACACATATATATATTAGTTTTGTAATTATATATAGTGTATATATTGTATACATAGTATAAATAATTACATATAGTTATAATATCATTATTACTAAAACTAATATATATTACTAACATGTAGTTATGTATGTGGCTATGTATGTATATTTAGCATATATATGCTATATAGTAAATAGAAATATACAAATTAGTGTTTATGTATGTACTAATGCATATGTATTACTAATATATACATTATATACTAATATATTACTTATATAAATACTATATACGCATCCATACTAATATATATACTATGTACTATATATGTATATAGTAATTAGTATATGTACATATGAAATAGAGGTAGATATTTTCCATATGACTTTGTGTCATATGGACATGAAATTCGGTTGAAGCTCAGCAACATCGAAGATTAGAAAGTGACCTCCATTTTCTGATTATGTCACAGATTCTATTCACTTTTTTGGTAAATGATTTTATGGGGAAAAAAAATCTGAAGTGTCCAAAGAATTGCATTATGAACTTCAGAAAAGGAATAATTATGACACGCAGAATTTTATCTTGCAGAGCCCTGTGAGGAAAAACTAATTACATTCTATTTATTCTAAGCATAAGAATAAATTTGTAAGACTCTTGATTGCATCAAGGTATGTAGGCGTTGACTATAAATATGGGGATGAAAGAATTTCCTGAGTTTTGAGAAACGGAGATCCTCCCACAAAGTGTTATTCAGTGAGGTTTACAATTCTCTTAGGTGATGATTTTGACAAGCCCAGTTCATTTTGAAACACTGTCAGGAAGCGTTACTTTTGGACCTGTTAAAAAAGCCAGAATCACTTTTGAAGTAGACATCGAGGATATAGGAGACGATTTCTTTGATCTTTTAAATACATCAAAGGTGCTAACATTTATATCCTGGATAGTCTGTCTTTTGGCACAATTACAAATTGGAAACAGCCGATAGAGCAAGACCGTTGGTATCCATTGGTATCAATACTGCACATATCATGTCTAAGACAAAACGTTGTACTTTTGTGGTTCTCTGCAAAAATAATACTGTTATCCAAATTAACTTAGAAGCTCAGGATGTAGAAGCCGCCAATAGAGCCCCGTGTTCAAGAAACATATTTGCAGTAAAAAAGAAAATGTATTATCCTAACAATAGATACAGGAAAAAAAAAAAAAAAAGCATTTGAAAATCTCCAACGTCAAGCATAATCAAAATTCTTAGTAAACCAGAAATAAAAAGGACTTTTCTCAAATTGATAGAGACGACCTATGAAAAATATGCAGGTAACATCATGCTTACTACTGGGAAACTCAAAGTTTTCCCAGTCAGACGGTATGAAGCAAGGCTGTCCCCTCTGTCCAATCCTTTTTGACACTGTCCAGGAATTTCTTGCAGTGCAGTGAAGCAAAAACTAAGAAAAGAAATAAAAGGTACACAGATTGTGAAGGAAGGCATGAAGCTATCTGTGTTCCACAGTGACACGATTACTTACGTGGAAACTTCGAAAAATTGGTAAAAACGTTTAGGGACTCATGAGCAAGACAGAAATCCTATAGCAAGGTTTCAGGATGCAAGGTTAGTATACAGGAGTCAATTGCTTTCTTATAAACCAGTAATAAGGATGTAAAATTTGAGATTAAAAACAAAACAGCATTTACAATAAGACCCCGCCTCCAAAAGGAGATACTTAGGTATAAACAAATTTAACAATATGCATAAGATCTATATAACAGAAACTGCAAAACCCATGAGCAAAATCAAGAACTAAATACATGAAGAGGTCTGACAAACAAAAAAGCCGCTATGTCAGTGTCTGTTGATATGAATGGATTTGTGTAAGCAGCAGGAGAATTCATTAGACCGAAATGTAATATTTTGTCTACTCGACCAGTACTTAAAAGACTGCTTCCTCCTGCTGATCACTTGATATATACTTCGTCTCCACCATTAGAAAGAGCCCTCGGTTATCTCTGTATCAAATTTTAAATTCATGTTTATTCTCGAAAAACATTCTGTATTACCTAGCCCACGGAGGGTGGCAAAAAATAAACCCAAAGCTGAATACTAGAAGGTCCTTAACCTTCCCAATAAAGGAACTTACAAATAAATGTATGCAATTTGATATTGGTCTTCCTCTGTCTGACTTATCTCACTTAGCGTAATATCTTCTAGGTCCATCCATGTTGCTGCAAATGGTAAAGTATTGTTCTATTTTATTCTATTGTATATATGTACCACATCTTCTTTATCCAATTATCTATCGATGTGCATCCAGGTTCCTTCCATATTTGCCTATGGTGAATGATGCTACAATGCACGCCTGAAACTAATATAATGTGGAATGTCAACTATAATTGAAAAAAGTTAAATTAAAAAAAAAATTATGCAACTTGAATGTATAAATATTTAGGGAATTGTATGAGATTATGAAGTCCCTCATGAAGTAGCACGCATTTCAATTCAGCATGAAATAATATCTTAATGTATAAACCTTGGTTTCTCTCTACGTTTCATGACACGATTTCATGCATGGCGTTCACCACGTTCTCAAACAATGCCTCGTTCAGAGCGAGAATAACCAAACACAATGGTCGATAGCCCATCAGATTCGTTTCCACCCAAGAAATCCGAGGCCCGGCCGATTTTGCACCCCTGTGTGACGCCGTCCCGGGGGACTTCATCACCTGGGACCACCGTGCCCTCTCTTCGATCACGAGTTTAGTTCTCTGTCCCTCTGGCATGTGTGCAGTGTTTGAAAGGCACTTGAATGTTTTCACACCCTTGGGAAAAAATATAAAGTGTGTTCAATTAGTTATTAGTGTGTCTGTATATAATAGCATATATTAGTGTGTATAATAGTATATATAATATACAATATATACTAGCATATGTGTACATA
>NW_011889096.1:448397-452669 GCF_000151845.1 Pteropus vampyrus | reverse complement strand
ATTCAAAATAAAGTGATTGACAGACAGGCGGTGACATTAATTATCGATGGCTATGTTACGAAGTGCCCTGTCTTCCTTTCTGGGAGGACCCTGACAGCCAACTGTCTCTTATTAAACACCCTAGCTCGGTTCCCTAATTTGTGGGTTCGATATCCATCCGAGGCCAATTTAGAAAACCGTGTCCGCCTCGTCCCATCCGACATCACTCCTCATCGTCCAACCTGTAAACGTGATCGGCCATCTGCTCGCTTCTGTCCTGTTTGCAACATCTTGTCTGGGAGGAAAAACCAAGGAAGAATAAAGTAGAGACGCTTCTGTTTTTTTTATTATTTCGCTCTGTCTCCCTTGCTTTCCAGGGCAGCCCAGGCTATTTACTGGTCTGCTCAGGTATTCTACTTTTCAAGCCTCTGGGAAGCTACCCTTGAAAATCCATGTCTGCAGCACAGTAAAGTCTTAGTCTTACTGCTGATCTCAGTATTGACTTCCGTACTTACGGTTTCTTTCTTTTTTCCTTTTTAAAGGCTCACCATCCTCTGCAGTCCACGTGCTCGATTAGAGTTACTCTGACTTTGCAGCTCTTGGCGTCGGCTTTGAAGGCAGACAGGGTGGGAATGACCGGGACCCCACCTGCAGCTGCGTGAGATGTGTCTGGGGTTCGGGCGAGTAAGTGAGCACAAAGATCGGGCACTTTGCAAATGCAAACCGTCAGTCGACTTCACAACTCTGTGCTAATGTGATTTCTCTGAACATCGAGACAAACCCTATCTTAACTCAAGAATGAGAACCAGGTATACGGTCTTGTGGGCGACGTGTACGGTGCTGTATTATGTTAGATGCTTATTACTCTGTAATTTAGCCTCAAAATCTTTTCTTTTATCATCCTCTGAAACTTCTTGTAAACTGTGTTTTAGAGAGTTTTAATAAAATCTATGGCTGCCCCCACATGTGGACTCAAGCTTCAAAGCTTACCATGTCATGTGACGTAAACGTTTAGAATTTAAATATAACAAACACATGTGGAACCAATAAGTTCTGGATTTTAATTCCAACACCTTTCCTTATTTGAAAGAAATATCCACAGCAGCAACGAGTCTTCTGGCCTGTTGGCAGCAGCTAGGCAATGGCGTCCGACTTCACCAACTACATATTATATTTAAACCCCGAAAGATGTGATTAGGGTTGCTCCTTTTAGTCCTAAATTCACAGCATTCTAAAAACAGACTATTAAGCAGGCCTCCTGCCTCCCAGAAACAGCCTGCTGTATCCACAAAGCAAACGGAGATTTGACACAGCTGTGTCAAAAGCGCCTGCCCGAAAACTTATTTCCTTCTGCCTATTAAAAATGTTTATTTAATTAACAACATTAGTCGTAGTGTTTGTAAATGATATGCTATGTGTGTCATATATTAGGCTTGAATGACCCACGATGTCACTGAGTTACCTTTATGATGCAACCGTGGTTTGCATAGGACAAGAGGCTACATTCCTGCCAGAGATGCATCCTCAGCATGTTAGCAACATTTGTAGAGAGCTGGTGTCCGCTGGCCACATTTGGTTACTTCGCCACAGGCCCGTGATGTGGGCAGAGCCAGTAACATGTGCATCTCGCAGCTTTAGGGGGAATTTGGAGCCTGGCACGTGCTCATGTTTCCACGGGTCCAGGTTGACTTCTATTTTTTTTTTTTTTAAGTTTCTTTTAGGGATCACATTTAGATTTGCGGGAAATTTCAACGACAGGGCAGACTTTCTTAAACGTCTGAGGGTGTTCCACGCACCTATCCTACGCCAGGATGGCGCTTTATGTACGTTTTCTAGATAAATTCTCACGGTAACAGGCTCCCGTGTTGAACTCGAGGCCGATAGAGCTAAGGTAATTGTCTCAAGGTCGGGTGGCTTCCCATGGGGCAACCAGGGTGGAAGACAAGGCCGTCCGGTCAGCGGAAGCCGTGAGAGCATCATTCCTCTACTGTGCCGACTTTTTTATTACGGGCAAAATACGTTCGGTGCTGAACCTGTCTCTGTGTGACCCACGTTCGATTTAAGCCGATGACGTCCGAGACGTGCAGCCTAAATGGTGGCTCACGTGCCTCCTGTGCCAAAACACTCCACCCACAACCGCCTGGATTTTAACAAGAAGCTGGAACGTGATGTTTGCTTGTCCTACTGAAGCAACGATGTTTCTCAGATAAACTTTAACTGACTAGGGGAACAACTGGAATGATGGAACGATTTAAGCCTTTTCTGTAGAATCTGAACACGTTATGGTGACATAGTGTGACCCACAGAGTCACTCTGAGCAAGGCTGTTTAAGGCAGATTTTTTTATCTTTCTTATTTTATGTTTTATTTCATTTCATTTCCATTTTCAATTACAGTTGACGTTCAGTATTATTTTATCTTAGTTGTGGGTACACGGCACAGTGGTGAGACACTTATACAACTTACGGAGTGATTCCCCCGATGACTCCAGTCCCCACCTGTCACCATACATACTTACGACGTCATTTTGACGGCTTTATCTGGCAATAGCGACAAGTTTCTTCGGGGACTTTTACGCATGCTAAAGATGCTACAAAATTAGCATTCGCAGATTGCATCTCTATAGGAAAAAGTGTTTGCCTTATTAAACTATATTTAAAAAAAAAATGATAGTTCCCTCGGATAATAATTCCAAGTTTGGAAAACAATAATGTGGGCTTTGAGGTATAAATATTGCTTTTCTTATAACCAGGGTTAGTAGATGCTTCTCCCAACACAGAACTGCGTCTTCCTAAATGGCACCGGATGCTGTATGCACAAAATTCATCGGTTGTGCATAAATCTGTGGGGCCACCTCCTAAAATGGGCAATTATCGAACCTCCGAATTTAGTTTATGAAATTTCATCGACTGAAATAATTGTTTAAGTGTAAAAATTCATCATATGCAAAGTACCGCTTTTGCCTCTGACATAATACTATTCCTTAGTTCAGGATGATATATTCAAAATACAATCTCTTTTTTAAGATATTATAGAATTTGCTCCTAAAATCCTTTTTCCAACAGTGCTGTGTTGGTAAAGACACTTTGGTTAGAAACGGCAGAAACGGTCTTGAAATGGACTAAGGAAAATACGTCAGGATCACCACCCCCTGTTCTCTGTTTCCCTTCGCGAATCCTGGGGTGAAATATCTGTATCTGTGATCGCTTCACTCATTATCAATGCTTAAACCCGCAGAAGGACCTCTAGTGTCAACTTATTTGGCAAATAACTTGACAACTTTATAGACCTTACGTCCGCTCCCACCACAGAAACCAAAGGCTGTATTTTAAGTATCATTTCCTTGGTTTTGACTCAGGTCCTGTGGTCTTACTAGTTTTCTCTCTTTTTCATATTTATTATATTTTTATTACAAACTAGTCCTTAGAGAAATGTTAAATAGTATCTAAAGTAGACCGTACCTATCTCGAGTGATTCAAATATTGGATTTTATATTGTCTCTACAAAGACTGTGAAAACCACTATTAAAAATCTGTTTGGGTGGTTTTTTTTCCCTTCGTGGAAAATTTTGATTTTTTTTTCTTTTTGTATATTTGCGTGCACCGGCAGTTCGTGGGAGAGAAGGAAGGTTGCTTTGCAACTCCTGGAGAGACTAATGGCAAAATCTCTGGATGAAAAAGAGCCTTTGCTGATAATACTGCTTTGTATCTGGGGACTCTGGGCTAGGTGATCTCAGCACAAATCCTTCCTGAATGCAGCCACAGTTAATTATCGCTCGTTGTCAAAATGCACCAGAAATATCTCACAAGTTGTCAGCCTGCCACCCTGGGGAAGTGACACGTTTTGACAACGACCTATTTGTTGATTTTGGTGTTTACATCGCATGTGACAAGTACACTTTAAGATATTGGGTCTTCTTGTTCTTTCTTGCGGCCTTCTCTATTTTCCACGTGAGTTATTTTCCTGGCTCGGGTCATAATGCCAGATTCGGGACTGGCTGCCACTGAAGTCTTCGGTCTCATACAGAATGCCACACAATGGGCAATGGGCACTGGGCAAGGGCCGCAGTGTCTCTCAACAAGGGTGAAGCCACACCAGCGTTCTTTAGAATTTGTAAAAAAAAAAAAAAATGGTTTTATCATTAGCAAGTCTAGATAAACCTGATGGCAACAGACTTAGAAAATTTCTCTCCAATAATCCATGACCGAGGTTCTCATTAAAATAATATTGGTGCAGGATCATTAAATTACGCATTAAAAATTGTTAGTGTCCATAAGAAAAAATCAATTCAAAA
>NW_011889096.1:443579-445237 GCF_000151845.1 Pteropus vampyrus | reverse complement strand
GCTTTCAAATCTCAGAGCATGTCTTCTCGCTAGCACCAAGGTACACGAGAATTTCCACTGGACCTCTGCGTGCAACCCAAAACATGTTAGGCACACAGCTGTCTATGGAAAAAAACAAACAAACAAACAAAAAAACAGAACAAGACAAAAACAACACCCCATCCCCCCGCCCCACACACAGAAACCTACTAAGAAATAATACCCTCGTGACTCTTTGCACGTTTGGATAAACAATCACTTCTCCATCTAGAAAACGTCTGGCTTGTAATTTGAAGATGATTTTTAGGATCCGATTTCTATGGCAGGGCTCAGATGTGGATGCTAATGACCATGTTCATATCCTCGGAACCATATTCATCCATACTTCCCCTGATCCCAGTTCTTCTGGAGGAGAAGGTGGGTACAGTCAACACGATAAGGAAAAAAAAATAACTTCCAAAACAGGAGACAAAGGTAGTTTAGAAAACATATTTCATTAGGAAGAAGACAGATTCGTAAATGTTTGTGTTTACAGACTGTTGTATTCAAGAGAAGCTTGGGGTTCTCCATTTAGAAGAGACAAAAAAAAAAATGCCTTCCATCGCAGACAGAGAGAGGCTGCCACATGTCAGCCCACGTCCGTTCCTGTCTTCATCTTCATTCCGTGGCCTGGGGTGTTTGCCCAGCCCGGGCCGGTAGGCCTGCAGGTGATGTTTCTCACCACCTCCTGGCACTGAGTGGGGTCAGGAGGCCACCCTCCGGGAATGTCCAGGCGGGGCCGAGCTGCTCGAATGATGCGCAGGGCACCCCCTTAGGGAGGGGGTCAGCCCTTGGAATCGGCCCGTTTCGTCCCCGAGCTGAGGGGAGTACCCTAAATCATGCCAAGTCTTCAGAAACGAAACCAGGCGGAAGTCTCCTTGAGTGCAGATGCTACAAACCACCGTTCATCCTGGAGGGAATATTTCCAGGACGTGTGAAGGTGATAGACATTATGCTCTCACGCTCAAGCCACTCAATAAGTGGGATTTTCTTTCTCTGTTTGTTTGTTTTACATCTAGTCCAAATCCAGAGCGATCCAGATCTCCTTTTAAATGCAGTTTGTATCTTACGGCGATGAAACGAATTCTCCTATGCATTGCTCTTATCATTTATTACGGCCTATGTTGTTATGGTTACACTTGAATAAAGCTAGTTTGATGACAAGGACGTTACTATTCCACATGCCTGCGATGCCCACATAGTAGAATATAATAAACATAATGCATATTTATGTAAAGATAATCATCCCTAAAATTTCTTGGAAACTGAATGTTCCATTATGGGAGATCTATTTTGAAATCCAACGCAGTTGACACATGTTCTATTTTCAGAAACAAAATTCAAATTGTACGTACACTTTGCAACTTCTTGCTCCGTTAATTGATATGGGTTATAGCGACTCTTCAAATATTTGCATATGACAGGTAGGTCAACGTTTGAGATGTCATTCCCGCATAGAATGAGGTTTGCATGACGAGATTTAAAAAATAATAATAATAATAACGTGACAGAGATGCAGTGCTAATGTAGTGCAGAGAAAAAAGATGTTTTTCTTACACGTGCAACGCTGTTGCTTTTTGTCCATTTGGTGAAACAATTAGAATGAGCAACATAGCTCGAGGGGATTTCAAAATCAGATT
>NW_011889096.1:441600-443529 GCF_000151845.1 Pteropus vampyrus | reverse complement strand
CAAACCTCACAAATAGAATTTTTATGGGGTGATTGAACTTAATACGGAAACATGGTTTCTGCTATGAGGCTGGTGCCGTCAGCCTAAAAGTCAGAAGCCTTTTAGAGTGAGAGGCGACAAGCGAGTATCTGAGATCATTGAGAACGGCTGTTGGGGATGCGCTGACTCAGGCAGAAGCCCAAACGGGGTCCCGATGAGGGGACAGAGGCAGTGGGTGTCTCTGAGAAAGGGGAGGGGACAGGGACGTCCACGGGAGGAAGGTGTGGCTATCGGTACAGATCACGTGACACAGAGACGCCGACTCTAAACAGTGTCTTTAATCCTCTGTCCAGAGTCACCGGTGCTGGAGTCGTGACCTCTGCTTTCTTGTCATCTTCGCAAACAGGTCTTTGGGACATAAGATTGCTTTAGGCCCTGCGTGAAGGTGACTCTGTCCTGTTTTAACATCCCGAAGGTCTGAGGATGAGACGAGCACGGACAGTAGCTCCGGCTCTGTGTTAAAGGGGCTCCGTTTATTATCATTATCCTTATCAATCATCATCATTATCATTATCATTATCATCATCATTATCATTATCATTATTATTATTATTTACACTGGCCTCTGACGGGCTTGCTTTCCGAAGCCTGACCTCCATCACTGGGCAGAAGCATCGTCGCTCCTGATCCAGTGTCGACGTTGACAGATGGGGTCGCTTTGGAAACCAGTTCTGCTGTTTCTCATGACCATGGACTTGAAATCAGCCCCCCGACCCCCTGAATCGGGAGCACGAGACCTTTGCATGCTCATAAGCTCCCAGAGCACGGCCACGCACACACTCAGGTCCCTTCCCCCGTGTCACCCGCCTGTGCTCCGGTTCGCGTGATCGTAACCTCCTTAAATTGTGTGGCGCCGTTTCAGTGTGAGTTCCTGCCCTCCATCCGACCTGTACGGTTCTGCTTTCAAATCTCAGAGCATGTCTTCTCGCTAGCACCAAGGTACACGAGAATTTCCACTGGACCTCTGCGTGCAACCCAAAACATGTTAGGCACACAGCTGTCTATGGAAAAAAACAAACAAACAAACAAAAAAACAGAACAAGACAAAAACAACACCCCATCCCCCCGCCCCACACACAGAAACCTACTAAGAAATAATACCCTCGTGACTCTTTGCACGTTTGGATAAACAATCACTTCTCCATCTAGAAAACGTCTGGCTTGTAATTTGAAGATGATTTTTAGGATCCGATTTCTATGGCAGGGCTCAGATGTGGATGCTAATGACCATGTTCATATCCTCGGAACCATATTCATCCATACTTCCCCTGATCCCAGTTTTTCTGGAGGAGAAGGTGGGTACGGTCAACACGATAAGGAAAAAAAAATAACTTCCAAAACAGGAGACAAAGGTAGTTTAGAAAACGTATTTCATTAGGAAGAAGACAGATTCGTAAATGTTTGTGTTTACAGACTGTTGTATTCAAGAGAAGCTTGGGGTTCTCCATTTAGAAGAGACAAAAAAAAAATGCCTTCCATCGCAGACAGAGAGAGGCTGCCACATGTCAGCCCACGTCCGTTCCTGTCTTCATCTTCATTCCGTGGCCTGGGGTGTTTGCCCAGCCCGGGCCGGTAGGGCTGCAGGTGATGTTTCTCACCACCTCCTGGCACTGAGTGGGGTCAGGAGGCCACCCTCCGGGAATGTCCAGGCGGGGCCGAGCTGCTCGAATGATGCGCAGGGCACCCCCTTAGGGAGGGGGTCAGCCCTTGGAATCGGCCCGTTTCGTCCCCGAGCTGAGGGGAGTACCCTAAATCATGCCAAGTCTTCAGAAACGAAACCAGGCGGAAGTCTCCTTGAGTGCAGATGCTACAAACCACCGTTCATCCTGGAGGGAATATTTCCAGGACGTGTGAAGGTGATAGACATTATGCTCTCACGCTCAAGCCACT
>NW_011889096.1:429882-439250 GCF_000151845.1 Pteropus vampyrus | reverse complement strand
GTTCGAGTCATTTCTCCTCCACGTTCTGTGACATTTTAAAACCCGATCCTTGGAATCAGGCGATGAGTTACCATTCTCTACTACGTTACTTCTGTGTCCTAGCTCCCTGCGGATACATTCAGATCAGGAAGTAAACACATTTTCGAGTTAGAAAGTGCCACGTAATGTGAAATGTAGACTGGAACAGATTCCAAGACGAAGAAATTAATGCCCGCACCCAAAGGCACCAAGTAATTATGTTCCAAAGAGTGTGGCTGCTAATCCACAACTGCCAGATGCACGGTGCTTTAAAAGAGATGCGACCTAGAAGGAATATTAACCACCTCTTTTCGTACCTCTCACATCCCACCCTTGGCGTTTGCCACGTTCTGCGAACCACGTATTCTTTACAAAAGCAGATCCAGTCGTACTTCGATGCAGTCTCATTCAGCCACCGAGAGCTCCACTGACCTGCTAGGGGTTCGCCTTGTTTCTGTTCGGGCGGATTGCACGGGTGTGAACTACCGGTGGGAATCAGGATGCGAGAGGCTGCGTAGCGGAGACTAAGGGAAAATCATGTAGTTGTGTAAAGGAGACAAAAATAGATCAATAAAACACGAGAGGGGAAAACTGCATCATTTTGTCATCTTTTTTGAAGCGTGGCTTAGATTCTCATGGGGAGCTTCTATTTCCAGGTCCTTCACGGCTAATGCGAACTCCTTTAGTAACTGCTTCGTTATGGTCACTTGGTGCCACGAGACAGACTTTATGGCCGGTTTACCATATCCAGATGCTCGCCTGCCGTCCACGCCCTTCTCCAAATGACTGCCGGAGACTCACATGTGCTAGAGAGGTTTTCTTAATTATCCTCACATATTTCTCATCCCACACAGCAGAGACTGAGTTTGGCGAGTTACATCCCAAACCCCGTCCGTTTGACTGAACCCCATCACATCTATAGATTAATTTAAGATGAATGTGTAGCATCCCAAAGTCATAAGAAAAAGCATGTAGCATTTTGAAATAATAAAGAGCCCCATAGCATTTGATAAGATTACACGATGTGCATGCCCGGTGCAAGATTCTCTGGACTGCTCTGTGTTCCTGAATTATTTTTGAGACGTGGAAGCTTAGAACGTTCTGATGATGCATGGTCTTTCAACGGGAAGCCAATTTTGCAGGGGCTGCTGTACAGCAGACCTAAACCTGTAAGATTTAGTAACTAATCTTGCAAGGAAAGAACATTATGCATTAATTGACTTCTGCGGGCTTTTCATTTCTGATGTCTCCGCTGAAAACAGCTGCTGTAGCAGGTGGCCGAGGAGTGTGCATAGAACAGTGGGAGATACAAACTCGAATGTCTCCTCGGTAAAACAAATAACAGTAGCTACGACAAATGCGAGCTACCTTGGCATTGAGAGACCACTTCAAAGGATTAAAAAGGCATTCTATAATTTAATTCCTCAGCTCTAGAGAGCTGATTTTGTCTTGTTATCCATATCAGCTTCAAAATCAACTTGATTTTTCTTCAACACACCTAAACTGAACAAAACTAAACCAATGAAAACTCACATGCAGAAAGCGTGAATTATTTCCATTTGTGTGTGGCCGAGAACCAGGTCACTGGGACCCCCCTCCCCCAATCTAATGCACTGTATTTCTCACTGGAAACAAATACGTGATGGGTACATAATTAAATGAAACAAACCCATTTAGGCAATAGTTTGGCTTTCATCTAAAGAGAAATTTTCATCAACTTCCAGAAAACTCATTTGGTGAGATTTGAAAGGTAATTGCCTCTGGTTTCCACATAAGAAATATTTCTCTACAGTCAACGCACATTCTCTCTCTCTCTCTCTCTCTCTCTCTCTCTCTCTCTCTCTCTCTCTCTCTCTTTTTCATGGAGGAAGCTCACAACCACATTTGCAGTCTTCCAGAAGGAATAATTCACTTTCGGGTATTAATAATATTGTCACTTATTAAGTCTCATTTTGATAAAGAGATGGTTCGTGGGTAATTTATGTTTGCCTTATTTGCCACAGCATGTTTTTGTAGATGTTAAGTTAAAGAAAGCCACGAGACAGGAAATTCGATTTGAGGATCATTTTTAAATACATTGTAGCAAAATTTAAGCGGGAAAACTACCTTCTAGTTACTTTTAAAGGCTCCGACATAATGGAAGAGCCTATATTTTTTGTAATCAGATCATTTCATTCAGTCAGGGCTATTTAAAAACACACACATACACACACATATCTGGTCTGTCCTGGAGCATTGTACGGTCTCCGAGGACATCCCCATTATTTCACATTCTCACCAGGTCACTCAGAGACTTCTCACACACATGTGTACCTTAGAGAAGATGGTCTAAAGTGTGTCCGCTCAGATTAAAGCACACGGTCACCTGCAGGAAGGAGCAGGTTGTTCTGCAGCCACTGGCCATGTAACAATGACACCACACATGTCTCTGCATCTGCGGTACCCGCGCACATCTGCCTTTTCCATCAAAACCTGCCTTCTCCGTGTGCCGAGAGTTCTGTCCCCGTCCCCAGCTTTCCTTGGGCACAAGCCAGCCGGATGTGCTCTGCCCACCTCCTTTGCTGTGTCAGAGATGTGATTGTCTTGTGAAGATGAATTTGTAGCCTTCGCGTTCCTACCTGCAGCCATTTCTCAAGCAAAGATAGGTCTTAAGCTACAAGTATGTCTTTGATATTAGTTTTAATTTTTTCGGTCTTGTTTTGTTGTGTGTCTTACTCAAGAAACTCCATAAACGGGGCGTACGGTGAAGACGTACCGTCTTAATTCAGCACCCCGTAATCTCTCTGTTAAAATTTCTCCTTTATGAAATGTAAGTGCTATACCCCAGTGACTATCAATCACGCTGACCGCGTCCTGTGTCCACGCGAGAATTTATCTCTGTAATCTCTCCCCGTACTTCTTATTCTGCTTTGCAGAGGCCCCATGGCGCTGATCCACTTCAGGGAAATGTTCTCCAGGTCTCTCGCACCATCTTCATCCTGTTGTTGCTGTCATTTTTCGTAACGTGCGATAGCATACACTTGTGAATGACT
This sequence comes from Pteropus vampyrus, assembly GCF_000151845.1. Classification (NCBI taxonomy): domain Eukaryota; kingdom Metazoa; phylum Chordata; class Mammalia; order Chiroptera; family Pteropodidae; genus Pteropus; species Pteropus vampyrus. The sequence goes on along the minus strand of NW_011889096.1, from coordinate 436,200 downwards.
TGCGAAGGCAGACAATCAGTAACACACTCTGAGCTGTTTAAGGTTGGTGAACTTTGACCTAGACATAATGGCTATAATTTTGGAGGCTAATAAAATGAACAATATATGTGAATAATTGCCCATCAATGAGAAATATGGAGTGATTCCTTATGGAGTAGGTTAGAGCAGTATTTAAAAGAAAATTATTTGATAATCCCTACCAGATCGTGAGGGATGGACATGCTGTATGTGTGGCTTCTCTCAGGCTCTCCTAGTTCATGTCATTCAGGACAAGAGTCTTTGTGACAATAATTCAGATATAAATATTTCTGGTGCCTGTCACCAACGCCTATTCTATTTTTTAAACCTCTCTTTTGTCTCTACCTTTTATGCCAACACTATTGGGATAGTTGAGGATCATATAAAGTTGGTGCAAAACCTTAAACATTTTTTTACAGTAAAGACAATATATGATATTGTAGAAAAGTTAGAAAGTAGAAATACATAAAAGCGTAAGTATTATAAAAACGATCTCAAATGCCTACTGTGTCTTCTTACAATTTCTATGACTTTAGACATTCACACCAATTTTCATTTACAAAATGGGGATTTACGATGCATAGGATTTTGAGTACATTTCACTTTCCGGTGAGCCTTTTAAGCTGGACCTTTTTCCATTTCCACATATACGCACTGACATCGTCCTTCTGAACGGTTGCGGAGTGTGTATGCCCGTCGTGACTCCTGCGTTTGGCTATCCAGGGTGTTTCTGCTACGTCTCAACGGCCACACTTAAGGAGCTTGTGGTGTCCAGGTGCTAAATGGAACCCACCTACCAGCTGCTCCTCGTTCATTCGCATGAACCGGAAATCAAAGTAAAGAGCAGCCACGGAAGACTCGGAGGAACGCAGGATTTATGAAACTGCCGGGGAAAGCAGAAGGAATCAGATTAAAGAAACTAAAACCCAAAGGGCGTGATCTGAATTCTTCTTCAAAATGTGAGAATGGTACCGAGTTTCTCTAAAGAACAAGGTTTCTAGAAGAGTCAATATCTGAATATGTATATTTGTATTTAGAGATTATTTACATATGTGCATATTTATATAATATATCTACGTGTGTGTATAGACTTATTAATCTCTATCTTTATCATCAATATCTCTATCTGTGTCTATAGGAATACCTATATCATGTACATCTATATTTATATCTATCTATATCTATATTTCCCTATATCTATATCTATCTATCTATGTATCTATCTATCTACCTACCTATATTTATCTATAATTTAATGTCGCCCAGCCCCAAAAGTAATACTGAATGACACTAGGGAAAAGGGGCTCCTGAATAGCCAAGATGACAGTAATTATTATTTGTTAGTGGTTTATGTTGTGACAGGTGTTTTTCATATATTAAATAATTTAATATCTTTGAAAAGACAGCATGCTACTCTTACAGCCTCATTCTTCCTTTTAGAGCCACGGGGATGGAGATTGGATGAGAGATAAACTGGTCCAAGGCCGGGTGAGCCGACGGCAGCGTCAGCGTCAGTCTCATTTTCTGAGTGATGCTCTGAGCCCCACATTTGACAAAGAAAGAAGCACAGGGGAAGTGGCGATGCCCGAAGCATCTTCCATCAACTCAAGTTCCTGCTGTGCCTATTTCCATCTTGCACAAAGCCAGTTGATTTCAAATGGTGATCCTTGGTGGCAACGAATCGTGGAGTCATATTTATGACACACAAATATATCTCCTAAGTAGCCTCATTGTATGAAGCACATTCCATTGTACCTGTAGTCATATTGTGGAATATTTACATCTATTTCTTTCTCTAGACTTTTATTTGTTTTTTTTTGTTTTTTTGCAAACTTGACCTAAGCTAATCTAAATCGTGGGATTCTCGTGAAGAATTAGGGCTAGCAGGCTTTTTATAAATTTCATAATAATTATATAATAGAGCAGAAGACGTGATGACTGAACACACGATGACATCCAAACATACCTGAAGTCAAATGAGATGAAGGGGGGGAGGGGGTGGACGCAGAGGACACCGCCCCCTCTCTCCATATCCGTCAGAAGCGGGGAAGCCTGTGCTGCTAGACCTTCTCCTCCTAGTGCAGCCCGCCCTGAGTTGCAAATTCCTTCCCCCGCCCCGGGCTAGGACAGCTGCAGCAGAGAAAGAAAGCTCATCTTCATCAAAATAGGCTTTGCAGCCCTCCCGTGGATAAACACTCTCCATTTATTAATGACTTAATCCTTTCATAAAAGCTTGCTTTGTTAAGTGGCTCTGCTTTGCAAAACCAGCCCACACAGATATTTGCATGAATTCATTAAATTATGGTCCCAGGCTTCTGGTAAACCAACTGCCTCTATCCCTACCAAGCATGAGAAAGGATGACAGAATTCGTTGTGTTCAATTAGGAGGGCTGAAGTATAATCCTTTTTAACACACATCCTTCTGAATTTGATGCGCGTTACTGTCTTATTTATTCTTTAATAACTCATCATCATTAATGTCCTTCATGTTCCTTTTCGGTTGAAACTAGTAGATACGCGATGATGAATGTGTGGACCGACTAGTCAGTGACCGTCTAAAATGTGAACTGAACTGAGTTACTAAAATATTGTTTCATCGTAAACGGCGGTTCTGGTGGTTACGAGAGAATTCACACTTGAAGAACTAGTCCTTTATGAAGTGTGTGTGTGTGTGTGGGGGGGGGTTGGAATCCCAAGAGATGAGCAATAAAATAAGCTAAAATGCAATCAGATATGAAGCAAAACACAAAAAGAAGCACCGAGATCATTAATAAAACCATTCAGGGAAGTGCCATATAAAAGCTGAAAATATCAATACTTATAAGTCAGCTGTAGTAATAAGTCAGCTGTAGTAATAATATATAATACTTATAAGTCAGCTGTAGAAATAACATCACATGTAAATGACACAAAATGAACTTTTAAAAATTATTTCGATACAAATGTATATAGAAAAACGTGACTACTGTAGAAGACTACCACATTTTACATTAAAAATAAACACACGCAAAAAAGAGGACACGTCAGTCACTGGCCCGAATGGACTGAGAGGGACCCGATTTACCATCTTCCATGAAACAAATCTAAAATAGAGAAAATAGAAGGACAGGCAGCTTTTAAGATAGAGATCACCCGGGTCCAGGAATAGCTCCTGTTCCAAGCAGCCTTCCTGGAAAACCTCACGAAGCATGGAGTGTTGGATAAAGTGCATAGAAGGATTCTGCCTCATTAAAGAATAAATAACATTTACCTGACCACCACTTGGGTCCAGTCTAACAACCTTAATAGCGAGATGTAAAAGAACCAAGCTGTGTCCACCTAATTTAAGTGTGACCCAGAACAGACAAGAATACAAAAAAAAAAAAAAAAAATCCAGTATCCAATGTGGTCAAATTCACGATGTCTATATATCGGACATAAGAATTAATTGTAAAATATCTTTTATTGGAAAACTAAGGCTTCTCCAATAAAAGATATTGGCATCAAAAATACAGAATATGCAGGACAAATATGGCATCAAAAATACAGAATATGCAGGCCAAATCTAACAAAAACACTTTAAAGAACTGGAAATTATAAACGAAAATATTATTCCAAAGCAATAGAGTTAGAAGACCCAGTACTCTTAAGATATCAACTACCAATGAATGTTTTTCAGCTCATTTTTCTTCTTTTAAATTGTTTTGACTAGGCTTGGTCTTTTGCATATCTATATGCGTCTCAGATTCAACTTGTAATTCTCTACCAAAAAAAAAAGAAAAAAGAGAAAAAGCCTACTGGAGATTTGTGTGAGATTTTATTAAAAGTATAGGTTAATTTGAAGATAACTGACTTCTGAGCAATACTGAGTGTTCTGACTCTTACATATTCTGTATATGTCAATGTTAACCCATTAGTAGGATTTAAATATGTGCTTTTTGTCAATTATGTCTCAGTAAATCTTTCGATATACTGAAGGATCGAGTTGCATTAATTGAATTTTGAATGCTTAAACAACCTTCACACTATAGTATAAAAATCTACTGTGTTATGATGTATTATATTGTTCTGTCACTTCCTATGTATCTTTAACTTCTTTTGATTAATCATCCATTTTCAGGTAATATATCTACCAGGTTTTGCTCTCCACCTCCAAATATTTCTTAAATCTGTAATGATCTGTAAACATCAAATCTGTGAATATTACCTATTTTTTTTAGGAAAGCAAATCTGAAATAACAATGGGTTAAATCATTCATATCAGTTAAATACGGGCTCCGGGGCTTCAGACATTAAAATATTTCACAATTTTAAATGCAAAAATGAACTACGACATGAATAATAGGCTAGGAAAACCATAGAAACAAGTAGGTTACAAAATATCATCAAAACAATTTATTGAAAGTCTGTAGGGAAGAAATACTGAGATATCAGGACATTGAAATGTAAAGGAAGTGGACAACCTCGAGTCTTCAGCGGTGAGGGGAAACCAGCCTCGGTAATAATAAACATATTAAACTTTTAAAATATGTTACCGTATGTTTCTATTAATTTCATAAAGGTTGCTCTAACCCTGCCTGCCATGGATACTGAGCAAATCTTCCTACCATACTCATTATCCTATGAAAGCGGCATAGAGTTGGGGAAATCAGTTGTTAATTTGAATGAAAAGCCAGGAAACTATTCCCACACTTTGCTCTGGCAGTTAAGTGACTGCAAAAAATAAACTCCCAAAATACCGAACAATCTGTAGTAAAAACGTGTTTGTGACAGAGTTTCTTACAATTTCAGAATGTTGCAGATTGGCTAATTCCTGCCGATCCTCTCAGAACAACATGTGGGCTGGCGACCGAAATGAGGACGAGGAATATTTTAGAAAGCGCGGGGGATGTCTGATGTCTACATATATAAAGCAAAACCTTTCTTTTGCTCCTATATTAGTCCTTTGATGTCTGCCTTCTGGCAGGCATTCCTCACGAGAGAATCTAAGGACCCAAATGTTCTGGGGGTTTTCTTCTCGGTTGCCCGAAACCACCGAGGCCAATAAGCGAATTTGGAAGAGGGTCACAGAAAAGCAGAGAATGGAATCTGTCCTTCTGACACCATGCCAAGCCTGTCCCTGCTCCCTGGATGGCTAGCATCTGGGTATTTTGTTGGAATTTGCACTTGGGCTGCACGTGTCCTCGTTACGAGGTAAACAAATCACACGTATATCCTGTCTCTCGTGTGTGCTCACACTCACGCACCAACGTTTCAGCTGTTGGCTTGTTGCACGCCATCCCCTCAAGACCTCAGAAAGCACCACGCACTACGAGCTGGCTCCTCACAGCTCAGGCAGGGGCCGAGCTATGATTCCAGGGATGGTATTTTTTTCGTAGCGGTGGAGAGCCTGGCAGCTGAAGCTTTGAGACTCCCGTGCTTTTGGCTGCCCCCATTCTTCTGCTGCTTCTGCCAATAGCTCGTGTCCCCTCTGAGGCTCCCTCAAGGTGTTCGCCATTCCACCGGCACTGTCTGTTTCAGGGTGGCACCTGCCTCGAGATTGAGAATCTCTGCCTGTCACTGTGTCTCCACCCCCAATGCCCCCACTGCCCAGATCCTTAACCGTTGCCCACGCGGACGAAATCCATCTGATGACACACACAGTCCTCACCTCAATCCTCCCCAGTCTTTTGCCCAAACAAAATACCTTGAATCATCTGGCTTTGCCATACTGGCAGGTAATATGTGGGCGCATCGAGCTCTCTCTTGGAATTTACAACTCAGCATAACCATGAGGTATGCGTGGCATCCTGGAAGGGGCAGCAAGCCTCGGTGGCATGCGACAGAGGCAAGCTTCCTTCCTCCCACAAGGTTTCGGAGTCTGCAGCCTGGCGAGACTTTTCTTAAATAGCAGTTAATAAAAGATTGAGGTGGGGGATAGTAATTTAGCGATTCCTAGAGTCTTGAGCTGAGCTTTCTTTGTCTCGACAGCTGGAACATCTTTCATGCCCATCATGAGCATCCCAGGAACATCTTGATTTTTCTGTCCAAAGATTCAAATGGCTCTGACGGTTCATTTTGTTTGAATAAAACAGTAATTGATAGGATTTGGGGGAGAAAAACAGGTCCTTCATATAATCAATTCAATGATCTAAGATCAAGGTACTTGCTGGGGATGCCTGGGTATGATCCCTGTGAATAAGTTGTAATCATTTTCTTTTTTGTATCTTATTTTTTTATTCCCACGGAAGTGCATCTTGCATAACAGATTTCATTCTCGAGTCACAGTGACCACCGTCCAGGAATCGGCCTGTGTGTCCCCAAGCCTACAGCCCTTGGTCC
>NW_011889096.1:424425-428757 GCF_000151845.1 Pteropus vampyrus | reverse complement strand
GGATTTGGGGGAGAAAAGCAGGTCCTTCATATAATCAATTCAATGATCTAAGAGCAAGGTACTTGCTGGGGATGCCTGGATATGATCCCTGTGAATAAGTTGTAATCATTTTCTTTTTTGTATCTTATTTTTTTATTCCCACGGAAGTGCATCTTGCATAACAGATTTCATTCTCGAGTCACAGTGACCACCGTCCAGGAATCAGCCTGTGTGTCCCCAAGCCTACAGCCCTTGGTCCTGGAGAAGTTTGTCGATTTTCAGGTAGCAAACACTTACGCAAAATGCGTGAAAAACGGCCACTTATCTCTGAAAGATATCTCCACTTTCTGGGTGTGAAATGTGATACTTTCCCTCGAAAATCAAGTCCGTGGAACTCACAAATTACGTTAGTTCTAAAATATGAAGTTAGACCCTAGAAACCAATAACCAGGCTATCGACTGCCCCGGCACTCTGGCTCACGGAGGTTTAATAAATGCCTTCCAGGGCCCACTTAATAACACGTTATTGAGTTTTAGGGGAGAAAAAAAAAAGATAGCCATCATTTTTTACTCCGCATTAAACCGACAAATACAGAAATAATAAAACATACTATATGATAATGTCAGTACATTTAACTTATCTGGCATGAAAAGGTCATCTTTTGAGCATTTTTGCTGGATTCAAATGAAGTCTCTAGATATTCCAGATGGATATTTCAAAATGGACTGTGAAAAAAACATCAAAACGTACCGGTTCTCGATAAAGAAAACCTTCATCTTAGTTTGTTGGTGCTCCCACATGTATGTTACAAGTTGTTGTGATTCTTCGAATGTCATGAGACAGTAGAGTTCGAAAAGTGCATTTTAAGATAAGTGTTCTTACTTTAGAAAATGTGTCACAATATTGACAATTACCAATACTTTGCCTTTTAGAAACAGAACGTATTATCTTTCTATCCTTCGGAGCGGTATTTTCCATTATGACTTTCTGCAATGATGAAGTCTCTGTCTGAGCTGTACGATGGTTGTAAACGGCCAGTCGTCATAGTTATGTTAAAAAGAAATGACTCGAAGAATGAATTCCATACATAAAATTCCACATTTCGTACAATCGCGAAAATATACCATTCTTGAAATATCTTTTAAAAACACCTCCCCGGATTTTAATGTGTGTTGTAAGAATTATATGTACAAATGGGATTGTTTCCAGAATTATATAAGCATATTGGATATTTTATCTCTTGGGTCCTAATTTTGAAGGTCACTTAGATCTCACCCTAAACACAGCCTCTTTGCATAGAATCTGTTCTTTCGTTATTAAATATCCAAAGTGTAAGGCTGTGATGATACCAGGTAACTTCTCCTGGATGAGAGACCCCACATTATAATGTTGTCTGAGATTAAAGAATACATTATTATTATTATTATTATTATTATTATTATTACTTTCATTATTATTATAACAATGTATTTTCTTATCTACAAGTCTAAGTCTCAAGTGATTCTATTTAAAGCAAACCTAAGTTTCAGTTGATGAAGTTACTGGCGCAGACACACTTAGGAGAGCATCTCACTCAAGGTGAGAAGGACTCAGAAATTCCTCAGCAGCCACCTCAGCTCCAGGAGGGAGCTTCCTTGAAAGAAGAAAAAGATGCATTTAACAGGACGGTGTGCGGTCTAAATGAGTACAACAGTTCTTCTATGTGTCCTTGGCACATAAGTTTTTTTTTTTTTAATACATACGCACTCTCTGCTTGGATATACAACAAGGGTGGACAAATGTTTTTTCTGCAAAAGGTCAAAATAATCGATATTTCAGGCTTTGCAGACCTTCAGGTCTCTGCTATAATGATTCAATACTACTGACTGCGTGCCCACACAGCCGTAGGTAACAGGTACAGAGACGAGCCTGGTAATTTTCCAATAAATGTTATTTGCAAAACCCGATGTCAGGCTGGACTCAGCAGAGCATCAGATTCAGGCAAACTCAACACTTGTATTTAATTTTCTCATGGCCGGTTTGGATTGTTGTTATTAAGGGTGCATACATAAGCACAATTGTCTCTTATTAAGGGTGCATACATAAGCACAATTGTCTCTTATTAAGGGTGCATACATAAGCACAATTTATCTCACAAAATAGACAATGATTAAAAAAAAAGTTTTCGTGATAACTAGAGAGATAGACGGGAAGATGCAAGAATTTTGCCAATGACAAGAATGTAGAATGTTGCACCAGCATTGGAAAGTTTTCAGGAAAATTCCGAAATCAAATATAAAAACATCAAGCAAAGGAGAAATACTATTCTGCCTACCTCAGTGGTAAAATGTGCTTGTGAAATAATCATTTCATTTTTTTCTACTAAAACATTGAAAGGGACGTTTGTTTCTTTTCATTGTACTTCTTTCTCTTTTCCTGTCCTGCTCGTTAGAAAAGGTGAAATTGATGGTTAATTTTCTACGGAAAACGAAGGTACCTACTGTTCTGTTTGATCCATTCTCATTGACCCCAAACTGATTTTGCACACGATACTGAATGGATAACGATGAGTTTATGCTCCTGTTTAAACAGCTCATCCATATAGCTCAGGAATAATGATTAAACGTGTCAGGAAGTTAAAATGACTCTGTTAAAGAGGGTAGAAATTTTCGTTTTTACCCCCAGCCCTTATGAAGGTGGTAAATTTAGAATTTAGCCCCGTATATGATACACAATAAATTTGGGCACATTTGTGAACTTAAAGGATGTTAAAAAAAAAAATCGTAAAGTAAGAGAGGCTGTAGACCTGTATTTGTCTTTGAAGATCTGAGAAAACATACAAAAGATGTAAATCAAGGAATCTTGCTCAGAAAAAGGCTAAGGAACACAAATATAAAGAATCCTGAAAATAGTTCATGGCTATGGGAAAGTTTCTCTCTGTTTCTAAAGCAAAAGTCACAGAAGTTAGGTCATTCTTTCTACAAATTGCAGAGATTTTTTTTTTTTTTTAAGGAGCATGGCAGTGTGACAGTTGCCAAAAGGGTTGGTAGCCAAGCATACCTTCCCCATCCCACTGACTCTCATAATCCTATCTCTGAGGATAGTCCACGAGTCCTCTGTATTGAACGTGTTTAAAATTTCTGATTCAGAACCGCTGCACCACCAACACAGCTGAGAAGCCATCGGAGGGTGAACCATCTCTGATGACATAGAAATGCTCGCAGGACCCGAATCGTTATCTGCTTCTCCGTGGTTGTCTCTGAACGTGCACAGTTTCCCAATAAAACACATGTGGGTCCAGTCCCGGGATAAAATCTGAAATGCAGCAGAGGGAGAAGAGATGAGAAGAGGCCGATGAAAAATAACACCTGTTCACGTGGAAATCAAAGTTTAATGTGATAGGTAATAAATGGAGTGACGTGTGAGACACTGGTCTCAAATGAGTCCAACAATGAAAGCAGGACTATTCTAATTCTAATGCGGACGATTGTTCGTCATAATTATTTTATATCCCATCTCTGACATTTCCTGGGCCAGATATTTTCCGGTGGGAACTGAGAGGAAGGGGCGAAGCCCTGACATTGGAGAAAGAAGAACAAGCAACATTAGACCAAGAAAACTACGGTGCTTTTACTGAAACGGATTTCCTCGTGGAGAAAACAGATCTGGAATCGGAAATTAGGTTTTCTTTGTGTTTGTTTATGCCACCCAATTCGGATTTGCACAGAAACACTAACGAGGTAGCACGTTAGCCACTGGAGGGTCTTCTGAAAAACTCTGAAAACTTCTGGAAAAAAAAGGTATCGTGTGGAGTGTGGAGTAAGACAGACAGAGAAAGAACAATGCCATATGATTTTGCTTACGTGTAGACTCTAAGGAACAAAATAAACGAAACAGAAACACCCTCCTAGCTACAGAGAATGTTTTGAGGTTTGTCAGATGGGAGGGAGGTGTCGTGGTGGGTGAAAGCAGAACGAGATTAAGAAGAACAAAATCGGTCGTGACAAAATAGTTTGGGGATGTAGAGTTTGGCGTGTGGACTATAGTCAGTAGTGTTGTAATCACTATCTGTGGTGTGAGATGGCTATTGGATTCATATAAATGTCGAATCACTATTGCATATCTGAAATGAATAGAATATTGTCTGTCAACTGTAATCAAAAAATAAAAAAAAATTAAAAACCAAAAAGAAGAAGAAAAGATCAATTCTCCAGAAATGAATTGTAAGCAGTTTTATAGCTTTGAAAGTTTAAATTTACACAGCGATAATATATTACGAACTGCGATTCTATATATTATGAATCTTAAAGATAGGAAGACACTATCGGTCATCTGCATTGGAGGTGCGTCAAATGATGTTAGGTTGACTCATT
>NW_011889096.1:418320-424375 GCF_000151845.1 Pteropus vampyrus | reverse complement strand
GGACTATAGTCAGTAGTGTTGTAATCACTATCTGTGGTGTGAGATGGCTATTGGATTCATATAAATGTCGAATCACTATTGCATATCTGAAATGAATAGAATATTGTCTGTCAACTGTAATCAAAAAATAAAAAAAAATTAAAAACCAAAAAGAAGAAGAAAAGATCAATTCTCCAGAAATGAATTGTAAGCAGTTTTATAGCTTTGAAAGTTTAAATTTACACAGCGATAATATATTACGAACTGCGATTCTATATATTATGAATCTTAAAGATAGGAAGACACTATCGGTCATCTGCATTGGAGGTGCGTCAAATGATGTTAGGTTGACTCATTCTCAAAAGAAGATCGTGAGTATGGTTTAAACCTTCATGGGCAGGTGTGCCCACCTGCGCCAATGTGTGGCTGCCGTCTACAAGAATATGGTGTCAGCCCTGAGGTAATCATAGCTGGGTAATTGAATTACAGGTCATCTTACAGAACGCCTTTCACACAGAAGTACACCTTGTACATATTTACTCAAGTCAGAGGCCAAAAGTACTATAGGCGACACATTCGTTTTTAATTAACTGGAGAAATCTGGTGTTTTTGAGCAGCAGAATTTATTTCTGGCGGAAGCAAACAGCCCTGTATAGGAAGACTACTTTATCTGAGCTTTTGAGGGAAGCATAAAAATATCTGTAGTAATACCGTAATCTTTTATGCGTGGAATTTACCCAGTGCTTTTCATACATTTTCTCTTTTTATTCTTGCAGTGGAAAAGAAAAGATGAGGAGGATAAGCATTATTAGTTCATTTGATAGAGAAGAAAATATAGCTCCAAATTATGATGAGCCTCGTACAATATCCGCCAGCTAGAAAGCAGGGCGGAGCGCGAGATCTGGGGTTTTCTCAAGAAACTATTTTTCCTATTGACCTTTGGCTCCACTAATAAAACAAATTCTCAGGTGTGTCCTCTGTGTTCCCCGGACTTTTGGGCGGAAGTTCTGGTTTTAAACTCCTGATCTGTCATTTACTGCATGATGCTGGGCGATGATTCCCACTGGTAAGAATGTATAACTTTTTAACAATTAAATTTCTTTGGATGGCTTCGTTGAATAACAATATGTAAGTTTCAAGTGTGTGATATTATCACACGTCATCTAATACCTCATTGTGTGCTCGCCACTCAGAGTCTAGTCTCCTTCCGTCACTGTGCATTTGACCCTCTCTCTTCTCCTTCCCACCTGTTGTTAACTACCATACAGTCACCTGTCTCTATAAATTTGTTTGTTTTCTTTGCACATTTGCCGTTTTCTGTTTTACATCCCACATATAAGTGAAATAATACGGTTCACAATTTTTCCTGTCTGACTTATTGTGCTCAGCATGATAAGCTGAAGATCCATCCATGTTGTCGCAAATGGCAGGATTTCATCTCTTCTTAGGGCTGAGCCATATTCCATCGTGTATGTGTTCCACATGCTCTTTATCCACTCATGTATCCATCGAAGGGCACTTGGGTGGTTTCCATGTCTGGCCACCGTGAAGAACGCTGCAGTGAACATAGGATGCAAATATCTTTTTGAATGAGTATATTTGTTTTCTTTTGGTAAATACACAGAAGTGTCCTTGCTGGATCATATGGTAATTCTATTCTTCATTTTTTGAGGGAATTTCACCCTGTTTTGCACAATGATTGCACTGATTTTCATTCCCACCAGCAGTGTATGAAGGTGCTTTTTCCTCCACATCCTGACTAGCGTTTGTTATTTCTTGTCTTGTCGATAGCAGCCATTGTCACACCTGTCAGAAAGAACAGATAACATGTGGGTGGTGCCGTGGAGCTGCTGGAACTCGCCATGTGGGGAACTACGTCTTCGTTGGCAAGAGCAAGATGTGCGTCACGGAGTCATCACTGGAGAGAGAAACATATCCTGGGTCATGGCTTTCTCTCTCTCCCAAATCATCGCGATGTCTTGGAGCTCCCAGAACCCGTGTGTGTGTGGATTGAGAAGGGACCTCGCATCTGGAGATGTGTGGTTAACTACCGTAGGACTTCTCAGGGTATTGTCATGTTGAGTGTGAATCTTTGAACGCTAAGAGTTGCATGTGAGAACTCGGTAAGTTTTAACTATTATCACCCAACTCTTCATACCATTGGCTGATACTCCCCAGGGCTTCTTTTCTTATTGAGAATAATGGATGCGTTTTTTTAATCACCCAGGAAAGTTTCTCAAGCCACAGACGCAGCTGCATTCTCCTTTTTCCCATCTGAGGGGTTGTCAAGAGAACAGCATTAAGGAAATCAGATTGGGAAGGAGAAATTCACGTGTTATAACAGCAACCACTGCAAAACAACAGCAACAAACAAACAAACAAACAAACAAACAAAAAACAAGGCAACCATTTTTCCCTCCTTTTTCTTGGAGTGTTTAAGAACAAATTTTTGAGGTCAGAATTCAGAAGATTGAGTGAGACACAGACTCTGGCAAGATAAAAGGGGGTCGGTGTGGTGTACCTAACGACGTTGAACACCTGACTCCCCGTCCTTTCAAAGATTCGTAACAACAAGCACGGCCCGGAAGCAGCGGAAGAGCAGAACCCGGAAGGACTAAGCTGGCTGTCCAATGTCTATGTCCACATTACTTAGTGAGTTCCAAAGATGGACGCCTAGAGGGATATTTACCTAGGCTTTGCACTATTTAAGTCCCTGCACCTTTACACAGGGCGTGGGACAGGACGGCACTAATAAATATTTAGATTTAATTCCCGCGAGCTCAGAAGTATAATGAGATCTTAACTTTGGAGTTTACGTGGATTTAAAGACAATAAGGATTCCGCTGAGGGACCCTGAGTGGAAAGGCATGTAAAAGGCACGAAGAGGCAGGGACCTACAAAAAAAAAATTGGTTTTCGAGCCACTGGAGGAAAAGTAAGGTTCACATATGCACTCCAAGCCAGGGAAGCCACGTATTTTAGGGCAGATGGTCGAAAATTAAAAGTCATCGAGAAGGAGTCTAGAAGGAAGATCACGGGAACTGGCCCCAGGAGGAAATCTCGGTTGGACTCTACGAATCCATTTTTTGGGGAGCGGCGGGGAAAACTCCAGGCGGCGACGACGTTCACAGAGAAGAAATTGAGAATGAAGACACGAGATCATGCAGAGCTGGGAGGGGCTGGGACCTGTTTGGTTTGGGCTGCAAAATAGGATCTTCCCAAAGGGCATCCTGGGCACGTCTGAACCCCAAATGAAGGACAGAGTGGAAAACGTGGTGGCAAATTTCTTCTGGCTTCTCAGTTGGGTTGGAGAAGACCCGAAATACAAGTTTCGTTGACTTTACAAGGAAGGAGATTTTATTATTTCCTTATTTCTCTTATTTTCCTTTCGATGCATGAGGAATTATTGTTGAGCCACAGCCATTTGCTCTTTGGGTAAGTCTGGTAAATGACCTATTTATTGGTCATCACTGAAAAGCCTTTGACTGCAAAACACAGGCTGGCTTGCCTGGGATGCTAAATACTGACCTTAAGCAGATAAGTCCATTTATTCTTTCTCTTTTCTCTCTTCCTATGATTAACCAGCAAGATCTATGGAGTTTGATTTGGGGTTTGTTTTAAAGCATAAAATAGAAATAGCTTTCTGGGAAACAAAGATGGTTTATTTCCTAACTGTTTAAAAATGCAGTCACATACCTACAAGCGATTCTTTTTCTATTACTTTTTATTTTTTCGCTTGGACCGTCTCTTGGCCATTTTTCTACTTATTAGCCCTTCCATCCGAAGAAAGAGATGAAACTATAAAGTGTCATTTTGAGACACAGAGTCTTATATTAGCCCAATCACCACCTCTGAGAGTCTGGACAATGCCTGCTCCCCTGGGAGTGTTCGAATCCACCAGCCCTACAAACTCTGTGTTCCTGCAAAAGAGTAAAGGATTCCAGCACACACGCCCCATCCTTCTTATTTTTCGGTGTGATTACTGCATTTCACACTTACCCCAGAAAAGGGGCTGCAAGACGATTATATATGACAGGTTAAATGTAAAATGCTATAGAATCCATTTGTTGCTAATATGAAAATCGCCTTAAGAACATGAAGAATCGACACAGATTTACATCATGTCACTTTGAATCTGAACGTAAATAACCTCGTAATCATTTTAAATCTTTCTATGGGTTAGCGCTGACTGAAAATCCTAAAAGAAACACCTCGTGTGAGACGGAATGAATTGATTCTTGCTTTGGGTAACTTGTTTGGTTTTACAGATCACAACTTAAAACTGGAATCTAACATATGGTCAAGTAACGTGCGATGAGGAAGCCAAAAATAGTCAAAGGGGAAAAGGCAGGCTCTTCAATAAATGGAGTTGGGCACATTGGACAACCACACACCAAAAGAATGAGTCTGGTCTTCTATTGACCTGACTTACAAAAATTAATTCAAATTGGGTTAAAAACTTCAATGTAAGACTGGAAATCACAAAACTCCTAGAATAAATCATAGGGGAGAATCTTCTTGGTAGCAGTCTTGGCAGTGGTATTGTGGATATGACACCAAACACGTAAGCCACAGAACCAAAATAAACAAGTCAGACTCCATCAAACTGAAAAGCTTCGATATGGCAAAAGAAACAGCCATCAAAATGAAAAGACAAGCTACAGGATAAGAGAAAATATTTGTAAAGCATGTATCCGATAAGGGCTTAATATCCAAAAGCAAATAAGGAATTCATACAACTCTATAGCAAAAAAAAAGTAATATTCTAATTAAAAAATGGGCAAAAGACCTAAATAGGCTTTTTTCTGAAGAAGAGATGGCGACAATTGGCCGACCAGTAGTTGAAAAGGTGCTCAGCATCACTCGCTCATCATCGGGCAAAAGGAGAGACAAAACCACCGAGAGACACCAGCTCGGTCCTATCACGACGGCTGTTATCAAAAAGACAAGGAACAGCACGTGTCGGCAAGGACGGGGAGAAAACGGGACCCTCCTGCTCTGTTGCTGAGGATGTAAATTGGTGCAGCCGCGATGACAAACAGTACGGAGATTCCTCAACAAATTAACAACAGAATTACCATAAGAGCCGGCAATTCCCCTTCTGGGTGCTTAGCTGAAGGACACGAAATCACTCTCTTGAAGAGTTATGTGCACCCTCGTGTTGATTGCAGCGTTATTTATAATAGAAATAATCTCAGTGTGTATTGAAGGATGGAAGGATCAAGAAAGTGTAATATATATATAATGGACTATTATTCTGCCATAAAAAAAGAAGGAAATTCTGCCATCTCTGACTACCTGGACAGGGTTTGAGGGCACTCAACTGAGATAAGTCACACATGGGAAGACAAGTATAGTGTGATCTTGCTGACATGTGGCATCTAAAACAAAACAAAACGAAAGCTCATAGAAGCGGAGAGTAGATTTGTGTTTGCCAGGGGCAGCGGCAGGGGAGCAGGGAAACGGACAAAGGTGGTGAAGGGGACCCACTTGTGGTTACAAGAGGAATAAGTCTCTGACCTCTAATATGTCTCGTGGCCCCTAGAGTCAATAATACTGTACTGTGTACTTGAAATTGGCTCAGAAAGTTTTAAACTTGAAAGTTTAGGGAAATGCAAATAAAAACCACAATGAGATACCACCTCACAGCTGTTAGAATAGCTCTAATCAATAGGACAAGTCATAACAAATGCCGGAGAGGATGTGGAGAAAAAGGATCCCTCATACACGGCTGGTGGGACTGCAAATTGGTACAGCCACTATGGAAGACAGTATGGAGGTTCCTCAAAACACTAAGAATTGATCTACCGTATGATCCAGCAATCCCTCTACTGGGTATTTACCCCAAAGACTTGAAAACTCATATCTGTAAAGATATTTGCACACCGATGTTCATAGCAGCATTATTCACAGTGGCCAAGGACACGGAAGCAACCAAAGTGTCCTACGATAGATGACTGGCTAAAGAAGCTGTGGTACATAAATACAATGGAATAGTACTCAGCCACAAGAAGAGATGAAATCCTGCCATTTGCGACAACATGGATGGACCTTGAAATAATCATACTAAGCGAAAT
>NW_011889096.1:404853-418175 GCF_000151845.1 Pteropus vampyrus | reverse complement strand
AAATAAATTTAAAAGGTTAAAAACTGGCGTCAGATGGGCCTGGGTTACATGTTTCTGTGACCCAGTTTTGAATGTAATCATTCCGATAAGTAAATGAAGTCAAATTTTAAGAAGTCTTTTTGTGATTAAGCGTTAAAGCAGGGGCTTCGCTTTCAATCAGTTTATTTTACGAGTTTGTTTTTTTTGTTTTGTTTTGTTGAATAACAGAGCAAATTGCGCTAAAAATTGCAAAAGCACCTCATTTCCTTAGGGCTCCACTTTCATCTCCTGAGATAGTTTTATTCAAAATGTCCTAACGCACGTGAGAGTTTTCCATTAGCACTAACGTGGGCACTCACACTTCTGTGCAGCATATTTTATGCAGACTAGAAATCGTTTTTTTTCCAGTGGCAAAATTTAACACTGGGGTTGTCAGCAAAAAGAGCTGGGAACCCCCTTTCTGGCAGCACCGTAAAGGTGGCCCGAACAGAGGGTTTGTACTCAAAGAATTGAACCATTGGTTGCATATTCCAGATGCAACCGAAAAACCATATTCGAAGCATCCCGCAGTTCCCATGAATTTTGCAAAAGACTGGAAATTCCTAAATTAAAAATAAGGTCTTCCAAACCCGGAAGAAAATGACATATCTGCCAACAGGGGCATGAACCTGAGCAAAACTCAAGAGCAAGAAAATAATAGATTAGAGCTTTTAATTAAGTAAGCTTCTGTCGACAGGACCACTTTACATTCTAAATGCAGTGTTTAAATAAATAGCCCTGCTTCCCTCACATTTTGGAAGATGATACTTTACCTAATGTCCTAAAGTATATAAACATCCCACCGTTCTGTTTGCTGGCTGAAATCCATGCCATTGGCTCACACTCGTATGCACAAGTGGGCGTGAGGTTTTCAGTACCGTTTCAGAGTGTCGCAGCGGAAAGTATTAGAATCACAGAGCCACGTCGATGAGTTTATTCAGGTCTTTAAAGCCAACCAGCAGGCTGAGCGGTTAATCTCGCCGCCTGGTTGGTGATGCTTGTGATAATAAGTTACATTTTCCAACCCAAAATGCAACGGCTACAACGACGACGAAAATGCACAGGCACTGTAGGAGTTACAGAAGAATTCATAGAGATGAAAATTAAAATGAAGGTGAATGAGCATGAAAGGTTAAGGAAATTCCTGGCGTGGGCTCCTTGATAAAGAAACAGCATGATAGATTAACCGTTTACTAGGATCATCATCAAAAAAATGGGAGAAAGCCCAAATGTATAAAGCAAGAAGCGATCAGAGGAAATCAGAGCTAAGAAGGAGATGAAGGCATCGAATCAATTCGTTTGATCCATGCCTTGCAAATGCATGTGAGGACTTAGATGGAATGGACGATTTGTTGTATAGACTGTTTTTTTTTTCTCCAAGAAGAAGGAGGAACTGGCCACTGACTCATCATGTAACCCCAGAGAGCACCCTCGCTCCCTGGCGCACCCACTCCCTCCTCGGAAGACTGCATTTCAGGTGCCCTCACAGCTTTTTCTTTGAAAATGAGATTTACTTGCTGATATTTTCTCTGCTTTTGAACATAGAAAAGGAGAAATAGTTCCAAATTTTTATTATAAAGCTAGAGATACACTGACGTGACGTCCGAGAAATACAGCACAGATGATGAATGGATGGAAATATTTTAAATAACCAGCAAACAGAATCCAGCTGATGTTAAGGAAAAGTTCTCTGGGATGACTTGAGATTTATTTCAAGAATAAATGTAAATTTCTGTATTAGTCGATATGCTAAATGTGTTATTTATAGTACATATAAGCCTTCACCATAAGTAATAAAAATAAATAAATCAAAGTCAACTCTCATCCTTCATTTAAAGGAAAAGTATTAAATAGAAATATATGTATAACATATATAACGTTTGTATCTACATGATGTTAAGATATATATCATGTTAACATATAACATGTAACTCATGTATATACTATAAATGTATCTACGTATAATACAAATGCATATAGTATTAAAGATACTAGTTAACAAAATTAAACATAATTAAACAGCTAAGAAAATTAGAGGCATACATATTACAAGGAAGGAGGTAATTTAATGATCATTTATATGTTTTTGATGTCATGAGTAGAAAATCCGAGAATGTCAACAGAGAAATAAAAGCAAATAACAAGGTTGGTACGTTAAAAGAATGCATGAATCGATTTTCTATAAATTTTTAAAAAACCGTTAGAAGATATGATACAAGACAGACAAGTTTTAGGAACAAAAGTCATGAATCTGTTCCCCAATGTGTTCAGAGTAGCATAACTCTAATACTAAACTCAGAGACGACCAAGAGCAAGTTAGAGCTCCATCTTTCAATAATTTTTTTATCGATGTAAAATTAATGAAATGACATATACATTAATATTCATATTAAGTGATCTAGTGAATATGTGTGTGCATATATATCTATCCCAGTGGTAAATCAACAAAAATTATATCAGTTAACGTATCATTTTCAAGTAGGATTTATTTTAGTAATGCCAGGTACAGAGCGGCAAAATTTGAAAAATTATTTAAAGTTAAAAATTACATCAAAAGAAGAAGGAAAATAATAGCACCAGTTAGATACAAGACTAATCGAGGGGATCACTTTGTAAATTATACTGTCTGACCGCTGTGCTGTACACCTAAATCTAGTGTAAAATAATATTGAATGTCGACTCTAATAGAGAGATAAACATTGTAAAAATAAATAAAACCTACCTTTAAAAAAGAGAAGGGGAAATAGACTCGTGACATCTCAATACCTGCAGAAGATGCATTTTAAAAGGATGATGAAATTCCAACTATAATGAATAAAATGTATTACCAATATGGACTAGAAGGATTTCTACCTTTAAAAAAATACTACAGCAAGGAGCATATTTTGGGGATGAAATGGTAAAAAAAAAAAAAAAATACCCCTGAGATTAAGAATGCGATAAGGTTATCTCTTTCCACTGAAGAGCAGGTGTCACAAAAAATAATAAAATTCGGAAAATATCTTCACAATGTCAGCATCGTCCAGTAATTCTAAGTCATCTTCCTTCCCCTCAAAGCACTAAATGTATTCACAGGGGAATAATAAGGCCAGGATGGACTGGGGCTGCTTCCTCTCCTTGCTTTTCTTGAAATTTCCATACTTCGGTTTAAAATGCAGAGTGAAATTTCCATTGAAGTGAACCAAACTTTGTCAGACTTAATATTTCTGCAAGTCTCCAGCGCTGCTTAAGGAGCATGGAGCAATGAACGAGACAAAAATAAACATACTGAAGATTAACATTGATTTTTCTATGATCGTGTGGATGATTCGTACGTCACCTGTATTATTTAGATAGATATAGATATAGATATAGATATATAGATATAGATATAGATATAGATATAGATATAGATATAGATATAGATATAGATATAGATATAGATAGATATAGATATGGATACAGATATAGATATGTGTGTGTATATATGTGTATTATATGTACATAAATAATATACATATAATGAAAATCTCAGATGCGACATTATTTCAAAAAGATGTCTTAAATACAGGAAATATGAAAAATGTGTCCAGTGCCTCTCAGTGTACAGACCCAAGGCGATGGAGGGGTGGTTTTTCTTCTCTCCCTCCCTTGAGGTTTTGTCCCTATGTGTCCTTGAAAGGCAGCGAGGAAGAAACGGACTAATTAATACCACAGGGAAGTGCTCTCTCCTGTTCAGCAGACGGTGCGGTATCTTAAGAAAACGCAACTTTCCGATTTAGATGCAATTGTTACGACACAAGACAAATAGGAAGTATAAAGCAAATGCAACTTGTATTTATTCTAGCCACAGTTTAATACCGTTTACTCTGCGCCTATGTGAATTTACTGCCACTGGGGTAAAATTAATAGAATTTGGATTTATAACAGGAAAAAAAAAAAAGGAAAGAAAATCAGTGTTCAGTTTTTGTCGGAGCAAGATGCCCGACAGAAATCCGAATAGAGACATCAATGACCCAGTGACAGATACTTTCATTATTGTTATACTTATCTATTGTATAAAATATGACACGTTCTCAGTTTGAAAATGGCAAATGTTCGTAAAACGATTCTAAAGGGTGAATAATGCAACTGGTTGCAATTGGTCTGTGTTACCGTGCTAGAAAGCTATTAAAGAAAGATTAAGGGATTTTCAATGTAAGGTATAAAATAAAAAATGAAAGTCTGAACGATTGCAGGGGGGGAAAAAAATCAAGACTTCATACAAAGACACCATTCTGGGTGAAATATGAATGAATCCATCAGTCTAGATCTTTTCCACTAGCGTAAATAGCCTAGGAAGGGAAGATAAGCTCAACCATTTACTCAGAAATAAAAAAGGAATATAATGAAAAACCTCCTGTGTCATTTTCATAGACTCGGTCTTATAATTCGTTTTCCATAGTTTCACCAAAATAATTAAAAAAAAAAAAACAGGAAGAAGTTACTTCGAGAACTTTCTTTCTTTATAGCTATGTATTTTAACTGAAGATGTCACATTTCAAAGTAAAAACAGCCAAAGCCTTGTCAGTTCAGATAATTGCTGATTTTTGCCTAAGTCTTAGAAAAAACAGGGGGATAAAACAGATACATTATTAACGAGATAAGTTTCTTTAGACATTTATATTTCAGATGAACTGAAGATGTCTCAACTTGAGTTAATTTTGAGAGGGATAAGGAACAAAAAAATACAGTATGCTCTATCGCCTTCATTTCTTTCTTTCTTTTTATTTTTTTGGTTTAACATTTATTTTGTCTTCATAGAAATGGAAATGATAGGATTAACCAAAAGCAACAGAGACAGCTGGTAATGCTGAGATGGATTATTTTAAAGCAGAAATTGTGAAACGTATGAGGTAAAATAGAACACAGCTCATTCTGAACCATTCTCTCTCACCCAGATAACTTATTATTTGGCAGATTATCTTTCTGACCCATCTACTCCTTGTTCTATTTGGGCATGTTGAATAAACTTATATTATTCAATTTATTTAACAGGATCGTGGGGTCATAAAACACTTTGAGCGTTATCTTCTTAGCTCAATTGAACTCCCGTGAAATCACATTACCGAAATGACTGTTCCATAAAATTCTTCTGATTTTGGAAAAGGGTAGAGAGAGGTCAAGATGGTAGAAGATTGACGGAGTCTGTAAATTGGGTAAGAAAGAGCCCTAGCCTAATCTTAATAAATATTATTCAAAGAAGAGATGGGCAGAACCAATGAACGTAGAGCCTTCATATGTGGGTAAGCCTCGAAAATATGGACAAATGCAATGATCTAGAGGCACGTGGATCTCTGCAACATAAACCCTGGACGCTGTTTTACGTCCAGCGGGAGAAATGCGATTCTGAGAGGACTGGTTTTTAGCTCATGTATCAGCCTTTTTCTCCTTGCCGTTTACTCCAATGAGTGAAGAGGAAATGGTACAGGGTTTTCCGGGGTGTTCATGTGTTGACAACCTTCCTTTTTTCTCTTTCCTTATTCCTCACTTCTTTCTTCTCCCCCGGCATAAACCAGTGGCAAGATAACATCTTCTAACGCAGCTGTGTGTGATCTCTTGACTTCTCAGATAGGGGTCCAGTCTCACAGGGACCCGTCACTGATGCCATGGTTAAAACCAACGCAGGGACCACGGAAAAAGCAGAGGGTGATGGGAGGGCCAGGAGAATGCCACATTACCCAGCACCCAAAAGGTTGGGGCGACAGTGTGTCCGGTGGGTTTGGAAAGTAAACTAAGGCTGTATTATGCACGTCTTCGCGTAGCGTATTATGATATGTGTGTTTATTCCTTGGAATCAGGAGAGCACATAGGGCAGACGTGCTAAAATAGTGCCCAAGAGCTGTTGATATTCAACATGGATGAACCAGTTAAGTAGTCTCGGTGTAATAATTATCAGCACAATAATTGGATTTTTTTTTTTCCCAAGGAGCAGATGAAAACATGAAACGAATACGGTATAAAGTAAGCCATGATGGCGCACATTTATGGAGTGCTCCTTTGTGCTCGTCCTTGTCACTTAATTCTCAAAAGCATCTTGTGAGGTAGAACTTTTGCCTGCCCCTTCTCTACCCCAGTGATACCAGCTCTTCTGGAAAGTCAGCTTCAATGCTTTAAAAACAGCTGCGTAAAAAGCTTAATCTAATAAAATGCATTCCTTGCTCATTCCAGATGTGTCTAGTTACACCCTGGCGTGGTGGGGACAAAAAGATATTTTTCCCTAACCATCTTTGCATCTTGAACATACTTACAAGTCAGAGGATATGTCTTGTCAATTTGGAATAGAAATAGAATCGAATCCTCTCTGTTTTTATTTCTTCTAAACACGTGTTCGGAAAATGTTGTCTTACTGGACTCAGATTGCTCTGCTTCCACAAGAGGCGGTGGAATAATGAGTATTTTAAGCCCTACTGAACGTCACGTGCGTGTTGCTACTTCAGAGCAATGAGCAGTTTCCTAAACTTCGTGTTCACATAGGGATGTCTACATGATGCATGGAATTGGACAGAACGCGACAGACTTTTCTGAGTTCAACGATACGCCTCACACGTGCCACTTTTTCTCTCGAAATGTGTGATGCGTAGGATTTGCACTTTTGTGGAAAAAAATGGAACGATCGCTAGGCCTCGGATTACAGAATGCCGTGCCGTGGCGGGCATGTGAGATGCTTTGAAAATATCCAAATAGAATAAACAAAGATGAATAAATAAAAATGAACTGGGAAATATTAATGAATACTAATAATAGATCTATTGCTGCTGTGCTTTGGTCCAAGTTGGAAAGGGGTTAGTGACACGGTGAACGCTGCGTGTCACAGGTGCTGACGTGGTCACTCCCAAAGATGTCCTTCTGTTGTGAGCATGTCACGGACGCCGTAATTGAGAAGAACCTCTCTGGACACAGAGGAAGAAAGACGCCACTTGGTCTCTGTTGTTTAGACGCCAAATTCAGCCCAGTCTCCTCAGAGTGTTATCGCTTGCACCCCTTCACTGCCAGGGGAAACTGGACGGTCCCTTTTAGATCGGGCAGGCTTGAGAATCAGCTTCCTAAACAAAACTGGGACCATGACCTTGGTTTCCTTGGTAACTACGAGTCGGACAAAAGAGAGCATAGAGGAGACAGATCGTAATCACTCTGTCATGAGTCCAAGGTCGATATTCATGTTGTTTTATGGAAAAAGGAGGGGCCCACTAAGAGTGTGGTTTTGGTCAAAAGGACAAACGCCCCAGTGACATCCACGAAGCCTCTGGCAGCGCTCACTCAAAACTGGATATTGCAAGTAAGAAGCCTCACTGTAATATGCAACGGGCAATGCAAAAGAGTGTGCCCAGAAGCTCGAGGTACCCCCGAACCCCGCGTTGCTTTGGGGACGTGATGCTTGGAAAACCTGCTCTCGAGTCCTGGTGTGGGGACAAGGTGGGAAGGGAAATTGCACAGGTGTTAAGCTGACCGAACCTCCTCTTTCTCCCCTGCTCAAACCAGAGGAACCCGTGAGCTGATGTTTGCTCGGAAAAGAGCTGTACTGCGTCCAGATTCTATCGTCCAGACACGCCACCTTGCTGGGGTCCGATCTGAGTCTCCGAGGTGCCATGTCGATGGGGGTCTTCGTTGCCCCTGTCCCGCGGAAGGCATACAGTTGGAACGGTGCAACCATGCGTCATTCGGGCATGCCACGTAAAAGCATTCATTGTCAACGTGGTCTATCAGAAGTCATTTTCACAGTCCTCTGTCATTCTCATCGACGCATTATATGGATTTCTGAGTATTGAAAACCCAATCGTACCGAAAAATTAAAACTCAGTGACAGGTCTTCGAGGTGATCTTTTATAAAAGAACATGACTAAAACATCTCGCTTTAATAAATACAGGATTTTAACGATGACATTCATACTATGCATAAATGTTAATATCGGAAAAAATTTCAAACATACTGAAATAGATTTCTAGCCCGTGAAGGCACATTTCAGCTGATTTTTGAGACCATTTTTCCCCCGACAGAGGGTTTGAGAACACCTCGTCTAAGCACATTTCTGCTTTTAACACGTTAAAAAAGCACATGGTGACCTTCAAAGAAGCTATTTACGATCGCATCAGAAGTGCAAGAGAGAGCACGAAATGAACGTGTGAGATGTGAAAATACGGAGCCGTTTATCCCCCATGGCCCAGTCACTCCCAGCCAGCGGGCGTCTTAATAATCGCAGGTGTTCGTTAGTGTGTTTATGTAAGAGAGTCCGCCCACGTGACAGGCGCGAGCCAGCGACGTACGAGACAGGAGTCACCTCTGTCAGCTCACATCCACGTGTCATCATCGCCTGTCATCCAGGGCCCTCGCCGGCGCCATGGCGACGAGCAAAAGATCATGCACGAAATTGATAGCGAAACGTCTTCACCTCTGTCCCCTCAAGGGGACAGCCCGAAAAGTGCCCAGTCCAGCTGTGCACCGCGGAAGCTCAGCCCCAGGTTCGTGTACAGATCAGTTGGAGAGATGAACCTTGGATCTAAACGCTTCAGCCTCAGGAGCTCCCTCCGTCCAGGTCACAAGACACGCGAGGGTCACCTCTGTCGTCGTCAGATCTCGGATGGCGGGGTGTCAGAACTCCTCAAATTCACACAAATGCCACAGCATATCTCACGTCCTTTCTGGGAAAACGAGACACGTGGACGTATGGGCTGGGTCATCCCGGACGCTCTGTCTCCGTCTCACGAATGACGTCCCTGTGTTTGATCGTTTCTTTTAGTTTGCTTTCGAGTTTGCTTTAGCGTATCCACGGCGACGCAGTAAGTTGTGTGTGGCTTCTGGGCTGTGTTCTTTTACATTTAATACAAATATGAGAAGCTATTTTCCTTTCATATTACCCTCTGCAATTATAGAGAATGCGTTTATTACGTGCATGGCTTAATTTAAACACCCTTCTATATCGGATTTCTCCAGATTGGCGTTTCTCATTTAGATGTTTCTACGAACCTAAATTGGATCCTTATCTAAACAAGCCAAATAGAAACAAAAAAAAGTCATTTTTGGAGAAAATTGAGGAAATTTTGGTATCAGGAAGTCTGAGATGATATTAAGAAATTACTGAGTTTTTTTTTTTTTTAGATGTTTTATTCGTTTTCTAGAGAACGCTGTACAAATTTCCACAAGTAGGTGGGTCCACATGACAGAACTATATTTGTCACCATTCTGGAGACTGAAATGAACACCATGGCAGTGTGTGTGTGCGTGCGTGTGTGTGTGTGAGTGTGTGTGTGAGTGTGAGTGTGTGTGTGTGTGTGAGTGTGTGTGTGTGTGTGTGTGTGTGTGTGGTGGGTGGGTGGGGGAGGGGGGTGTCCTCTAAAGGTTTCAAGGAACAGTCTGCCCCATTTCTCTCTCCTACTTCTGGTCGCTGCCTGGCAATCCTGTGTCACTCCGATCTCTGCCTCTGTCTCTCCATCACTGTCTCTTCAGTGCATCTTTTTTCTCTTTTTCTGTCTCTTCCAAGGACCCTTGTCATTGGGTTTGGGGCCCATTTTTTTTCATTCAAGAACGTCTCACGTCAAGGTCCTTCAGTGAATCACCCCAGAAAAGACTATTTTCCCAAATAAGTTCACGTTCGTGGCTTCCAGGTGCCATATCTCCGGGGGACACTATTTAAACCACCACCGATGTGACAAAAGCATCGTGTTTATTTATAAACGAAGTGCCACTGGATCGTGCACTCTAAAATCGTTCCTGGTGAAATTTTATGTGATCCGAATTTCACTTAAAAAAAAACAAAACAAAACAAAACAGTTTCCCTACTAGCTTACCAGAAACTTATCTTCGTTTATTCAACTTCGATTGCTTCTTAGGGTAGAATGTGTGAGTCTCTTTAAATTTCAGATGCGTCCACATATACTTAATCTCCCAGCTAAGCTGCATGGAAAGAATAGCATGATCGATATTTCTTTGAAACTGCAGCCTGTGCACTTTCTCCCGATCTTTCGTCAGCAACCTGCCACCGACATTTCTGAGCTCGGCGCACACCTGCCACTTTCGATGAGACCGATAACGTCATGGAAGGAATTAGAGAACATTCCCTTAAGATCGCGTGTGCTCTCTCTCTCTTTGAGGGCACGAGCAAAAATTTCATAAGAACAAGCGAGATTGTTCAGTCCTACCTCACTGACCAGTGGGTACAAATGGAACCTTTATTAAAAAAAGAATAATAATAATAATAAGCTAAATTCTATTCGGTTTTGCCTCTATCATATAGAGAACCCCATCCAGGGGGTCACTGGTGCCCATGGCCAACGATATGGAGGTTGATGGAATATTGGGGCCAGAATGTTGTCCCAGGTGAAGGATGAGAGCAGAATTGGAAGGAACAGAAGGTACATGATGATGGAAATCTGCTCACACACCCCTTTTGCCCTGCCCCCTGCCCGGGGGTGCTGATCTGTCCGGATTCCATCCGCGGGGTCCTTGGCTCCCTGGTTGTGTTTGGACCTGGCCAGTAGGGAGCTCTGCCAGGGGTCAAAGTGCAGGCTGAAGGAAACGTGAGTGGAAGGTATTTATTCTCCTAGTTTTCTCCCTGGGAGGGTCGTTAGGATGCCACGGTCTGTCGACCACAGGTGACTCCCGCCATGAGGCTGCTTCCTCCATACATCTCTCTTCTCTTGGCCCCAGGAACTTCTCTCCCTTTGTCCCTAAAGCTCCTGAAGCATGGGAGCTCTGTTAATGAGTTCTCGCGCTTTCTTCGAGGTTCCCCTGTAACCCAGCCACCCTTTGGTACGTAGTCCCAGTGAGCGGTAGGCAGCACAATGACCCTCCAAAGCCGTCACATCGCAACCCTAGGACCTGTGAATATGTTATGGTACGCAGCCAAAAAGGACTTTGGGTTGAAAGGACGTTGCAGTGAAAGTTTTGGATCATAAGATACAGCTCTTTTCAGCACAGAGGTCCCTAGCCGAGGGAGGTAGGAGGGTGGACATCAGAGAGGAACTACGAAGGGAGAAAATGAGGTGCTATGGTTCCTGGCTTTGAAGCTGGATGAAGGGGATATAAGCTGGCTGGGGGTCGGGGTGTGGGATGAAAGACTCTAGAAGATGAGAGAGGAAAGTTGACACCGCCCCGGACCCTGCAGAAGGAACGTGGACGTGCCCGAACTCGGGTCCAGTCCCCTGCATTCCATCTCTCATTTCTGAGCTGATAACACCTGCTCCTACTGCCAGGTGATGCTTTCGTCTGGTTTCAAGCCACCGAGTCCGTGGTCGCTCGTTATAGCAGCCGGCCGTGGGAAACTAATACGGTGTGTGGCTGCTTCTTTAAATTATCCTGCCGTGAGCATCCTTCGTTCTGAGTGGGGACCCTGAACTAATCAGTAACTGATCGATGAAAATAAATGAGATATCAGGGCAGAGACTCACTGTTTTTACAACTAGATCACCACCGTCTGCGTGGCCGGGAAATTATGACGAATCGCCTCATTAAGAGCTTGCTGCTTGTCCCCCAAATGCATCAGCCCATGAGATCACGTGAGCCTTTGTGACATCATGCGTGACACGGGCATGGTTCTATGTCGAGTTGTTACTAAGGGGCTGCTGAGCCGGAGGGTGGAACAGGATATCTGGGGGAAGACAGGGGAGGCGGGGCTGACAAGGAGTAAAGGGGAACTTAGAAGCCGGTCAGTGACGTGTCGGCCGACCCACGTGGGCTCTGGACTGTGTGAGACAGTGTGCAAGAGCCTCGGGGCACAGCGGTGGGCTGGCCGGACCTTCATGCACCTTTACAGGTTACTCAGTGCAGTGGAGCTGGCCATGACCTTGCTGACAGCCACAGACCGTCCACAGCTTGGCCGTAAGTACTGGCCTCCGGTCTGTCCCTAGAGCATGGACTGTGTCCTCTTAGAAAAGAAAGGGCTCCTTCGACTGAGCATCATTTCAATGCAGTGGTAATGATATTCCTCGCAGTCTTCGGGGGAGCTCAGCCCTGCCGACACCTTGAGTTCGGGCTTCTGGTGTCGAAACAGTGTGAGAGGAACCGTCTGCTATTTCCAGGCATCCCGTCTCTGGTCATTAGTCACAGCTGATGGCCTGGGAAACGGAAGTGCTCTTGGTCCCCTGGACACACGCTGAGTACCGAGCGTCGGTGGCTTTCCACCTGGAAGCCGCAGTAAGCTTTTCCTCTGAAGCGTGCACACCGGTGGGTGAGGTGTGCACACCTGTGGCCCGGCTCGCCCACCACACCTGGGCGCTGGGTCCACAAAAGGAGCATGTTGTAGAAAGCATTTGCAGAGCAGCTCGTGGTGACGTCGCTGGGCAGCCAGCTCGGCCACGGTCCGACAGCTTCTGGGTGTTTCCTGTCACCGGGAGCATCTGGGTGTCAGAGTCTGTGGTATTTCCTCTGTCTGCTGCATTGTCCTGAGCACAGGGCTTGACCCGTCACGGGTGCTGCGTGAGCCTGAGTAAATGAACGTGTCCGGAGGCTGGACAATGATAAGTACAGATGGTTTCTGTGGCTATTTTCGGAAGACTATTGCTAGTTTCTCTTTTTTGCATCGAAACGGTGAACGATCGGGAAAAGGTTTACTAATGAACGTATGAAATCATGCGCGGCCACCGCCTTGTCGTGGGCTGTTCAATCTCGCTTGGACCCTCGTCTTCCCACAATGGTGCAAAACCAGCCCTTGGAGTATGACAGCTGTGGCTTTGTTATTTCGAGGATTCATTAAGGAGTTGGGAAAAGGTAAATATGTTGCGTTGCGGGATGCGGACCGCATATAGCAAGCGGGGTATCACCTGTTTTCTGTGCCCGGAGACCTGAGTGATCATTGATGAACGCGACCGCCCATTCCATGTTATTCCTATAATCCTGTCCATCAATCATACATTTCCCCTTAATTCATCCACACGTCATTTTCAACGCAAGTAAAGATCACCTTCCCAATGCCTGTGAAAATGAAATCCCATCGCGAGTGAGAATGTATAGCCCTGTCTCGCATCGGTTCGTGAAGCTGCGTTCCTGGTACCTGGCTCTCTGCAGCGCAGTGCAAGGTGAGGAGGGGTCTCACCTGCTGCGTTAGCTACGGCAGGCGCCCATCTTGGCTGCTCACCTGTTCTGAGCCCAGGACTGGGAGTGGGTTGGCGGTGGGGAAAATTCTCCCTAGAACAGGTGCACATGGTAGACCCCGGAACCCGGGCACGTGTGACGCCCTGCGGGGAAGGGGACTCTGCGGGTGTGACCGAGTTACGAGCCGTGAGACGGGGAGGCGCTCCCGGATCGTCCAGGTGGGCTCCGGGCCACCGCAGCGGTATTTCCCAGAGGGAAG